>NC_134206.1:324745629-325048659 GCF_965140235.1 Caretta caretta | reverse complement strand
CAAGCAAGCACAGAAACTCAGGATAAGAACAGAGAGAGAGAAAACAGAGCTAAAAAGCAATAAAGTCAAGCAGTAGCTTGTGAGCACAGTGTGACCTTGTCCCTGGGAAAAGCTAGAGTAAGAGCTGTTGGCTAAAGGGGCTTGAGTCTGTAAGCTAAGAAACGGTTCCTTTTGTTTGTTCTTCCTCCTGCATTCAGAGAAATAGAACTTGTACATTCCTTGTAAATAAACAAGATTTCATCAAGGAGAATACCAGACTCCATCAGTTTCTTCTTCCATCTGGCATATCCCCAGGGCCAAGAAATTTGACTAGCTGCTTGGGTCAAAAAGGGGTAATAGACAAAGCAAGGGAACAAGTCACAGAGAAAATTTGTGATCACTCATGCATGATGATGTACTGTCTACCTGCAAGATTATTTTTTTCAAACAGCCTATTTCTTAAACAATTGTAACAGATCATTTTTACTTACCAGAACTTCTATTGGTCTATCCCTTTTGCTTTGCACTTGGACTGCATTTACCAAAATCACTGTATGCATTCTGATTGGCAAGTGGGGAAAAAAATCTACATACACATTTCAAGATGGGAATGGTAACTGGACTTATCAATATCTTGCTAGTTCTGCTGGCTGAGTCAATCTTCATTGTTTACTTCACATATGAATGTAACAGCAGAAACCACACACGTTCTTAAATCCAAAGAAATTCAACAATAGAGAGCCAGTATAACATTTCAACAGCTACTTGAATGTCTCAAGGATTGTGGATCCAATGGCCCATATTTGAAAGAATACTGTAACTTTTACAAGTGACAGAGCTAGCATTAAACTTGACAGAAAAGCAGGTTTTGCTTAGTCTTCTACTGGTCCAAATTGGGTGTCACTTTTCTTACCACAGATTCGTTAGAAGTTAGTGACTCAAAATAATCTGTTTATTGTTAAGCTCCACAAAACCAATATCTGCACTGGGTCACAGAAAAAAACACCAGGGACTGACCTAATTTAAAGCACGCAGTTGATGGTGCGTTCTGTACTGCTGAAAAAGTTTGAATGATATGGCTATGTACCATGACCATACAATGAATGACAACAGACTCATCTAAGAGGGTGATGTGCAATGGACTCTTAAAATAATTGGCATTGATGTAATTATTGTTAGATCTTGAAGCTGTACTAGATATGACACCTTGAATGGACAGTCACACTTTCAGAAATATCTCAACTCAAATATTACAGGACAGATTCTCAGCTGATGTAAATTATCACAGCTCCAATGAATTCTATCCCACAAAATATCTCTTATGCTGATAAATTCTTTAGGTATAGTATCAGAAAAGTGATACTTAATGAACTTAGTAAATATGCAAACTGCTATTCAAACTTTAACCAGTTTAACCCTTGCTTAACTTGATTTAGCTTGTACCAATAAATAAATATTCATTGGGCCAAAGCGAAAGCATCTGAATGACTTTGTAGCTCAGTGGCTCGGGAACTACCTGGGAGGGGTAAGACAAAGACTGAGGCTACAAAATTATGTTGACTTAAGTTATGTTGGTATACTGCCACTGCAGTTATTCCTTCACTTCTGTGTGCACACACTTTATTGCTTGTGTTGGCTGTGCACGTCCTCATGAGGAGCGTTTGTATCGATGCAGAGTACAATGCATCATGGGTAGGTATCCCATTGTGCACCTCACCACCATTCAGCACAGGATGTTTTGGGAAATTTTTGCAATGTGTTGTACAGGGGTGACTGGGAGTATGGGGTCAACTTCCCATAATGCAGTGTTCTCCATCCCATAATTTCATCTGCATTCCATAGGATTTCATAGCTAAAGGCCCCACAGGTCTAGAACCCAGGCCTCTAGAGCTACCGGGCAGTTAATGGCTCCAGGCTACCACCCAGCAGCAGCTGTAACCAACATGTGTTCGATTTCCCATGCCCCACTATGGACACAAACCATGGGAAGCTCTGCCTCAAGGGTTTGACAGGCAGAAACTCCATGGCTCCTTATTGGCTCCCTGACCTATATAAACCCAAAGGGCCTTCCAGGAAGTCTCCAGGCAACAGTGTGGATCTTCTGTAGCCACCATGACTGCTCCTTTTCTATGCTCTTGAACTCCTGGCTTGATCTCAGCTTGTTTTGGACTTTGCCTCCTGACTCGGACCCTCCGTATCGACCCTGGCCAGGAACTGACTATGAACTCCTCGGCTACTCCTAGCCTCAAGTTTGCTCCTGCTTTGACGCTTGGCCCAGACTGACCTTGTTGGGATCCTGACAGTTTGCCTTGACCACCTAGGCTGTAGTGAAGGCCTACCTTGGGGGAATATGAAGGCAGCAGGCCATTCCCTGCCCAGCCTGTCCCAGAGGGTACTGAAGATGCCTGAACAGGCTGAGCACTCTCAGGAGGAGCTTCCCCCACTTCAAACCCAATTATCACAACTCACCATGGAGAACCAAGCTCTGCACAGGCAGTCCACCCAGCTCCATGAGGAAAACATGGTACTGCGGGCCCAGCTGGCAGAGCATGCTGTAGATGAAAGGATGCAGGATGAAAATGTTGCATTACGGGCAAGTGCTATGGCCATGTACCCAGAGTCAGTCCCTGCAGTCCCCCTCCCACAGTGTTTCAATGGGGACCTCCAAAAATTCAGGAGGTTTGTTAATCTATGTTCTCAGTTGTTTCTTCTCCACCCCAAGTCCTACCTGACTGACCTGCTGAAAGTAGAACTCCTTATTAGCCTTCTGACAGGAGAAGCATTGGACTGGGCCTCACCCTTATTCAAACAAGTGAGCCTGATGCTATCGATCTGGGATGCCTGCCTTCATGCATCCTTCGCCATGTCTGATGATCCCCCAAACTCCAGCAGTGGCAGGGACTGGTCTCTTCCTACACCATGCGCTTTTAACATCTAGTATCTGACACTGGGTGGAATGAAGCGGGCCGGCTCTACCAGTTCCAGTGGGGCTATGCGAGGAGATTAAGGATGAGCTAGCCTGGGTGGAGTCCTCAACTTATCTAGATGCCTTCATTGACCTTGTCCTACACATGGACAGTCCGCTCCATGAATGACATGAAGAAAGGAAGGGTTCTGTGCTACCAGCTGGTCAGTGTCCCTCAATACCTGTCTCCACTTGGGACCCCAAACCCATGTAGCTAGACAGTGCTCACTGCTGTGGAAAAGGACCCCTGAGGAAAAGGAATGTTGTTGTCACCACTGGCTATGTTTCTGTAATGGTAGATCTGGCCCTGCTCTTGTCAACTGCCCATTCAGAGCTCCAGCATGATGCAATTTGGGAAATGACCACATCCAGGCCCAGTAGAGGGGGTTGGCCTGGGCAAAGCTCAAGATAATGCCCCCCAACTCCGCACCTAGGCACGCTGCAGGCATGGTGAACACTCCCCACATCTTAAGGTACAGGTCAACGTCTATGCTTCAGGGGACCCCTACTGAGTCTCAGGGCAGTGGACAACTTCATAGATGCTGATAAGGCCCAAACCCTGAGTATTCTGGTTCAACCAAAGACTGTCCTTGACCTGGTGGAATCTATAGATGGCTCACTCCTGTCATCAGGGCCAGTGATGCAGGAGACAGTGCCTCTGGAAGTTTGTCATCTGGAACCATCAGGATCCCCTCCAGTTTGGGATGATCTGCTCACCACACTTCCCCATACTCCTTGGCATTTCATGGTTAGTGGCTCATGAGTCACACACCCTTTGGCATGAGCACCAAGTTAGCTTCTGCTCCAAGTTCTGCCAGCAAGTCTGGCTATGCCCACCATCTGTTTGAACCCCAGCACCAACACACACTTCCCATGCCCCGGTAGTGGGTCAGGTGGGACCACCACTAGAGCTGACTCCGGTGCTGCTCCCCAAATATGGTGACTACAGTGACATCTTTGAGAAAAAAGAATTCTGACACCCTACCACCACACCAGAGTTATAACTGCCCGATTTGAGCTGCAACCAGGGGACAACATGCCATTTGGCCGCAGCTACACTATGTTGGTACCCGAGCTGGCTGCCATGCATGCCTATCTCCAGGAGATAGGCCAAAGACTTCTCCTGCTGGGGCCCTGGGCTTATTCGTTAAGGAGAAAGATGGAACCTTGTGCCTATATGTGGATTACCAGGTCCTCAATTCAGTTACCATCATCCCAGAGCTACTGGACCATGTGCAGTTGGCCCAGGTATTCATGAAATTCGACCTACGTGGGGCCTACTGCCTTATTCAGATCCAAGCGGGGGATGAGTGGAAGACGGCTTTTCAAACCTGTTCTGGCTACTATGAATACCTGGTAATGCTGTTTGGCCTCACAAATGCACCTGAAACATTCTAGCACTTTGTGAATGAGGTCTTCCATGACATCCTGGATCAGGGCATGGATCAGTGTTCACGTTGCACTCCCCATAAATACCCAGCTCAAGCTGGGGAAGTTAATGATCCAACCAGTGGACCAAATTTGGTGATGAAGCCTGGTCACGTGCCACACACCAAGCATGTCCAGTTAGTCCTGGAATGGCTCCACCAGCATGGCCTATATGCAAAGCTGAAAAATGCAGCTTTGATCAGTGCTCTGTGGAGTTCCTGGCCTCTCAAGAAGGAAGAGGTAGTTCAGACAGAGCTGCCCCCACAAAAACATCAAGGAGTTAAAACACTTCCTGGGGTTTGCTAACTTTTATAGGCATTTCATCTCTGGGCTTTCAAGTCAAAGAGCCCCCTTGACAACACTTCTCTGCAAGGGCACCACATTCACTTGGTCTCCGCCAGCCCAAGACTGTCTCAAGACAATCTTTACCAGTACCACAATCCTGGTCCATCCAGACCCAGCACGACCCTTCATCATTGAGACCGATACCTTCAGTATGGCAACTGGGGGCCATGCTGTCCCAAAGACATGGTCCCCAGGAGCACCTCCACTCTTAAACATGCTATTCACAGAAGCTCATGCTGGCCAAACAAAACAACGAAATCCTAGATAAAGAGCTCCTAGTCGTCAAAGTGGCCTTTGAAGAATGGCGCCACTGGAGAGTGTGCGGTACCCAGTACAGCTATACACTGATCATAAAAACTTCTGAGTATCTATGCTCAGAGAGCGTTTTGAAAGAGAGGCAGCTTCATGGGGCCCTATTCTTCACATGCTTTAATTTCACCATCATGTACCACCCGGGGCCCTAGAACAAGACTGCTGATGCCTTGTCCTGAAAAGGGGAATATCTCACCAGCCAAGAGCCCCTTACATGAAGTCCCCATGGATTCTTAAGCCCCAGAATTTCCTGGATGCCATGATTCCCTAAGACCTAACATCACTGATCCACTCAGCTACAGGAAAGGAGCCCTTTTGCAATGAACTCGAGGCAACAAGCCAGGGGCAACACCAGGTACAGGATAGCTTGCACACCAAGACGCCACACTTGAATCTCCTTGGCACTCTACTATCCTCAAAGACTCTGGGCAGCCATTACCCTAGACTTCATAGTTGAGCTCCCTGTGTCTAACAGGCCCACTGTGACCATGGTGAGGACTAATCAACTGACAAAAAATGGCCCACTTTGTCCCCATTGTGTACCTGCCCTCTGCAGAAGAGATGGCCCAGCTCTTGGTGACTCATGTCATCCATCTCCATGGACTCCCAGAGTGAGTCCCAGCTGATCAGGATCCACAGTTTGTTTTGCAGTTTTGGTGTGAAACCTTACAATTGCTTGGGGTCTGCACTTCCACATCAACTGCTTATCACCCACAAACTGATGGTCAGTTGGAACAAGCGAATCAAGTGTTAGAACAATACTTGCATTGCCTCACAAACTTCCACAGGGATAATTGGTCAAGCCTCCTGACCCCTTTTGGAGTTTGCTTATATGTCTCCACCAGCAAGGCCAACTCTTCCTATGCGAACTGTGGTTTCCTCCCATCTCCACCCAGCCATACCTGTCAACTGTACCAATCCTACAGCTGCTGACTGGGTGCAACAGATCCATGAGGTGCAAGAGGAACTCTTGGTCTCTCTGGACAAGGCCAAGGAGATCTACAAGTGGTATGTCAGTGCCAGGAAGGCCCAGCATTCACCATCGGGCAAAAAGTGTGGTTCTCAGCCCAAAACCTCCATGCCAACTGGCCGTGTCCTAAACTGGATCAATACATCGGATCATGGTAATCAACCCAGTGACCATGAAGCTCCAATTATACAGGTCCCTCAGAGTACAGCCAGTGTTTCATATATCCCTGCTTAAAACTCTATGTTGACAACAACTTCCCCCTCCAGTGCAGGTCCAAGGACATGATGAGTATGTGGTCAATGAGATACTGGACTAAAAAATCAGATGCAACTCCCTCTGGTACCTCATAGACTGAGAGGGCTATGGCCCAGAAGAGTGGTCCTGGGAGCCTGCATCCCACATCCATATGCCCAACCTTGTGGCAGCTTTCCATGAGGTGAAGCCTGGGTCCTGTGGGGGTAAGGGGTAAATGTAAGGCCACAAAGGTCTAGAATTTAGGCCTGTAGAGATAGTGGGCAGTTAACAGCTCCAGGCTACCACCCAGCAGCAGCTGTAATCAACCTGTGCTTCACTTCCCTTGACCCACTGTGGACCCAGACCATGGGAAGTTAAACCCAAGGTGAATTCCAGGAAGTGTCCAAGCAAAAGTGCAGATCTTCTGTAGCTGCCATTCCTGTTCTATGGACTATAACTCCTGGCTTGACTGTGGCTTGTTTTGGACTTTGCATCCTGATTTGGTTCTTCAGTATCAACCCTGGCCTGGAACTGACTAGGAACTCCTCTGCTACGCCTAGCCTCAGGTTTGCTCCTGCTTTGCTCATTGGCCCTTACTGCCCTTGTTGGGATCCTGACAACACCTTCTTCTTTTCATAATCCACACAAACCTGTGCATCCCTCCTCACTCTCTGCCATCTCTGACAAGAAAGCATGGAGCCTGCACAGCTCTGCACTATTGTCATGAATATTGCAAGCACAGGACATATGATCCTGCGGTATTGGCAGAGCCACAAGAGGAGCTGTGGGGACCATTACAATGTCATAGAGGCTAGATTGCTGTGGGATGTAGAAAGAAACAATTCAAGGTTGTTGGTGGTGGTCATGGAGAAGCTGGAGATGGTGGAGCGCTGGTTCTGGGCCCAAGAAACAAGCACTGACTGGTGGCATTGCATTGTCATACAGGTTTGGGATGATGAGTAGTGGCTGCAGTACTTTTGGATGTGCAAGACCACATTTCTGGATCTGTGTGCTGAACTTACTCCACCCTTCTAGCGCAGGGACACCAAAATGAGATCTACGCTGACCTGCTGAGAAATGAATGGTGATCAAACTGTGGAAATTTGCAATGCCAGATTGCTACCAGTCAGTCAGGAATGAATTTGAAGTCAGGAAATCCAGCACAGGGGCTATTGTCATGCAAGTGTTCAAGGCTATTAATTGCCTCTTGCTTCTCTGGGCAATATGCTGGACATAGTGGATGGTATTACAGCAATGGGGTTCCTGAACTGCAGTAGAGTGACAGATGCCATGAATATTCCTATGTTAGCACCAGACCACCTTGCCACAGAGTACGTCAACAGAAAGGGCTACTTTTCTATGGTAATGCAAGTGCTGGTGGATCACCAAGGACACTTTCCCTAGCTCAGTGTGGGCTGCTCAAGGAAGATGCATGATGTGTGCATCTTTGTTCTTACAGAAAGCTGCAAGCAGGGTCTATCTTTCCCAACCAGTGCATTACCACTGAGAATGTTGAAATGCCAATAGTGAGCCTCAGATACCCAGCCTACTCCTTGCTTCCCTGGCTCATGATACACCAGCCACCTCGATAGCACCAAGGATTGCTTCAGCTACAGGCTCAGCAGGTGCACAATATGAGCTGAATATGCCTTTTGGTTGTTTGTTTGTTTACTTACAAGATAGGACCTCAGTGAGAAAAATATCCCAATGGCCTACCTGGCCTTGTTCTTTTGCAGCCTGGTATGAATCTTATAGTGACTGCTGTGCATTTAGGAATAGAACATCTGTCATGCACCTATTAATATTGTCTCTGAATGATGTATGGGTTCTGTGATAAAGTGAAGTAATAGGAAATTGGTGGGTATCAATCCTGCTCAGCACTATACCGTTTATGTTGTGAACTAATAAAGATGAATTTTGCAGCAAAAAATAGCATTTGATTCTGTAACAGGAACTAGGCAATGGGGAAAAACATTCAAAACTTAATAAATTAAGGGAACAGAACTAATGAAGGGGAAAGAACACTCCATTTTCAGGTACACATACATGCTTTCACAGGTTAGCATACGTGAAGCTGTGATTGTCCTTAGTGTCCTCTCCCCCAACCCAGGTGGAGTGGTAAGGGTAGTGCACCGACTCCTGATGCCACATAGAATGTTGGGGAGAGGGTGTAACAAGGTCCAGATATTTGAGTTTTTTTATGGGCTGCAGAGGGAGATGAGCATGGGATTGTTGAACCTGCATGAAACTCCAATTATACAGCTTCTACCCAAGTCTGCAGAATCTGTTTCTGTCTGAGAAGTGCAAGCATCTCCTGCTGCACGTCCCTCTCCTTTTCCTATGTCTTTCTCCTCTTCACTCTATCCTTCTCCATGCTATCTGCAAGGATCATCCTCCAGGTCCTGGTCTTGTTCTCTGAGGCAGCACGGGCTTGCAGGATCTCCTGGAACACGTCATCCCGAGTCCTCTTCTTTCTCCTCATTATCTAGCTCAGGTGTGGAGGGGGAGACATAAGAACGGCGACATGGGGTCAGACCAAAGGTCCCTCAAGCCCGGTATCCTGTCCTCTGACAGTGGCTAACGACAGGTGCCCCAAAGGGGATGCACAGACAAGTTATCATCAAGTGATCCATGCCCTGTCCCCCCAATCCCAGCTTCTAACAAACAGAGGATAGGGACACCATTCCTGCCCATCCTAGCTAATAGCCATTGATGGACCTATCTCCCTTTTGAACCCTGTTATAGTACTGGCCTTCTCAACCCCCTCTGGCAAGGAATTCCAGAAGTTGGCAGTGCGTTGCATGACCCTGAAGTCCATAATAGCAGCGGCTGCCGATACAACACACATTGTCAGTGTACTCACAATGGAAATTGAAACTTAAGTTACTGAACTCACTCACTTCCATACAGCACTAGCCATGGTGAGTATGGCCCTTGGGAGAGGATGGGTTTGGAGAAATGACCGAGAGAGCTCGCTGGCATGATGATAGCTGTATAGGGCAATAGAACTGAATGCTGGCACTGTTTTCCATAGGCAGTGGTGATTTTTAGCTTCTCACTCCTGAGGGTAACAGAGGCAGGGAAAGCACAGCTGCTCCGAGTAGACTTTACCAGTGGAAACTTAAGTGCCTGGGGACTTTAGGCATCCACAAGTTCAGGCAGCAGCTGAGCAGTGGTTTTATGGATGCCCGTGGTGCATAAATATTGTACATAAGTGACTAAAGTGGCAGGTAGGTGCCTAAGTTGCCCTTGTGAATATAGCTCTGAGTTACAAAATTGTATTAAAGATAAACAGAATTGTTGATAGTACAAAGTACTTTTTTACATACATACACATATATAATAAAGAGAGCGATTTCCCACCCATTTATTAAGGTTAATCCCTCAATGATGTGAATAGGATGATGGGGTGCAGAGGTTGTTCCTTATAGAAGGAAAATGGGATGAGGGATAGTTACCATGATCATTTATCCAGAGACAGCTGTGTTAATGGAATAACAGCAGATTTGTTTATCATAGAATCATAGAATATCAGGGTTGGAAGGGACCCCAGAAGGTCATCTAGTCCAACCCCCTGCTCAAAGCAGGACCAATTCCCAGTTAAATCATCCCAGCCAGGGCTTTGTCAAGCCTGACCTTAAAAACCTCTAAGGAAGGAGATTCTACCACCTCCCTAGGTAGTTTACTCTGAGAAGGAATGGAAAAACACTTAAAAATAGATTTTTTTTTAAAAATTAAAAGCTTAAATTTTGGAGAAAAGTGTGGAATACTCATGGGATCTATAATTCTCTTTCAAATGCTCTAAAACTGGGCAATTCCTTTGAAAAGAACATCAGGAGTCAAATGGAACTCTATCGATTTCAGTGGAGTAATACTAGGGAGGAGTGTAGTTTAAGCAGGGATTTCCCCAACCCCCCCAGTATTGTGAACTAGTTACATGCAGTGTTGCCTGTTTAGTGATTGTTTGGAAATTTGAATTGAAATTGAAACGTTAATACACACTTTAAAAGCATATACAGTGTGTGATAAAATATGTGTATCTGAAAAAGTAGAATAGATTTGAAAAGTAAACAGACTAGCTTCCTTATACAGCTGTTGCTTTTTATGACAATGTCAGTGCATTCATTTCTGTGATGTTGGCCAATCTAATAATTTCAGATTATGATTTGTAGCAAAGTCTAAATGAGCTCTCCCTGACAGCTAGTGATGAATTAGGGGTTGCGGGGGAAAGGCTTCTGGACCAGATTGTATTTACATTCACACCTAATCTACCCAAGTATCCAGCAAACAGAGCTGCTTTGCCCAAGTGATAGATTTTGGCTGGGGTTGTTACAAATCACTTGAATGTGGGGGGGCGGGTAATGAAATGTTGTTCTTACTGTATGAGTAAAGGGCAGTAGACATGTACTTAGCCTGTGCTGATTGAGGGCATCAAGAGAGAGGGTGGGGACAGGTGTTTTGCTTGATGGTCTGCCTGAGTCACAAGTTCTATTTGACCTGCACCTCTCCACTGTTTAAAGACAGAGCTGATAAGGCTCCATAGATAGTCTTTTGTTTTGTTAAGTGACCACTACAGCTGAAATCAGGTCTATGTGCTTAGACCTGTTGTGGGACAGTGTGTCTGTGGAAGAAACGGCCCAGTCTGTACTAGCAGCAAGGTTCCCCCACTGAGAGCTCAGCTGAAATCACTGAGAGCTGGGTGGAACCTCAAGAGACCAACTCGCAGAGGTAGCAGGTGGCAGCAGAAGGTGACAGTGCAGGGCCACTGGCAACAGAGCGATGGAGTGAACGGTGGCACAATGAACAACAGTGGCCAGAGCGAATAGTGAGCAGCTGGAGGAACGAGCAAGGTGCCTCCTTGCCCCCCACTGGGGAGGTGAACTCATGTGAACACCTCTGCACACTGAGTCTCCACTGACCAAGGACAACACCGGTGGAGTGTTAATGAGGCTGTTAAGAATGCTGGAGACACAACACAGTTCATGCGAACAAACATGGCTGTGGCATCATACTTTCTATTTAAGCAAGAGATACCACAAACTGGAGGCCAGCGTTAAGTGCGTTGTCACTTGTTCATCCTGAAGTTGAACACTGGTTCCGACCAAGACCAGCAAACGCTCACTATCTTTCTGCAAGAAACTCAACTGGCTGACTGGCGAGAAGCATGTGGTGCTACAGTGAAAGACTCAACAGTTGAAAAATTGAAGAACTCTGTCATAAATATAAAGGGAAGGGTAAACATCTTTAAAATCCCTCCTGGCCAGAGGAAAAACCCTTTCACCTGTAAAGGGTTAAGAAGCTAGGATAACCTCGCTGGCACCTGACCAATGAGGAGACAAGATACTTTCAAAAGCTGGAAGAGGGAAGAAACAAAGGCTCTCTCTGTCTGTGTGATGCTTTTTCTGGGGATGGAACAGGAATGGAGTCTTAAAACTTAGTAAGTAATCTAGCTAGATATGCGTTAGATTCTGATTTCTTTAAATGGCTGAGAAAATAAGCTGTACTGAATGGGATGTAGATTCCTGTTTTTGTATCTTTTTGTAACTTAGTGTGTTTTTGTAACTTAAGGTTTTGCCTAGAGGGATTCTCTATGTTTTGAATCTGATTACCCTGTAAGGTATTTACCGTCCTGATGAGGTGATTCTTTTTACTTTTTCTTCTATTAAAATTCTTCTTTTAAGAATCTGAATGCTTTTTCATTGTTCTTAAGATCCAAGGGTTTGGGTCTGTGTTCACCTATGCAAATTGGTGAGGATTTTTATCAAACCTTCCCCAGGAAAGGGGGTGTAAGGTTTGGGAGGATTTTGGGGGGAAAGACATTTCCAAACGGGCTCTTTCCCAGTTATATACCTGTTAGACGTTTGGTGGTGGCAGCGATAAAGTCCAAGGGCAAAAGGTAAAATAGTTTGTACTTTGGGGAAGTTTTAACCTAAGTTGGTAAAAGTAAGCTTAGGAGGTTTTCATGCAGGTCCCCACATCTGTACCCTAGAGTTCAGAGTGGGGAAGGAACCTTGACAAACTCTCTCACCACAATTTTTTTGCATACTTGGCTGATGAATGCACTGATGCAAATGGGTGTCAAATATTAAGTCATTGTGTACGTTACCTTGATGTTCATGGTAGGCCAGTAGATGTATTTCTAGATGTTCAAGTTATAGAAGACGCATCGGCTGCATCTGTGACAACCCACATCTTAGAAGAGTTAAATGCTTGTCAGTTGGACCCCAAACAGATGGCTGCTTGTGCATTTGATGGAGCTGCAAACTTCTCTAGAAGAAATGGTGGGAGTACCAGCTTTGCTCAGAGAAAAGTGTAACCCTAATCTGTCCTATACACACTGCAGAGGCCATCTACTCCAACTAGCACTAGTATGAGCTGCAGACTCTTCAAAAGACATTAAAAAAGCTATAAATGTAATCATTAAATTCCTTTTTCAGCAAGAGTCCAAAAAGACTGAATATCTTGGAAAATATAGAAGGTACACTGGGGACTGAAGTTCAAATTAGTCCAACTTGGGAAAACCCTCTGGCTTTCTCATGAGCAATCGGTGGCTGTTGTCTTAAAATTACTCCAGCCATTATTACTGGCTTTTTGAAGTATCTACCAAGATGGGATGGATCTAAGTAGTGAGGCTGGTGAATTACTTTGCTACTAGAATCATAGAATATCAGGGTTGGAAGGGACCTCAGGAGGTCATAGAGTCCAACCCCCTGCCATTCTCTCCTTTGTAAGTCTACTGTTGAAACCACTTGGGTCATTAAACAATGCCATCCAGGCATCTGCTACAATAATAGTAGATCTTTGTGCAGCAATAGAAGCTACATTTGGATCAATTAGAGCGCTATCCATTGAAAAAGTACTGGAAGAAGCAAAGACTTCAGTCCAGAAATTGAGTAATGAAGGCATTTATATTGAATCCTTAAGTGAAGAGGACAAGAAGTGTTTGTTAAGACAACTGAAAAAGTACACAAACGTGCTTCTTAAAAATCTACAATAGTGACTTATAGATTCTACTCAACCTCTACGTAGCTTTTACAGATCCCTGTAACATGAGTGAAATCTAATTAAATGGTCATGAAACATTTTTTTTCAGTTTTTACTATGGTGCCATAGAGCCACCTTCACCCTCATGGTCTTACCCCTCATCGTCCCTAACCCCTCTCTTACCCCTAAATTTGAACACTTCCTCCCCCATTTCAATTCCTGGGGAAAACACTGATTTAAGTCATTCAGGATGGGGAACATGTACATACTGTAAAAACTTTTTTTTAAAAAAGCCCAAAATGAGAAGGTTTTGTTCTTTTGACACTGAAATTTGACTTCCTATTTAGCCCTATTGTGAGCTGTGGTTCTTTGGCACAGTGCCTCTGTACTGAAAAAACGTACATGTGTGTTTAGTCATGTGAATACTTCTATTGGACCATATCCTTCAGTCTGTGGGAGGAGGGGATGTGTTGAGTGTGTAGGGGGTGCTCTGAGGATGGAAGGGGACATGGTGGAGATGAGCGCCCGTATGTCTGGTCCCTAACTAGCATAATTTAAAATTTTATGCCACTGTCAGAAATTAGAGTAGGACCCAGATCTTAGTGGCTGAGTATGAGTGAACTCCAGTCAGCCCCTGCAGCTGCTACTGTCCACTAGGTTTGGGCACAGCTCTGACTGTGGAGAATTGGTGCCAGTGACTTCAGTGGGATTATACACATGCTTAAAGTCTTTGCAGTAGTGGGGCCTACAAGATTAAATATGCTTTAATAATGCAAGTCCTGAGTCTGATATTATATAGGTATATGAAATCAAATCTAGCTTTAACCTGTGTGGTGTTTTAGCATTCCTAATGTGCTAGATGGATAAACTTAGTTGATTCTTATAAGAAAACATCCATTTCACTAAAACATAGCCTGTGACTCAAGAAAAACACATGGACCTTCTCCCTTATTCATACTAGTCTGAGAGAAGCTGTGTTCTCAAATATGAAAACTGACATAGAAATTATTCTCTGCTAACATGGTTGTACCAGATGTTGCCACCCAATGTGGATGGGTTACAATTATATTTTAAAGAGATAAGAACATAAGAATGGCCATACTGGGTCAGACCAAAGGTCCAACCAGCCCAGTATCCTGTGTACCGACAGTGACCAATGCCAGGTGCCCCAGAGGGAGTGAACAGAACAGGTAATCTAGTGATCTGTCTCTTGCCATCCATCTCCACACTCTGACAAACAGAGATTAGGGACACCATTCCTTACCCATCTTGACTAATACCCATTAATAGACTTAACCTCCATGAATTTATCCAGTTCTCTTTTAAACCCTGTTATAGTCCTAGCCTTCACAACCTCCTCAGGAACAAGGAGGTTGACTGTGTGAAGAACTTCCTTTTATTTGCAAAAAGAAAAGGAGTACTTGTGGCACCTTAGAGACTAACCAATTTATTTGAGCATGAGCTTTCGTGAGCTACAGCTGAAGTGAGCTGTAGCTCACGAAAGCTCATGCTCAAATAAATTGGTTAGTCTCTAAAGTGCCACAAGTACTCCTTTTCTTTTTGCGAATACAGACTAACACGGCTGTTACTCTGAAACCTTCCTTTTATTTGTTTTTGTTTTAAACCTGCTGCCCATTAATTTCATTTGGTGGCCCCTAGTTCTTATATTATGGAACAAGTAAATAACTTTTCCTTATCCACTTTCTTCACACCACTCATGATTTTATATACCTCTATCATATCCCCCCCCCCTTTGTCTCCTTTTTTCCAAGCTGAAAATTCCTGGCCTCTTTAATCTCTCCTCATATTGGACCTGTTCCAAACCCCTAATAATTTTATTTGCCCTTTTCTGAACCTTTTCTAATGCCAGTATATCTTTTTTGAGATGAGGGGACCATATCTGTACGCAGTATTCAAGATGTGGGCATACCTTGGATTTATATAAGGGCAATAAGATATTATCCATCTTATTCTCTATCCCTTTAATTAATCTTAACATCCTGTTTGCTTTTTTGACTGCCACTGCACACTGCGTGGACGTCTTCAGAGAACTAGCCACGATGACCCCAAGATCTTTCTCCTGATTAGTTGTAGCTAAATTAGTCCCCATCATATTTTATGTACAATTGGGGTTATTTTTTCCAGTGTGCATTACTTTACATTTATCCACATGAAATTTCATTTGCCATTTTGTTGCCCAATCACTGAGTTTTGTGAGATCTCTTTGAAGTTCTTCACAGTCTGCTTTGGTCTTAACTATCTTGAGCAGTTTAGTATCATCTGCAAACTTTGCCACCTCACTGTTTACCCCTTTCTCTAGATCATTTATGAATAAGTTGAATAGGATTGGTCCTAGGACTGACCCTTGGGGAACATCACTAGTTACTCCTCTCCATTCTGAAAATTTACCATTTATTCCTACCCTTTGTTCCCTGTCTTTTAACCAGTTCTCAATCCATGAAAGGATCCTCCCTCTTATCCCATGACAACTTAATTTATGTAAGAGTCTTTGGTGAGGGACCTTGTCAAAGGCTTTCTGGAATTCTAAGTACACTATGTCCACTAGATCCACATGTTTGTTGACCCCCTCAAAGAACTCTAATAGATTCGTAAGACACGATCTCCCTTTACAGAAACCATGTTGACTTTTGTGCAACAATTTATGTTCTTCTATGTGTCTGACAATTTTATTCTTTACTATTGTTTCAACTAATTTGCTCGGTACTGACGTTAGACTTACCAATCTGTAATTGCCGGGATCAGCTCTAGAGCCCTTTTTAAATATTGGCGTTACATTAGCTATCTTCCAGTCATTGGGTACAGTAGCTGATTTAAAGGACAAATTACAAACCATAGTTTAATAGTTCCGCAGTTTCACATCCGAGTCCTTTCAGAACTCTTGGGTGAATGCCATCTGGTCCCAGTGACTTGTTACTGTTAAGTTTCTCAATTAATTCCAAAACCACCTCTAGTGACACTTCACCTCTAGTGACACAATTCCTCAGATTTGTCACCTACAAAGGACGGCTCAGGTTTGGGAATCTCCCTAACATCCTCAGCTGTGAAGACTGAAGCAAAGAATTCATTTAGTTTCTCCGCGATGACTTTATTGTCTTTAAGTGCTCCTTTTTGTATCTCGATCGTCCAGGGGCCCCACTGGTGGTTTAGCAGGCTTCCTGCTTCTGATGTACTTAAAAAACATTTTGTTACCTTTTTAGTTTTTGGCTAGCTCTTCTTCAAACTCCTTTTTGGCTTTTATTACATTTTTACACTTAATTTGGCAGTGTTTATGCTCCTTTCTATTTACCTCACTAGGATTTGACTTCCACTTTTTAAAAGATGCCTTTTTATCTCTCACTGCTTCTTTTACATGGTTGTTAAGCCACAGTGGCTCTTTTTTAGTTCTTTTACTATTTTTTTTAATTTGGGGTATACATTTAAGTTGAGCCTCTATTATGGTGTCTTTGAATAGTGTCCATGCAACTTTCAGGGATTTCACTCTAGTCACTGTACCTTTTAATTTCTGTTTAATTAACCTCCTCATTTTTGCATAGTTCCCCTTTCTGAAATTTAAATGCCACAGTGTTGGGCTGTTGAGGTGTTGTTCCCACCACAGGAATGTTAAATGTTGTTATATTATGGTCACTATTTCCAAGTGGTCCTGTTATAGTTACCTCTTGGACCAGATCCTGCGCTCCACTCAGGACTAGATCGAGAGTTGCCTCTTCGCTTGTGGGTTCCTGTATCAGCTGCTCTAAGAAGCACTTATGTAAAGTGTCAAGAAATTTTGTCTCTGCATCTATTTCTGAGGTGACATGTACCCAGTCAATATGGGGATAATTGAAATCCCCCACTATTATTGAGTTATTTATTTTGATAGCCTCTCTAATCTCCCTTAGCATTTCATTGTCACTATCACTGTCCTGGTCAGGTGGTTGATAATAGATCTCTACTGTTATATTCTTATTAGAGCATGGAATTACTATCCATAGAGATTCTATGGAACATGTGGATTCATTTAAGATTTGTATTTCATTTGATTCTACATTTTCTTTCACATAGTGCCACTCGTGCCCCCCCACCCCCGCACGACCTGTTCTGTCCTTCCGATATATTTTGTACCCTGGAATGATTGTGTCCCATTGATTGTCCTCAATCCACCAGGTTTCTGTGATGCCTATTATATCAATATCCTCCTTTAACAGGAGGCACTCTAGTTCACCCATCTTATTATTTAGACTTCTAGCATTTGTGTACAGTCACTTTAAAAACTTGTCACTGTCTGCCCTTTTCTGCTGTGTCGGATTTTTTATGTGAATATTTCTCATCTGACCTGGCCCATACTTTTTCCTGACTAAAACCTAGAGAATCTCCAGCAATAGACTCTCCTCCTGTTAATTGTTCTTTCCTTCTCTATTAGCTAATCTAAAATAATTTAAAAACCCCTAAATTATTCATCTTCCACAACTCCCTCAAGAGACTGTTCCACAGCCTAATGCAATCCACTTTCAAGAACCTTTTGCTGCTATTCAGTCTAAATATTCACTTTCTTAAACATATATTAAAAGAAGGGTTAGAAGTGAGACACCTGCCCAAGGGCATCAGATCTAGGGAATGGTCTGTGGCTAAAGCACAGACAGCCCTGGGGAGATTCAGGTTCTACTTCTGTCTCTGCCGCATATTCCCTGGGTGACTTTAGGTTTATCTTCTCTGCGCCTTAGTCAGTTTCTCCATCTTTGGGTACATAATACATACTTCACAGGAATATTAAGGGGCCTGTCATTAATATTTGTAAAATGCTGGGCGATCTTAGTATAGAAGATTTTATAAAGTTAAAGGAAAGATAATACAATATTTTATGTAGCAACTGGCAGTCAAACAATATTCCTAAGGAAAAAATAGCAAAGGAAAAGTGAGGAGGTTTAAGCCCCAAAGAAATAATTCAGTACTGCTTTAGTAGACTGAAATTTCTTCAGAGTAGGGGATTTGTTCCTGTAAAGAGTCAGATGTAGCTAGAGCCCCACTCCTGCAATCAGCTCCATGTGGGAAAGGAGTTTTCCTGCACTGATCTGATTGTAAGATTGAGGCTTGAGTATGCACATTTTTCATAGACTAAAAACCTTGCCTATCATTACAAATTCAAAAATGGGCCTATTCTGATGGAAAATCCTACTCAAGAATGTGAATTGTTTCAAGCAAAACCCTGCCTCTTTCCTAGCGGGGCTGCTGTTGGCATCAAAAATTAGCGTCCTCCCCCATACGTTTCCAAATGTCAAAACCAGGCAGTTTGTTAAAGCTGGGAGAAGAGTGGTGGGCAACTTCTGAACCAATCTGCCAGACAAAACAAAGCCGGGGAGCGCTGCAGGGCTCTGGCACGCTGCAGATGATGACATAGGGGCAATGCAGAACACGCAGTGCTCTGGAGTAAAAACCCAGCTCGTTCTGCCCTAGGGAGGGGAAGAAATAAGTGGAAGTGGCTTTTCTTGGGGGGGGGAAGAACAGGCTCAGCAGGGGCTGAAGCTCGTCCACCCCGGCTGGAAAGCCTGGACAAGCTCGGGGGAGGGGGGGGCGTGCTCCGCCAGCGGCGGCAGGCAGCGCCCGGCGCGGAGCCGCTCTCCGCCCTGGCAGCGCAGGCGGGGAGGGAGGGAGGAGTGGCCTGGTTACGCATTGCGGCTGGAGAGAACCTGAGGCGGCCGGGAGAGGAGCTGCCGGCGCCGCTGCTGTCAGTGCGGTGGGGGCGGGAGCCAGGCTGGGCTGCAGAGGGAGCCGCTCGCTTCTCCGCAGCCAGAGCGCGCTCGCTGGGCTCGGGCGCCTCTCTGCCCGGGGGGCGCGGGACCCTCCCGGCGCGGCCGCGGCGCTACCTACTCACCAGGCACCTAAAATGGCTGGAGCGCGGAGGTGAGCGCGGCAGCCCCGCGCCCCGGCTCGGAGAGGCGGGCGGAACGAGCCTCTGTTTGCCGCCGCCGCCCCCCCGCGCTCCACGCCATGTCGGCGGGGCAGGACGAGAGCTCGGTGCGGGTCGCTGTCAGGTGAGGGCGCCGGGGTCGCTGCGCCGCGGCCGGGGGCGGGCAGGACCCCCGGGCAGCGCGGTGGTTGTGGGGGGGGGGCTCGCCGCGCCTGACGGGGGAGGGTCACAGGTGGACTTGGGACCTTCCGGCCTGGAGCGGTGCGGGCAGGTGGCTGCTGGTGTCCGGGGCGGCGTGAACCCAGCGCCCCGCGAGGCCTGGGGGCAGGCCGCCGCCTGTCAAAGCTGGGGCCGGCTCTGGGGAGCCCCCCACGGGGGCACTCTTCTCTCCGCCCCACCCCACTCACTGACCCCGCAGCGGCGTGTGAAGCCGGCTTGTTGCGTTGGAGTGAATGGGGGTCCTGCTGAAAGCTCCTGCCTGAGACATCTGTGAAGGGAGTGAATACATGTTGAGCGTAGATTTCAAACATCGTGACTCTGAGCAGGGTTTCTATACAATAGAAGAACCAGGGGGTATTTTCCATACTGTATGCAATATCTTGAATGACGTTCCGGTGACTGCATTGTCATGAATATTCTGGACTGGACACACTACGGTCACGGTATCTGGGAGTAAAAGACAAGAGTATTCTACTCATGGAAAATTGCAACATCATTTTCCTGCATGAAATATTAATGAAGTATTTACAATAGAACAAGTGTATCAGCTTCTTTGATGTTAATCTCTCTAATTGAGTGTTTCCCAGGAATGGTTGAAAATTAAGAAAAAATCGTGTTCCTCTCACAAAATTTGAGACCACTGACTAATTCAGTAAGATTTAAACATCTGCATACAAACAATTAATCTAATCCTGCAAACCCTTACTCATGAGTGCTTTCTACTAACATAACCTCTGTGACTTCAGTGGTGCTATTTGCATCAGTAATGCTTTCAGGATTAGACTCTAAAATTCTAGTATTTTAGGATGGCAAAGGCCTCAATCCTGGGAAGACCTGTGCAAGTCTTGAAGTTCATGTACTGTGAAAGTCCCATTGACTTTAATGAGACTATTCAGTGCATGAAGTTAAGTACATACAGAAGTGTTTACAGGACTGGGACATAAATGATTTTAAAATGTCAGCTGATTCAAATGACTCAATTCTTTTATCAGAGATAAAAATCTGTCAGTGAAACTGGATTTTAGGGCTGTTCTAAGATTTTGTTGCTTCAAAAGATTCTATAGTAGTTCAATAATTGTTTCTTAAATTGTCTTAAGGTATCGGTTACTTCTTTCCTTCAAGCTTTTTGGGGGGAGGGATAGCTCAGTGGTTTGAGCATTGCCTGCTAAACCCAGGGTTGTGAGTTCAATCCTTGAGGGGGCCATTTAGGGATCTGGGGCAAAAATTGGGGATTGGTCCTGCTTTGAGCAGGGGGTTGGACTAGATGACCTCCTAAGGTCCCTTCCAACCCTGATATTCTAGGATTAAAAATCTTTATGTAGTCCTTGTACAGGTGCTCTTTTAGTTTTGGACTATGCAAGCTGTCAGTTGGGTTTGAGTTATATGAAATAATTATACTGAATGATGAAATGAATTCTTCATTGTGTATTATGTTGGAGCTGGAGCATAATGTATAGGACTTTAAAAGCTCCATTTCTGTCACTGGATATTCAGATCCCTAATGTTCATTAGTTTGGACAAGGGCCAAATTGTAAGATGCAAAGGACGGATCCAAAGTATCCCAAGAGATGTAGAAGCAGCACTGTTACTGGGTGCTGATTGTAGATATATAGGTGGGGGCCATTGGATGACACTTATTAAATGCAGAGGCAATCCCACAAACAATGAAATGTGATGGATGCTGTACCAGTGTTTCTCAGACTTTATCGCACTGTGATCCCCTTCTGACAACCTAAATTACTATACGAGCCTAGGAAGGGGGATTTGGCGGAGGGGCCCAAAGCCAAGGCTCAAGGGCTTTAACCATGGGGGTGGGGGGTGAGTGGCTATAACCTGAGCCCCGCCACCCAGGGCTGAAGCTGAAGCCTGAGTCCTGCTGCCTAGGGATGAAGCCTTCAGCCCCGGACCCCAGGAAGTCTAATGCCAGCCCTGGCAACCCCATTAAAATGGGGTCATGACCCACTTGGGGTCCCGACCCACAGTTGGAGAACTGCTGCATCAGTTTTAAAATCAATATCTCAATTACAGTAGTGTTTTCTGTTAGGAGAAATTCTTCCTGTTAACTTGAGCAAATTGTCATTTGTTGAAATGCTTTGCTTGGAAAAGACTGAAAAGAGATTCTATTCTGTAAGCAGGATGTTTCTTTAAACAAAAGTAATTCAGAGGTGTAATCTTAAAAAACAGGATGTGTTGAAACAACTGCTTCACCTTTAAACAAAAATATTTCATATGTTGTTTTGAGAAGGTATTTTTCTGGTGCAGGATAGCAGATTTTTTATGTGTAGTTTTTGTAGCTAGGAGCTAAACAAAGCATTCTGGTACCAATGGATTTGTATTTGCAGACATTTGACAAATAGGATAGAAAAATATATGGTGAGCAGGCTAGTAAAAGTGAATTAAAAATAGGCAACTGAATTAAAGGCTTCTTTTGTGGCTCTGGGATCAATTTTAAATACTACGAAGTATATTCTCAAAATATAATCAGCAACCATCTTAATCCTCCAAATCTCAGTGCAGTTTGATAATGAGGGATTACACCCATCTTCCTTTCTACCTACATCCCTTGGAGGGTTAACTCTTCATGCACCAGATTTATCTCTCTGCTCTTAAGATTTCTAAGAGAAGCCATTCTGATCCAGGTTTTTTGAATGGACACAATACCAGTAACAATGTACAGAGCTTCATTTTAAGTTCTCATTTCAGTGTTTTGAAAGAAGAGTATTTCAGCTAATGACAGTACTTGCTCAATTTTGCAGGGACAGTGTGACTTCAATGGGTTTCAGTTGACTTTGAGGATCTGCATTGGTGCAGCAAATTGGAGAATTGGGGCCTTAATTAGTTTTATGAATGTTTCCGTGACTGCTTGCTTTGTCATGGTACCATATATATTCCTAAATGGGATGATAGCAAAGGTAAGGTCTTTAAAGGGCATATTTGCATTGAAGCTGGTGCAGAAAAGAACATGACTGGTACAGAGTAAACATCGGCATTCCCAAACTTTTGTACTGGTGACCCCGTTCACGTAGCAAGCCTCTGAGTGTGACCCCCTTTATAAATTAAAAAACACATTTTTATCTATTAAACACCATTATAAATGCTGGACGAAAAGTGGAGTTTGAGGTGGAGGCTGAGAGCTCGCAATCCCCCCCATGTAATAACCTCACAACGCCCTGAGGGGTCCCAACCCCAAGTTTGAGAACCCGTGCTCTATACTTTTTGGATGTAATGTAAAGTAAAATGTTTAGTAAACCGTTTTTCCAGACCTACTAATGAAATAAAGTGAAGTATAACATGCTGTAGTGTGATGGAAAATGATCTTTTCTTTCCAATTATCACCACCCTTAAGCTATTCTCTTGCACACTAATTGCTTCAGAGTTTTTTGCATAATTATTGGGTAGTGAATGATGCACCAGATATTCCAGTTTTAGTGAAGCATGAGATCTGCAAGTATTTTGGCAGATAATCTAATAACTAATGTTAAACTCTGCAATCCAGAAAAATTCTTTCACTATTGTCAGCCTCCGCTGAAAGAGGCTGATTTACAATTTTGATGATTATGTGCAACTTTCACAAAGAGCTTTGCTTTTAGTCTGTGTGACCATGACTGTGTACAATTGTCAGACATGCTTGTTTTCCGTTAAAAATCAGAAAGTCCCCATTATAATCTAATCATATGACTATTTTTAAATGTAAAAACTACCTTTTTGTGACAGTGGAACTGCTATAGTGCATTTTTTGAATGCCCTTCTCATGTGTGAAAATTAATCTTTGTTTTCTATGCAGAGTAAGCTATGAAATTCATAATGTTTTCATGATGGAAGAAAGATTTGCCCAATATGGATTTCTCAAAGAAAGAGGCACTGTGGTTATATATAACCAAATTACTGAAAACAAGCATTTAAGACAAATCTTAACTTTTTCTGTTTGGCCCCAAGTGCCATTGTTATCTAATCAAAGTGACATAGTGTATGGCAGTTACTAACTGGGTACCTAGTTTCATTCAGTTTCAGGAATGCTGCTGAAGCCTAGCTGACTAGGAGTGAACAAACAGATTAATTATTTAGATAATCTGCATATTTTGAACTGGTTCATTGGTGTATTATTGATTAACACTGTTACCAAGTTAAAGTCATGTGTCTCTAACATCCTTTAAAAGAATATTGGTCATTAATTTTTTTAAAATCTCTCTCTCACCTTCATTTTACAACAAAGTGCTTTTCCCACTTTTCCATAGGGTTTCCCCCCCCCCCTTCTTTCTTTCGGAGGGAAGCATTTCATCCCAATATTTCTGTGCAGGGGATATGCCAAATGCTTTTAATGCTACTCCCTACCATTTTCTTTTCCTCCTGCCGTTGTTTTTACCCAGTATCCTTTTTCTTTTCCCTTCAGTTCACATCCAAATTCTCTTCTCCCTGCTAGATACCACCCGAGTCCATCACACCCACCCCCTTTTTTTTCCTCTTTCACCCACCCATCTAACTGTGTCTAGTATCTGTGGGGTTTACTGGGAGTAATTCCCCTCCCCACCCCCCATTCCCGGTGGAGCTGCTCTCAGCCTCTCTTCTGGCGACTGTGCTCAGAGCAGGAAATGCAGAGAATTGTTTTTCATGGAGAAGAGGGAGTTAATTCCCTTTGGGTATGTCTAGACAGCAAAGAATAACCCGAGACTCTACAACCCTGCGGGGTGAGGGGGTCCCAGAGCTCAGGCTCCAGCCTGAGCTGGAAGTCTGCACAACAAGGAAACAACCCCACAGCCCACGCCTGAGTTGGCTGGCACAGGCCAGCTGTGGGTTTCTCTTTGCTGTGTAGATATACCCTTTGTGGCCCAGGAGCATATTTCCATCACTATCAGCAAGGGGAAAAGCAAGTCACTTCCACAAAGAGTAGCAAGCAGCACGCTGTCTGGCCCCACTCATCCTTGACATGGAAGATAAAAAGAAATAGAGGGGAGTGACCTAGTTAGACTGGGGGGGCGGGGGAGGTGCAGAGAAGGGGAAGCTGCAGTATATCAAGCGAGAGATTACTAAGGCACGGACAAGAACTTTTGTGGTAGGAATGAAAAGGGAGGACAGGATTTGGTGAGAGTTTAGAGATGGGGTAGGGAGAAGAGGAAAGATATCATGAGGTTGCAGGGAGGACAGAGGAGGTGAGACCAGTGATGGGGAAAAGAAGGGATTTGTATGATGTATACTGAATTTCTAATCATGGTAGGAAATCTAAGAGGAGGCATCAAAGGCGTACTGGGCAGAAATAGAAGGTTGGGAATTGATGGATAGGTTTGGGAGCTATTGCTGTAGAGAGGATAGTTGAAACCATGAGTATGATGAAGCCTCTTGGAGGAAGAGTGTAAACATGAAGAGGAGAGGGCTGGGAACAGCTGTGGGGATGGGGAAGGATGAAGACCCTCCCAAGGAAATGTGGCATAAGTGGTTGAAAAGGTTTGAAGAGAAACAAGAAGGCGTAGAACAAGCTTGAGCAGAAGAGTGTACTACTTTGAAACTGGCATTAAATTGAGGAAGATTTGCAGAGACAAAAGGACTTCAACTTGACCAGGAGGTGGTGATTAGTAACCCTGGTGACTTGAAACGAGAGAGCCAATTGAGTGAGGGATGGGAACTCTTGGTGGGTATCATCATTTTTGGTCTTTGCTGATATCAGTAGGACCTTGGTCATTGGAGAAGTAGGTGGGGGAGAGGACTGAAGCTGTTGGAGAGGAGGGGGACTGCAGAGCTGATGGAAGTTTACTTGGCTGCTGGATTTTTCTGTGGCATTCAAAAGACCTGTAAGCCCTAATTCTTGCCTCTCCCCAACAAATATCAAATAAATTGGCTGAAGAGGAGAAAGATAACAGAAGAAAAAGAAATGCAGCTATATTTGTGGCAAGATGTGATTTGAAGCACTCTTGCTTGCAGCTGTTCTACTCCTGTCTTGTCCTACACTTGATATCAGTCAGCCCATTCATGGTAGTAAAGAGAAGCATGTATATAAGGGGTTGCAAGATGGTAGCCTTTCAGCTGTACATTGTAAATTTACATAATCTCTTCAGGGACCTTGACTTCATACTATGCCTATACAGCGCTGTAGCATGGTCTGTTGGTCTGCTGAGCTGCTGGGGGGTGCCAGGGAGCTACTGCCTTGCCGAAAGACCCTGGTCATACCTCTCTGTCAATGGGGAATTAGTGGAGGGAGGTGGGACATCACAGTTGGCATGACAACAGAGCACCGGCAAGAGTCCGTGGCACGTCCCTCAGGCAGGGGAGCGCCAGCCAGAGTCCTTAGCACTTTATCAGGGTTCTGCCACCTGAGGTAGGGTGGCAGGGGAAGGCAGGCCCACCCGACTCCACTGCGTTCCAGCCCAGGGCCCTGACAGTGGCAAGAGTAGAGGGTCCCGCCACTGGGGATCCATCTGCAACATGCTGACCGGACACCAACTCACCACACTGTCCAATTCCACCCCTGGGCTACTTCCTACCTGGTCTCTCGAGTGGTTCCCTTTGGTTCCTCCAACTCATTGGGGTATTCAGCTGCTGGTATCCCCGGTAGCTCCAGCTCAGCATCAGGCTTGGGTCGCTGCCTGGCTCCACCAGTTCCTTGGGGTACTTTGCAGCCGGCAGTTCTGGTTACCTGAGTCCCTCCTCTGGGTCAGGTTTCCCCTGGTCCAGGGCATCCCCTGGTTTGGCAGCAGGGTCCACGGGGAGTAGCCTGTGTCCATCTCCCTCACTGGGCTAAGGGCCTCGCCTTTTGTACTTCCTGTTCCACCCCTCCCCTTCCTGGGGGTGGAGTAAGCTTGGCCTGGCTCTGCCCACTCAGGTGCTGAGGGTGACTCCTCACCCTCTGGTTTGGAGGGAGATCACACAGGCACCCTACAAGCACCAAGCATACATGTACTGTGTAAACTGTCCTGCAAGGAGATAAACAATAGAAATGAACAGTACTGACTGTCTTCAACCAGAAAGGATCCGTGACTTTCTTTTTATCTGATAATCTTTATTAATTAGTGACATTCATATGTGGCTATAACCCACGATTTCTTAGCAAAAATTGCACACACTGGTTGGCAGGAATGAAATTCAGTAGTCTCAATAAATATGCCTGTAGTATGTACATCTAAAGGCAGAAATATATCCACCAATGTCAAGTATCAGCAAGTACTACTTAGGGGAGGGGTGGGTGTGTGTGTGTGTGTGTGTAAAAAAGAAGAACTACACAATAAGAAAATATTGACTCATAACATTATTCATTCTTTTTCTTTTCTGTAAGCTCTGCTGTCTCTCCTTGCTTTCAAGAGGGAGTATTTAATATTGATTTTTTGCATCCAAGAGCTTATGCTATCATGAAAATATTTAAGTGTAAAAAACCTCCCCAAACATTATAATACACCCACTAACATATTTGCATTTTAGCACAAAAAATGCACACCACCATCTGCACCAAATTTAACAGTCATGTTTTACCCCATGAAAATTGATCATCCATTAGTTACATTGCTTGGGGCATGCGGAAATCTATCGTCATGCTTTGCTGTGAAATTAACATGAACTCGCTCTCGGACTGAGGGACAGGAAATAATAGTTTGACTTTTCTCCTTTTATGACTTCCGCAGCTAAAGTTGGATCATATTTTTTATTTGCATGTGATGCACACACTCAGCAGTGTCTGTTCCTTCTCTTGAAGTGTATTTTTAGGGTGAGATTTTAAAGTTCCTAAGGGAGTTAGTGGAGTTGTGTGACCTAAGTGCCTTTGAATATCTCACCCTTCCTTAATACTGTTCTCTATATTTTTATTTTCTGAGGAATATTAGCATTTTTATTTATTGCTCCAAATACTGCTTTACTAGTATACTGTCCACTTCAGACTTTGTTTCTGAATTTTTGCTTACCACCTGTAAATTGTTGAATAGCTAAACAGTAACTTCTGTTAAGAATTTGTGAAGCAAGTGTATTTGCATTCCTTTCCCCCATACCTCACCCTCTTTGCTTTTAGGATATTTTATCGTGACTGGGATGTCGCTACTCACCGGTCAGCAGTGCCTCCTTGTGGCTCCTCCGGGGAATTAGCTCTGCCACCTAGTCTGATACCCCTTCCTGCAGTTACTCTATCCATCAGTACTCGGTGGCCTCTCATGCACTAGAAGCAGCAGCCCTGTCCTCTTCATACCTTAGCCCTCCAGCTAAGTCATATGGAAGTTCTCCCCTCTTCTGGGGTATTGGAAGTACTTTGAGGCAAACTGTCCCAGGTAGTCCATTCCCTGCTGCCTGGTCTGTGCTGCTCCCCTAGTGGCTGCTAGGGGAACCTCAGCCCGCTTGCTACACCAGGATCCAGTCCAGGGAACCTCAGCCCAGCAGTTCTGGGCTTTACTCTTCCAGCCCTCATTACCCCTTCTCTGGATTGTTTCCTACTCTCCCCTTACACCTTCCTCCATGTATCAGGGAGTGCAGGTTTCCTCCCCCAGCCTGACATCTTTCTCTCTTTATAGATCCTGCTCCTCTTGCCCCCCACTCACCCCCCTGCCACCAAGCTGGACTTCATTTGCAGTTAGGCCCTAGCACTCCCTTGGTTTCCTCCAGTGGCAGCCTAAGGTTCAATGACCTAATTTCCCTTCAGGCCTTGTGTGGGGTGGACACCCCGTCGCATTTATGTATAGCTGTTGCTATACATTCAGAGATGTTCACTGGTGTTCTGGCTTTTATATCAGGCTGCCCCAATAGTAAACAGGCATGACAGGAAAAGGTGAGCTGCTGTGGGTGCACTTTCATCAACTGCTGAAAAGGTTTAGTCTGTCTGTGCTGGCAGGGCTCTTGCAGCAGTGAATTCTTTCTTTGGTAGTACAGCACCTTTCTAAATACTTGGCAAAACCAGTATATAACAGACTAAGGAAATTATGAATGACTAAGCAAAATAAGAGACTGTCTCTGAATGGGAGAATAGATGAGTTCGGCTAAAAAACAAATGCAAACAATACTTAAACCAATAAACCCAGAACAGCAGTAACAACAGTATGACTTCTGCCATTCTTCTTCTGTGCCCTTCTCCTTTGCCATTCATCCAAAGTTCTGTTTCAGTCTTGGCTGATTAAAACTTTTCTAAATGTGTTGTTTTATAAAAGCTGTCAGGGATTCATAGGGCCCAGTCTACTTCTCGTTACACCAATGAAATCCTACTGAAATCACTGCAGTTGCCCCAGCATGACTAAACGCAGAAGTGGGGCCTTAGCTTTCAAGCATGTTGCTATGGTGATGGCATTAAACAAGGGAACACTGTGTAAATGGAGGACTCTAGAGGGGTTTTTCACATGTGAAGCAGTTTGGTAAAGGGTGTGGAAGGGCTTTTTAACATAGTTTCCTAAAGGAGGCTTATGTGTTAGCCTGGGAATTTTTTAAAAGGGCATACAATATGTTTCAGAATTTTGCTTTTTTTAAAGTTCTGTAATTTATTAATGCTACTTAAAATTTAGCATCTGAAATGTTTCCCCGTCAAAGGCTGCCCATGCATGCAGTCTCAGAAGGCCATAAATGCTACCAAGTTGCTGCAGTTCTACTGTGTGGGTGGTGGGAACAGGTGTAGTCCACGGAAAAGCCACTGTGCTATGCAAATCCCTCTGTACTGCAGAGCTTGTTCTGTAATGCCTCTGCTGAAGCATAATCAGGGCTGGTGGTGAAGATTCAGGCCTTGTCTACAGTAAAGGGAAAAGTCGATCTAAGCTACGAAATTTGAGTTACACGAATAGCATAACTCAAATCATAACATAAGAATGGGCCTACTGGGTCAGATCAAAGGTCCATCTAGCTCAGTATTCTGTCTTCCAACAGTGGCCAGTGCCAGGTGCCCCAGAGGGAATGAACAGGTAATCATCAAGTGATCCATCCCATCGCTCATTCCTAGCTTCTGGCAAACTGAGGCTAGGGACGCCATTCCTGCCCATGCTGACGAATACCCATTGATGGACCTGTCCTCCATGAATTTATCTTGTGTTTTTTTTAACCCTGTAATGGTCTTGGCCTTCACAGCATCCTCTGGCAAGGAGTTCCACAGGTTGACTGTGCGTTGTGTGAAGAAATACTTCCTTTTATTTATCTTAAACCTGCTGCCTATTAATTTCATTTAGCGACCCCTAGTTCTTGTTTTATGAGAAGTAGTAAACAACACTTCCTTATCTACTTTCTCTATACCAGTCATGATTTTATAGACCTCAGTCATATCTCCCCTTAGCTGTCTCTTTTCCAAGCTGAAAAGTCCCAGTCTTATTAATCTCTTCTCATACGGAAGCCATTCCATACCCCTAATCATTTTTGTTGCCCTTTTCTGAACTTTTTCCAGTTCCAATATGTCTTTTTTGAGATGGGGCAACCACATCTGCACACAGTATTCAAGATGGGACATACCATGGATTTATATAGACGCAACAGGATATTTTCTGTCCTATTATCTATCCCTTTCTTAATTATTCCTAGCATTCTGTTAGCTTTTTTGACTGCCGCTGCACATTGAGTGGATGTTTTCAGAGAACTATCCACAATGACTTCAAGATCTTTCTTGAGTGGTAACAGCTAATTTAGATCCCAACTATACATCTAAAACGATGGGATTATATTTTCCAATGTGCATTACTTTGCATTTATCAACATTAAATTTCATCTGCCATTTTGTTGCCCAGTCACCCAGTTTTGAGAGATCCTTTTGTAGCTCTTCGCAGTCTGCCTCGGTCTTAGTCTTAACTATCTTCAGTAATTTTGTATGATCTTCAAATTTTGCCACCTCACTTTCCCTTTTTCCATATCATTTATGAATATGTTGAATAGGACTGGTCCCAGAACAGACCCCTGGGGGACACCACTATTTACCTCTCTCCATTCTGAAAACTGACCATTTATTCCTACCCTTTGTTTCCTATCCTTTAATCAGTTACGAATCTATGAGAGGATCTTCCCTCTTATCTCATGAAAACTTACTTTGCTTAAGAGCCTTTGGTGAGGGACCTTGTCAAAAGCTTTCTGAAAATCTGAGTACACTATGATCCACTGGATTCCCTTGGTCCCCATGCTTGTTGACCCCCTCAAAGAATTCTAGTAGATTGGTGAGGCATGTCTGTAAAGGGTTATATAAAGGAATATAATTAGTTTTCAAAAATGGATCCATTTATATTGAAAAGAATAGCGACTGTTATTAGTGGGATAAAATTAATAAACCCACCAGTCCTTAGGTTTCAGGTCATATGCTAAGCACAAGCAGGCTCAGAAATATATTTCCCCTATTGCATAACCTTTTTGTGTATACTTTAAGAGGTGATGGAAGTGGGACAAGCCCCTTTCTGTGAAGCACTGGATTCTGTCCAGTGGGTTGTCTGACTTTCTGAACCATTGGTCTGTTCTGGTATGGCAATTCTTATGTTTCTGTTCTTGAGGGAGAGGAATGGAGGGGGAGGAAGATGAAGTGGAAGAGAGTAGTAACATACTTTATTAGTTTCATTTCTTTAAAAAAAGAAAATATAGACATTGTGAATAAATCTCATTACCTTCATTGTAACCCAGTAGTTCTCAACCTTCCCCATGCTGGGACCCCCTTTTCATTTAGCAACAAGTAAGAGCAGCGTGATTGCTTCTCTTGAGACCTCTTTGTGACACCCCCAGTAGTTGTGACCCCAACCTCTGAAGCGGAGAACCTCTATTTTAGAACTTTGTTACAGGCTGTCTGCAGATTCAGGCAGGCAGGCATCACTGAATCAATTTATGCTCAGTTCACATATTTTTGGTTATTCCTACAACCATAAGGGCTAGAAACTTAATTTTTTTTTAAAAGAAGGGATAAGAAAGTGAGGGAAGGGTGAGGGTAGTTACACGTCCCCAGGTAAGGGCCCCTGTTGCAACCCTTGTCTTCAACAGTGTGCCCTTGTTGCCAAGAAGGCCAGTGGCATTTTGGGGTGTATAAGTAGGGGCATAGCGAGCAGATCGAGGGACGTGATCGTCCCCCTCTATTCGACATTGTTGAGGCCTCATCTGGAGTACTGTGTCCAGTTTTGGGCCCCACAGTACAAGAAGGATGTGGATAAATTGGAGAGAGTCCAGCGAAGGGCAACAAAAATGATTAGGGGTCTGGAACACATGACTTAAGAGGAGAGGCTAAGGGAACTGGGATTGTTTAGTCTGCAGAAGAGAAGAATGAGGGGGGATTTGATAGCTGCTTTTAACTCCCTGAAAGGTGGTTCCAAAGAGGATGGATCTAGACTATTCTTAGTGATAGCAGATGACAGAATGAAGAGTAATGGTCTCAAGTTGCAGTGGGGGAGATTTAGGTTGGATATTAGGAAAAACTTTTTCACTAGGAGGGTGGTGAAACACTGGAATGCGTTACCTAGGGAGGTGGTGGAATCCCTTTCCTCGGAAGTTTTTAAGGTCAGGCTTGACAAAGCCCTGGCTGGGATGATTTAATTGGGGATTGGTCCTGCTCTGGGCAGGGGTTTGGACTAGATGGCCTCCAGAGGTCCCTTCCAACTCTGTTATTCTATGATTCTATTCTTCTCCTAAACCCTTTTCCACGTATCCTGGTTCATTACACTGTAATTCAGCAACAACAAAGCAAGAAATTAGAAACTCCTATGGGAAAAGACTTGGCTGCAGAGTGCCAGAAACACCTATGGCACAGTATAAATAATAAATAATACAGTATCAAAAGAAAAAAACAATTATGCTAAAACCTCTGATAATTAGTTGTTGGCTCCTAAGAAAATGGGAGCCCTGTGGTAATTTCTATCCATTGAAAAATTACTTATGGTAGTAGACATAAATAATGCTTTCTGGTTTGTATGTGTGTTTGAGCAATAGCTTGGCTGCTGTGCCCAAATCTATGCCTCTCTGTGGTGCACAGGAAATATCAGACTGTTTTTTTTTCTATGATGAGCCACAGTTCTCAACTGTGCATTGCTTCAGTTTTCATAAAATTTCAAACTCTTAATTGTCTTGTGTTTATTTTAATTATATTTGAAAGCATTAGTTCTAGGCCATGATCCTGCAATGTGGTGCATGTGGATGGCCCACTGTGTCAATTTGCTTCTGAGGAGGCTTTGTTCAGGCACCCCACGTTGCAAGATTTGGGTTTTTATTGACAACATCTAAGCATCACTGAAATACTCTTTTTCAAGTAAATTTTAGTCCTTGTGACAGTAAATAATGAAACAAATATATTGGTTCATTGAATTTATACATTCAGAAGAGGTTTTTTTAATGAACAAAATACCTGAAGCATTTGGAAGTTTAGAAAATTTCTTCAAGAAAATAAACAAAACTTTTTTTTTAATCTTCTGGAGGGGGTAGGAAAGAAGATATCTGTTAATATATATATGTTTTAGACATGAGAAAAGGAGGAAAGATTTGCATTAAACATTCTGTGCGGAAAAAAGGAGTACTTGTGGCACCTTAGAGACTAACATATTTATTTGAGCATAAGCTTTCGTGAGCTACAGCTCATTTCTTCGGATGCATGCCGTGGAAAATACAGTGGGGGGATTTTATATACACAGAGAACATGAAACAATGGGTGTTACCATACAGATGTAACACCCATTGTTTCATGTTCTCTGTGTATATAAAATCCCCCCACTGTATTTTCCATGGCATGCATCCGAAGAAATGAGCTATAGCTCACAAAAGCTTATGCTCAAATAAATTTGTTCATCTCTAAGGTGCCACAAGTCCTCCTTTTCTTTTTGCGGATACAGACTAACACGGCTGCTATTCTGAAACCTTTGGGGGGAAAAGTGGGTCACGGGGCAAGCCACCTGTCTAATCCATGCTGTAGAGGTACATCTCTGTCTGATTTAATCAGTCAACCCATTATTCATGAACAATTGAATTGCCATTTTGACCTTTGTTAGCTGTACTGTGAATTCAGCAGAAGTGGATTGGTATTCAGTGAGATCTAAAAATTACAGCTGAGTTAGGACTAAACTAGTATTGACCGGTAAATTGTTGGTGTTCAATTATGCTGGTATGCTTTTTTTTAAATTGGTCCAAAAGGTTTTAGATTCATGTTGGGTTAGAAGTCACTTACATTGACTAGTCTTCTGTTCAACTCCCTGTATTAGCTCTGAGTTTCAAATTGTAACCATAAATAAAACTTAACATTAGTGAACAGATGGGCTTTTCACTGTTCTTTAAAAGTTGACAAGTTAAGCTTCATTCAGACCAATAGGAGAAGGAAACTCCTGAGTCCAGGGCTTCAGTCTTTGCTCTACATTTTCAAACCTAGAGACTGAAAGTGATAACATTATTGATCTTAGCTGTTGTGGTTGTTGAATGGTCAAAGAAGTAGCTGGTAGCTTGGATTTGATAGATCAATATCAACCAATGTCTTGGATGGTAAAAGTTGTGGGCTTGATGCAGAAATTACTGAGGGAAGTTTTATGGTTTGTGTTGTGCAGGAAGTTGCACCAGGTGATCATAATGGTCCCTCCTGGCCTTAAAATCTATGAATCTAGATGCTTCTAGCAACCAGCCAACATCACTTATCCCTTGTCGGAATTGAGCCTCAGTCATCTCCTCATTCATGCTCTTACGTTGGCTAGACTGTGAAATGCTGTCTGGGTTCGATGAAAATGGAAAATTGGCACTTATGTAGCACTTCACATTTCAAAATCAGAGTTTAAACATTATTCAGAATAGTAAGGTGCACAGATCTGCCAATGAGACTTCAGTCTGCTTATAGCTTAAGAGTTTTATTCCATCTTCACAGGGATAGGAAGGATGGATAAACCTCCCTGATGCAGAGCTATGAGATCTTTGAACAACTCTGACATCGTAATCAAAAAGGCTGACGAAGGAGGTGCTGTCGTCATCATGAATAAGTTGGAATATGAACAAGAGGCTGCTAGGCAGCGCTCTAACTCCACATTCTGCAGGCCATTATCCTCTGATCCCACTGAGGATTACCAAAAGAAACTACACCATCTGCTCAAGAAACTCCATGAAAAAGCACAGGAACAGATCTGTGCAGACACATGCCTAGAACCCCGACCAGGGGTATTCTATTTGCTTCCGAAAATCCATAAACCTGGGAATCCTGATGCCCCATCATCTCAGGCATTGGCACCCTGACAGCAGGATTATCTGGCTATGTGGACTTTCTCCTCAGGCCCTATGCTACCAGCACTCCAGCTATCTTCGAGACACCACTGACTTCCTGAGGAAACTACAATCCATCAGTGATCTTCCAGAAAACACCCTCCTGGCCACTATGGATGTAGAAGCCCTCTACACCAACATTCCACACAAAGACGGACTACAATTATCTCCGATAATGTCATGGCAAACCTGGTGGCTGACCTTTGTGACTTTGTCCTCACCCACAACTATTTCACATTTGGGGACAGTGTATACCTTCAAATCAGTGGCACTGCTATGGGTACCTGCATGGCTCCACAGTATGCCAACATTTTTATGGGTGACTTAGAACAACGCTTCCTCAGCTCTCGTCCCCTAACGCCCCTACTCTACTTGTGCTACATTGATGACATCATCATCATCTGGACCCATGGAAAAGAAGCCTTTGAGGAATTCCACCATGATTTCAACAATCTCCATCCCACGTTTTCTCTGCACAAAGCCCTAGCAAGTGGGTTTTATGCAGAAGACTGAAGAGAGGATTGGCAGGGGGCATAGGAGATCATGTGTAAGTGTATGAGAGAAAGATTTCCATCCAGCACACACCACACGATCCATTGCTTACAGCCAAGCTCTAAGATACAACCGCATTTGCTCCAATCCCTCAGACAGAGACAAACACCTACAGGATCTCTATCAAGCATTCTTACAACTACAGTACCTACCTGCTGAAGTGAAGAAACAGATTGACAGAGCCAGAAGAGTACCCAGAAGTCACCTACTACAGGACAGGCCCAACAAAGAAAATAACAGAACACCACTAGCTGTCACCTTGAGCCCCCAACTAAAACATCAAAGATTTACAACCTATCCTGAAAAATGATCCCTCACTCTCACAGATCTTGGGAGACAGACCAGTCCTCGCTTACAGATAGCCCCCCAACCTGAAGCAGATACTCTCCAGCAACCACACAACAAAAACACGAACCCAGGAACCTATCCTTGCAACAAAGCCCATTGCCAACTCTGTCCACATATTTATTCAAGTGACACCATCATAGGACCTAATCACATTAGCCACGCCATCAGAAGCTTGTTCACCTGCACATCTACCAATGTGATATATGCCATCATGTGCCAGCAGTGCCCCTCTGCCATGTACATTGGCTAAACCGGACAGTCTCTACGCAAAAGAATAAATGGACACAAATCTTGACATCAGGAATCATAACATTCAAAAACCAGTAGGAATACACTTCAACTTCTCTGGCCACTCAGTAAAAGATTTAAGCGTGGCAGTTTTGCAACAGAAAAGCTTCAAAAACAGACTCCAACAAGAAACTGCTGAGCTTGAATTAATATGCAAACTAGATACCATTAATTTGGGATTGAATAGAGACTGGGAGTAGCTGGGTCATTACACATATTGAATCTATATCCCTAAGTTAAGTATCCTCACATCTTCTTGTCAAGTGTCTAAATGGGCCATCTTGATTATCACTATAAAAGTTTTTTTCTCCTGCTGATAATAGCTGACCTTAACTAATTAGCCTCTCAGTTTGTATGGCAACTTCCAACTTATCTGTATGTATGTATATATCTTTTTACTATATGTTCTGTTCTGTGCATCCGATGAAGTGAGCTGTAGCCCATGAAAGCTAATGCTCTGATAAATTTGTTAGTCTCTAAGGTGCCACAAGTACTCCTGTTCTTTTTTTGAATTTAAATGAATCAAGATCTGGAGAACCTGCCTTTCAGTGAGAGAATGAGCTCTGTAAGTCTATGTGGTCTATCAAAGAGAAGGTAACGAGGTGACAGAGGACTCTACTCTAGCAGATAAAGGCGTAACAAGATCCAGTGGTTGGAAGTTAAAGCTAGATAGGATGATTATAGACCAGACAGGACAATTATAACACATGCTGCTGTCCTGGGGGCATGGCAAGCTCCCACACATCCATGATATAAGGCCTTATAAAGAAAAGGCACAGCATCAACCTAGAACTGCAAACCATCTGGAATTACGTAAAAGTCCTGACACCTTCCATATGAAACAGATATATTATAGTTATAGGTTTCAGAGTATCAGCCGTGTTAGTCTGTATCCGCAAAAAGAAAAGGAGTACTTGTGGCACCTTACAGACTAACAAATTTATTTGAGCATAAGCTTGCATCCGATGAAGTGAGCTGTAGCTCACGAAAGCTTATGCTCAAATAAATTTGTTAGTCTCTAAGGTGCCACAAGTACTCCTTTTCTTTTTATTGTAGTTATAGCAAACCTTTAGTCTGTCATGATGTATCAGAACAAACAAGGGGGAAACAGGTCACTCTGTTATCAAAATGAAACTTACATCCTATTGAAATGGGCAGCCCTCCATCTCTGCAATGTACTCAAAGGGAAAAGCAAAGTGACCTTGGATGGCTAAGCAGACAGAGACGATTGGATAGAATAGGGCCTATAGCCAGAGATGGAAGTTGGCAAGATAGCACTGGAACTCAGACATTCTTGTCTTCAGAATTTGAGGCAGTGTTGTGTTTCTCAATGACCAAACAACCATATTTAACTCTGCCATATTCTAATATCCAGACTTCCTGCTAGGTGGCATCATAAGTATCAGAATATTACCATAGAATAAGAGCTGACAGTGCATGAAATATTGGTATTTGTTTTGTTTTAAACCTTACAAAAAAACTATATTTGCTCTGCCTGGCTGTTGACTTGAGGGGTGTTTCATGATAGATGTCATATTGCTGCCAAAGAGACATTCAGACAACTCCCTCCTCCCCGCACCCCATTGCCAGACTATTTGCTAATCACCTTTTGCCTACATTTTTCCTTTTGCTTTTTAAGTTAATGTATTCTTCTGTCCAAGCTGACTAATGAGAATACTTTGTCCCAATCCTCTTTTGTAAAATTCCTTGTGCATTTATAGACTGTTCTGCCTCCCCCTAACCATCACATCTTCAGAATGAACCCGACTACTTTTCTTTTATGACTTAAATGTCAAATATATTCTCTCTCAGTTCTCCTGTTTCACTCATACAGTATTACAACGGAGTCATTGGGTACGTGTTTTCTGTGATAATCCTATCAGTGTAACCCAGTGTATAAAACTGTTTTACAACAGTTTCTCATGTCTCTTGTTCAGTTTGTCATCCAGTAATAAGAAATATAAAAAACAAGGTTTATCATTTTTTTTGGGGGGTGTCCATGTTTGTGTTCCCCCACTGAGAAAATTAATATCCAGGTCTCTCATCCCATTTAGCTTGTTGTTGAATGCTTACTTAGTATGTGGGGAGAATGAGGCATGAATCTGAGCTAGCTGGGTAAAATTCAATCCCAGTAAGACAGAAGTGATATTGGTAGATAGGAGGAAGCTACTAAAAGATATAATGATGATCATGACTGCTTCTCATGTTGAGGGTATTTTCCTGCCATTCATTATTAGAATTTGCAATTTGAGGGTATTCGTGAATCCCCAATGCTGTCAGATTATATTACAGGAGTTTCTAGGAACTTTTTTTAATCTTTGTCTAGCCAGGACAGTGTCACTGTTTTTCTTTCTGATAAAGACCCTTTTACCACTATGCATACATTTCTCAACTCAAGATTAGCTTTCTGCAATGTGCTTGTACTCGGCTATACCTTAAATCAAACCAGGAGCTAGAGTTGATGCAGAATGCAGTAGCCTGTTGTTAAGTCATATATCTTACTTGACACCAGTTTTCTGGGATCTGTACCTACTGCCACCTGTCTTTGCCGATGGAGTTTAAGGGTGGTAGTTTTGATCTGTGTTTCCCGGAATGGTTTTGAAATGGCCTGCTTGGAACACTACCTCTTTCATTGAACTATAGGACTTCAGCTGTGATCAGTGAAGTAACTTAAGTCACAGAGGGAGCTTTTGGCAGAACATTATCTGAAAGGTTCTCAGCTTTGGAATCCTTTCCCCCTTCCTGTTGTTGCTCTGAAATACCGTTAATTTGTTAACTTTCAAGGCACGTGACAAGGCCTATCTATATTTTTGCCCATGCTTTTGAGGAAGGGTCCTAACAAGGACTGGGTGTTTTTGGTAAGGAGTATATTGTGGTATGGGGGAACATGACTTAGGTTTTGATGCAGTCTCTGGTTATTTTCTGGTTTTGGTTTGAAGTTGGGTCAGTCTTTGTAACTATATATACAGTGGTTTTGAACCTTTTTTCATTTGCGGACTCCTAAAACATTTTGAATGGAGGTGTGGACCCCTTTGGAAATCTTAGACATAGTCTGCAGATTCCCAGGAGTTCGCGGACTAAAGGTTGAAAACTACTGATCTATAGGGTAGCTGCTTTTTAATATATATATATTATTAATTGAAATTAAATATAAAAGTTTGCATTCAAACAGAATTAGTGAATTACATTTAACAACATACAGATGCTAATATATTTTAATTTGAAGGAATATTTTTGTGTATCTATTTTTAAATTGTTTTTTCTTAAGTCACTTTTATTGCTTTTCCCTTGTGGCTTGAAAATTTTAATTCAGGCATTCTATCCAGCTTTGCTAATTATTGAAGACCTTATCACAACATGTTTGATATTTCAGCATTGGACTATCTCCAGCCACTGAGTGCCAAATGCTTCAGACTGTATGGGGTGTTATGTCTATGGCAAGAAATCCACCAAAATCATTTTAGCTACAATCTAGGTCAAATTAGAACCCAGAGTTCCAGAGATTAATGGATTAACCTCAGTGCATTGCACACTCCTACTGAGCAGGGATTTGGAGCAATCAAATTTTTGAATTTCTCCGCTCCGTGACTGCTCCAGCTCCGCTCCGACTCCGCTCAGCGCTCTGACTCAAATTAATTTTTAACTAAATAAAAAAGTGCATACTGTCATTTTGAAAAAACATTATTTTTATTCAGACTTTTAACACAATTTAAATGTCATCAACAATGGTACAAACTAGAATCATTCATAATTCATTCTGTAAAAAATTATTGCAGTAATCAAGTTGTCTTTCATAGCCTGCCGCAAATCCTTTAAAATTAACTTTAAAGCTGAAAACAGTCGCTCCACACTAGCTTGAGTTGTTGGCATGCTCGAAGCAATTCTACAGGCAGTCTGAATGCATTGTGGGTAGCTGTGAATGGCCTCAAAAACAGACTTAACTTTTAGCCTACCAAGAGACTCCATCGCCTCACAATCTTCTCGAAAGTTTCTCTCGAATAATGCTTCTTTACAATTATGAATCGCAGAAACTCGCCAGCATCTTTCTTGTTTATCCAATTCCTTTTCAAAGGCGTCATCTTCTAAAGAATTGGTGCTTGAATTATCTCCATTTCCCTGTGACGGTTGAAGACGTCTCAGGGATGGACGCTCGAACAAGTTCAGAGTGGAGACGGAAGTTTGAGAACAGCCTGCTATTTCTGAAGGATGTGAACTTTCCGAAACCGCAGATTCGATTGTTGACGACTCCTTTTGCTGTGTTTTTTCTTCTTCAACCTCTTTCGTCGAGTTCAAATGTAGCAATAGATTTTGTTTTTCAAGTCATCGAGCAATATCAAGGAGCCCTTCCTTTGCCTTTGGCATTTCCCTTGAGGTAAGAAGCATCCAATACCGTGGGTCAACATAAACTCCAGCAAGGAAATGAATGTTGTCTAAAAGCTTCTCTTCACGTTTCTGCATGGAGGATAGAATTCCTTCTGCACTTTGTCCACCATTTTCTTGCAAGAATTTTGACAGTTTTCGCCATTCCTTCATTAAAACTCCCAGGGTTACATCGACAGCTTGAAGATTCACAGTTGTCTGGTTTGGCTTTGCCAAGAGGTCTCGCAGGTTCTTCACTTTGTCCCATTCAGCTTTTGTTAACTTGAGTTCTCTTGTTCCAGCAGCAGCCACTTGTTCACAGTAAGATTGAAAAACGAGAAGCCGATCAATCATCGCAGATGTTGAACCCCAGCGAGTCACAGTATCCAGTGATTGAGTTACCCCATGTAGATCAAGCAGAACACTTTGAATACTTGGGGTTCGTAGTTTGACAACAACTTGTCGAATTTTGGCCAGAAATTTCTTCGCATGTTCTTTGTTCAGTCCATCCCAGATTGCCAACTGAAGAGTGTGAATACCACACCTCATCAGTTGGACTTTTGAGTCGTCCTCATGAAGCCATGTTGGAAGTATGAGGCTAGGGTCATTAACCCATTGCGCAGCAGCATCCACGTTGAGTTCAATTTCATCCATTCCTTTAGTTCCTTCATCAGGCAAAATAGCTTCACTTCTGTCCACATCCCTGTTCTCAGACGTAGAAATGGTTTCATTGTCCTTGCTGAAATTTTTGATGGCACATGTCATGTTTGCTGCATTGTCAACGCAGATGCTCAGCACTTGCATTTCACTGACCCCAAATTTTTCTAAAATAGCTTTTTCTTGACTTTTCACGTATGAAGAATGGTGACGCCCTTCAGTGTCGATTTTATGTCCAAGGTTTTTACCGCAGCTTTATCTTATCCTTCTTCGTAGTACTGAGCATTGATTGAAAGGAAATTTCTGTTTCCATGGGTTGCCGCATCCATTTTCAGGTAGCACAAGTTTTGCTCCAAAGCTTTCTTGAGCTCTTCGCGACCAGACTCAGCTGTGCTGACAACTAAATGACAAACAGCATCGTGACCCATCGAAACGCCAAGCTGCCGACCCATTTCACCTGCAATTTTTTGGAATCCTTTGTTCTTTAGCCTGAAGGTAGTGAGTGGTGTTGAACTCAGTCAGCCCTTCACGGAAAGTATTGGCATCCATGGTGACTGTAACCTTTGGGGACTTCAAATACGAGTCAAGTTTTGTTTGCTCAATTTTGGGTTTCTTTTCAGATGAAGCTCCGCAAAAAACCTTTTCTCCAGGAGTTTCCAAAGAGCCAGATGACCGTCATTTAGCCGTGTCAGCTTTCTGTTTTGCCTCATCTTCCTGGTCCCTTTTTGTAACCAGAGCCGCATAGTTTTCAGGATGGTTACATTTTACATGCCGCTAAAGGTTGAAACTTTTCACGGCACTTGCTTCATTTGTCTTGAAGCTACGTGCTTTCAGCTCGCCATTCACTTCCTTTTCCGCCTTGCACGTTGCCGATTTCTTCTTTGCTTTTCCCAAAAACCCAAATTTGGGCTTTTCAAATTCAAAAGTAAAGACGTTGTTGAGATCCTTTCCCGTAAATCGGCTATCAATCATGGGGGGCAGATTTGATTTTTTTTGTTGAAGCCATGGCCAAATCTTCTTGTGCTGCTACTGCATCCAAATGTTTCTTGTTATGATCTTCGAAAAGCAATGAACAAAAGCGTTACATTTTTTTATAATGTACCTGCTTGTGATATCTTAATCACTTAAGGTACTTTGAATTTATTTTAGATTTTCTGGACAAAAATGATTGCATTTTCTTTTTACACAAAATTATTATTAAAGTATATTTTAATATTTTAACATGTTTCTTGCAGTTTTAATGAAGTAAGAAGTATTTTTAATGTACATAATTAATATAAATTTTTATTTATAAATTGCAAGTTAGTTTTTCTTATGAAATTTTGCGGTAAAAATATTCGAAATATTTTCCAATTTTTTAACGAATATCTCAGAAACGCTTTAATATAGATATATCAATGAAATTTGGTATGTGCGTAGCGTTAGTACATGCTATCGCTGTTCTACAACATTAACTGTTGGGAAGTAACGAGGCTACATGTTACAAGGTTGAAAATAAGCTTTAATGGGAAAGCGGATTCAAATTGCAAGCACAGTCCTTTTAGTAAAGAGAGCAAATTTTCGGAAATATGTTTTTGCTTCATCAGCCTGAATAGATTATACAAGATAGAGCAAAGAACAGGTTCTATCTTGTATAATATTTCCAGCCTGATGAAGGAAAAACATATATTTCCCAAAATTTGCTCTCTTTACTAAAAGGACCGTGCTTGCAAATTGAATCCGCTTTCCCATTAAAGTTTATTTCCAACATTCTACCATACAACATCATTCAAATAAAATTATTTAAACTACAGGTGTCGTGAACTGAGGGGGCTGGGCCAATTTTATTTAATATTTTTTAAATCTTCGACTATTTAACAGATACGACCCTGGAATATGATTTAATGGTAAAACATGCATTAAAATGGTACTCTTAATTTATTTTGTATAATTAACCGTTTCCAAGAAAACTGTTTAAAAATTTTAATCTGCTTAGATGCTTAGAATGATACAAACAATTTTACTTATTACTTATTTTTCAACTTTGGAACCATAAATTTTAAACGTTATAATAAATAATAACCAAAATTATTAACTTATTATGGAACATAATACTACCGCTCGTAGCCAGGGGCAGTCTACAACAAGCCTTCCTTGAAATATGAAATAAAAATGACCAACCGCCAGTTCGGCATGCCTATGGTTTAAATAATTTTGGATAATGTAATATGGTAGCACATACTAACACAAAGACACAGACATAATTTCATTACTTTATATTAAAGCATTTTTGAGATATTAGTCAGAAATTAACTTTTCATCACCTCCTTGAAGGGACTGTCGCTCCCTTATGAAGAATTTTAGGATACGTGTTCACAGAAACGTTTTTTCTTAAAATGACCTAAGGATTCACCCCCCAAGTTGTGTTGGACATTTTCCAATCACTCTGGATATATCACCAACATCACTCCTAATTTATGCAAAAATGTTTACTGTATATTTATATGCCTGCTGCACATGACTTTTTCAGTAAATTTAAAATTACAAACAACGCTCCCATTAACCAGGACAATTGTTTGCAGATGGCTCTGTTTCACTTGTAAGTCTTCCTGTATATGTGTGCTGGCAAGTGGGTAATGAAGTCGTACAGTGACATGTGATCATGTCACCTGAACTGGAATTCATCTGGAACCTGGTGCTTTTCCTTTGAGAAGGTAGGGGTGGGAACGCAGAGCGGGACAAAGCATTCCCGCCTTATGCAAAAGATATATAAGTGGGTGGAACAGAACAAAAAGGGCAGCCATCATGAGAAATCCCCTAGCTACCACCTGAGCTGAAACAAGGGCTCTACCAGGGGAAAAGACTATGACCAGATTAGTAAGGCATCCAGTCTGTGAAAGAAACTTATTGAAACATCTTTGAGCATGAGATTTTATCTATATTCAGTTTTATTACTGTATTAGGCTTAGATTTGTATGTTTTATTTTATTTTGCTTGGTAATTCACCTTGTTCTGTCTGTTACTACTTGGAACCACTTAAATCCTACTTTCTGCATTTAATAAAATCACTTTTTGCTTATTAATTAACCCAGAGTATTTATTATTACCTGGGGGGGGGGCAAACAGCTGTGTACATCTCTCTGTAAGTGTTATAGAGGGCGAACAATTTATGAGTTTACCCTGTATAAACTTTATACAGGGTAAAACGGATTTATTTAGGGTTTGGACCCCATTGGGAGTTGGGCATCTGAGTGTTAAAGACAGGAACACTTCTGTAAACTGCTTTCAGTTAAGCCTACAGCTGTTAAGGGACATGGTGCAGACCTAGATCTGGGTTTGCAGCAGGCTTGTGGGTCTGGCTCAAACCAGGCAGGGCACTGAAGTCCTAAGCTGACAGGGCAGGAAAGCAGGAGCAGAAGTAGTCTTGGCACATTAGGTGGCAGCCCCAAGTGGGTTTCTGTGATCCAACCCGTCACACACGTTATACAGGATATATCCGTGTGCTGTTATTATTAAAAAGAGATTGTGTTCTAGAGAGAGGATGTTCTGCTCATGCTCAGACTTAAAAAACCCCCACGTTTTACCTCTACATTTAATGGAACATTTTAATTTCATGTTATCAAAATTCTAACACATTTTTAAACCTTCAAAATTAGATTATTTAAAAAGTTATATATAAAAATCAAGTACATACATTCAGGAAATTCCTTGTAGTCAAACATTATCATCAAAACCTGCAGTGAAATTCAGGAGTGGGGGAATGAGTGCTTTTTCATTCCCAAAGCAGCTTAAAGAACAAAAACAGTTAATTCACTAATATCCAAATAAAATATTAATAAAGATAAATTAAAACATACAGCAGTGTATGAATGATTATTCCATATGACCCACCAATTGTGAGTCAATGAGGTATACAATTTTAACAATTCTATGTTGTTAATGATTTCTTCTTCATATCATTCGATTGCAAACTTTTTTAAATGCTATTTTTCTTTAAAATTGAGTAGTGTTTAGAAAGCTGGCTATTCCTCCCACCACTTTTACAGCAGGTAACAGAGTTTGGAATGTTTACACACAACCAGGCTAAGAACAAGACAAATGAATCTTACCCACTCCTTCTCAACTCCCCTTCTGCCCATCCCTCTTCCTCCCATTCACTACCTTAGTAAAACATTACCTTCAAACAATCCACAAAATTTACCCTGGATACAAATCTAACGAAACAATAAAAATCACAGCTATTCTATTCAATTCCATTTGCTCTGTTATATGTTGTCTGGTGCATGCCAGTTAGTTTCTCTGTCATTTAAAACCACAAGTCCAATTACTCCAAGTAGTTTTATGCAGTGAGACCTTAAACCACAACTTCATTTAACCCAAAACAAGGATATGGAAGATTTCAGTTACCAATATGCTTTTTCTGGCTTACACTGCAAAACATTTCCAAAGCTTTTTTTAATTAAAAAAACACTTCAAAGAATAAAAATCAGGGCAGTTTAAATAAATGTACAAGTTGCTGGTAATTATTAGTGACAGATCAGTTAACATTACTGAGATAAAAAACGGAGTCTTAACAGTGGGCTAACAAGCTAGAAAAAAAAAGGTGTTCTAATAATCTGCTGTGCATAATTCCTTCATTCTACTAGCCCCCCTTTAGCGTAACACGCCTGGAACAAAACCGCTAGATGATTTTCTCAGCCTCCACTACTGGTTTTATAAAAGTGTAGTATCCATTACATCCAGTCCACTAAGCTCCAAGGCAAACTGCAGAAACTCCTTTCATATTTATTGTTGACTGTTCCTAATGAACAGAAGTTGCTCTGTTTTGAAACAGACGGTAGACTGTGCATGTAATGACTAAAAGCTCTGAGCTAGCAAACCCTAACTGTGCAGTAAGAAAAAAAGAAAAACTTAGTTTAGTGTCCTGTTAAAACTCACAAAATAGTAACAAAGAAAATTACACACCCCATACTGTACTTGTGGCTCAATTACATTTTGTACATTCCTGAATGTCAGGCCTCAGTTTTAATTCACCAGGCAAACTATCTACTTGTTCCCTAACTACTCTTTATAACACAACCTGCAAAAGACTTGTGATGGAGGTGGCACATACAACTACAAAAGGGATAGATCTGAAGTCTTCCGTCGCTCTGTTGAGACTTCTACCAACCGAAGCCAGCAACTGTGCCACTTTGGGCTGTGACAGGTAGATCTCAGAAGATTACTAGGATTGACTTTGAACAGTACGCTGAGAGGCGACTTCTCAAAATAAATCTCAGGTTGTTGCAGGAAGTGATATTGGCAATTCAGTAGGAGGCATTCTTCCCTCTGAATCAGTACAGAAGCAATGCCTCAGCATGATGTTAGGTGCACTTTTGTTGTTGCAGGCAAATGTAAAGCAAATATCCCAACCATTACTTTTTGCAAGAGCAGGGATATTCGCAAAGCTGGAATTTGGCACTGAAGCTAACAATAGTCTACCTGCCAAAATTTGCTCTGCAGCTTCAACCAGGTGCAATACTATTGTCCATGTCCTTTCCTAAACTGATGTGCTGCTAGCAGCTTCTGCAGTGCCACTCAAAGGTGCTGATTTTCAGTAAGGGTAAAGAGGGAAAAGAAGAGCGAAAGAGTATTTGGGATGAAGGCTGTCAGTGAAAGATTATTTACCACTTGTACTGAGATGCCATAAGAAATCCCATCCAGTCCGCCTCACTGAAGGTTGAAAGCACTGGGGCTTCACAGAAAAGAGAAGATGAGGGAGAGAAAGAAACGGCCTTTGATGAGACAGTGGAGCAAAAATCTTCAGTTATGATCAGTTCAGAAGACTAGGAGCCTGGGTCAGCCCCACTGGGGGGGACCAAACAAAAAACCTAGCAGAAGCTGGAGCTGCCGAAGGAAAACAATTTTCCATCACTTTACATTCCATGGTTGTAGTGTAGAGCAGTGGTTCTCAAAGCCGGACCGCTGCTTGTTCAGGGAAAGCCCCTGGAGGGCCGGACCAGTTTGTTTACCTGCCGCATCTGCAGGTTCGGCCGATTGCGGATCCCACTGGCCGCGGTTCGCTGCTCCAGGCCAATGGGGGCTGCGGGAAGCAGCGCGGGCCAAGGGACGTGCTGGCCGCCCTTCCCGCAGCCCCCATTGGCCTGGAGCAGCGAACCGCGGCCAGTGGGAGCCGCAATCGGCCGAACCTGTGGACGCGGCAGGTAAACAAACCGGCCTGGCCCGCCAGGGGCTTTCCCTGGTGTAGAGAACTCCCCCTTAGGAGGATGGCTATACCAGAAGCTGACCTGCCACTAGTTGCCACCCTAATCTTGCCCCCCTACCTTATTCCGCTGAGGAGGGATAAAAGGCTTGTACTGAAACTCTTAAGCTAATATCTGCTTGGGAACATATGGAGTTAGGAGGAGATAGCATGCTAGGTACAGCTACTATTATTCCCTTCCCATCACTCCCATAACTCTTGGAGCACCAGCCTGAGTGGCGGCTTTGGTAGGCATACTGAGGAAAGGTAGAAGCTTGGGCTGATAAAACATTTTTGATGGAAAATATTTGTCAACAGAAAAATTGAATGTTCAGTTAAATTAACAATTTTTAAGCATTTGCTTTCTACAGAAAATGTCAACTTTTTGGCTTAAAACACTTTTTTGGCTGAAATTTTTTTTTTTTACTTTTGATTTTTTGACAAAAATGATATTTTCCTCTGAAATTTCTCAAAAAAATTGTTTTTCCATTTTGAGCTAAATTTTCCATTGGAAAGAGACGAAGCATTTTCTGACCAACTCTACTGTGAGACTTCTTCCTCCTTTCTATCCCTCCTCTCTGCCAAGATCATTGGCCTTACGTTCCCTCTGCCAGCACAAGTGGATAAGAGCACCTGGCCCTAATTATGCCAAGAACAGGAAAGGTGAACAGGAAAATGAATGAAGCTGACTAAAACAAGTAGACTATTTAAAAATAGATCTACTGGCATTTAGCACATGGTTAAGGTCAGAAGATGACACTGATAACGCATATGCAAACTCCATACTAATATCTAATCAATTTACTGACAAAATCGTAAGGTGCCACTAGCATCAGCACTGACAAGTCTTAACAGAGAGAGAAAAAACAGATTCTCTTCTGCCTCATAAATGAAATTACAGGCCAATTTCCAATACTTGACTACTGATAATGTGTGTAGTAAAAAGAACAGCTTGATTTTATGACGGTTGAACATCCACTGCTAGCAGTTAAAAGATTCTTGCTTTGATATACAGTTTAGACTGAGCAAATCTGATTTGGAGGTCACTGTGAGAACCTGGATACTATCATTCTCTAATTATAACTACAACTCAGACATTGTAAAGTGAGCTTGACCAATCTGCAGCTAGGTAACATCGCTAACAAATATATTGTTGGTAACATATCATTTGTACAAGGATTTTAACTTTAGTACAAATCACTATGAAGTCTATTCACCAGCAGGCAATCGTAAGTATATTGTGGTGGAGCCTGACAAATTAATGAATCATAGAATCATAGAATATCAGGGTTGGAAGGGACCTCAGGAGGTCACCTAGTCCAACCCCCTGCTCAAAAGCAGGACCCATACCCAATTAAATCATCCCAGCCAGGGCTTTGTCAAGCCTGACCTTAAAAACTTCTAAGGAAGGAGATTCCACCACCTCCCTAGGCAACGCATTCCAGTGTTTCACCACCCTCCTAGTGAAAAAGTTTTTCCTAATATCCAACCTAAACCTCCCCCACTGCAACTTGAGACCATTACTCCTTGTCCTGTCCTCTTCCACCACTGAGAATAGTCTAGAACCATCCTCTCTGGAACTACCTCTCAGGTAGTTGAAAGCAGCTATCAAATCCCCCCTCATTCTTCTCTTCTGCAGACTAAACAATTCCAGTTCCCTCAGCCTCTCCTCATAAGTCATGTGTTCCAGACCCCTAATCATTTTTGTTGCCCTTTGCTGGACTCTCTCCAATTTATCCACATCCTTCTTGTAGTGTGGGGCCCAAAACTGGACACAGTACTCCAGATGAGGCCTCACCAATGTCGAATAGAGGGGGACGATCACGTCCCTCGATCTGCTCGCTATGCCCCTACTTATACATCCCAAAATGCCATTGGCCTTCTTGGCAACAAGGGCACACTGCTGGCTCATATCCAGCTTCTTGTCCACTGTCACCCCTAGGTCCTTTTCCGCAGAACTGCTGCCTAGCCATTCGGTCCCTAGTCTGTAGCTGTGCATTGGGTTCTTCCGTCCTAAGTGCAGGACCCTGCACTTATCTTTATTGAACCTCATCAGATTTCTTTTGGCCCAATCCTCCAATTTGTCTAGGTCCCTCTGTATCCTATCCCTGCCCTCCAGCGTATCTACCACTCCTCCCAGTTTAGTATCATCCGCAAATTTGCTGAGAGTGCAATCCACACCATCCTCCAGATCATTTATGAAGATATTGAACAAAAGCGGCCCCAGGACCGACCCCTGGGGCACTCCACTTGACACCGGCTGCCAACTAGACATGGAGCCATTGATCACTACCCGTTGAGCCCGACAATCTAGCCAACTTTCTACCCACCTTATAGTGCATTCATCCAGCCCATACTTCCTTAACTTGCTGACAAGAATACTGTGGGAGACCGTGTCAAAAGCTTTGCTAAAGTCAAGAAACAATACATCCACTGCTTTCCCTTCATCCACAGAACCAGTAATCTCCTCATAGAAGGCGATTAGATTAGTCAGGCATGACCTTCCCTTGGTGAATCCATGCTGACTGTTCCTGATCACTTTCCTCTCATGTAAGTGCTTCAGGATTGATTTTTTGAGGACCTGCTCCATGATTTTTCCGGGGACTGAAGTTTCCAGGATCCTCCTTCTTCCCTTTTTTTAAAGATTGGCACTACATTAGCCTTTTTCCAGTCATCCGGGACTTCCCCCGTTCGCCACGAGTTTTCAAAGATAATGGCCAATGGCTCTGCAATCACAGCCGCCAGTTCCTTTAGCACTCTCGGATGCAACTCATCCGGCCCCATGGACTTGTGCACGTCCAGTTTTTCTAAATAGTCCCTAACAGAGGGCTGGCCATCTATTCCCTATGAATCCAGTACACGGTTAGCCTATGAAACATGTACTGCAAATAAATCCTAAAAATAACTGTCTCTCTCTCAGCTACTTTGTCTGTTTTATAAAACTGAACCCTATGCTACCACAGACAGAATGCATTCGGTTTCAGCCACAACTCTAGTAATCTGCAGACTGCATGTCTTTTATTTTGTTTCAGTTTTCCAGATAAAATCGGAATTAGAATTAATCAGAAAGCCAGATAAAACTGGAATACTATTAGCAAGGTTTGTTTAAAACTTGTGTATACTTAGGCTTGGCAGAATTCTTTTTTTTTTTAATTTCAAAGTACAATATCTATGTTTATTTTTAAGCAATTTTTTATATTTTACCTACTTAAATTTGAAGTTGCAGGACATTATGTGGGGAGTCAGGCCATAGTTATTTAAAGACAGAAGATGTTGAGATTCAAAAGGTTAAAACTTTATAACCATTAAAACACAAATTGTCAACATCACATGTTAAAATATACAAGGCAAAAATATCCTTAAATCAAACTCTAATAACTCAAGCAACATTTTTCTTACTTACTTTCTTATTTGGAAATTTCTGTTGGTTTGTGTGTGTATGGTGAACTTGACCTTCACCAACATTTACCAATAACAATCTAATGCTTCCAAGCCTATATATATAGTGCATCTCTCGGCATAATTTTATTACTTAATTCAATTAAACTTTCTCAATCTGTTTATGTTAATATTTTATATTTCAGACATGCAATATATGCATGTTTTTCTGCATACATTTCTGGAACAATTCTTCCCTTATGTGCACAGCTGCTGGCCTGTTCAGTGCTCTGCCAGTCTCTCTCAGCTCCAGCTCACACAAAAGCATCAACACCTGATCCTGGAGTCTCTTCTATTTGCTGAATGCTTGACTGCATGTCCTTGGGGAAAGACAGAAAAGTCTGTCCAGACAAGTTCCTTCAGGGTCAAAACCCATTTCTTTGTTAGGACAGAACTGAATCAGCTCTTTCTGGCACATAATAGTTCAAAAATCATACATTTCCCAGCTGCTGTGAGCGGCCATTCATGCAAATTACTTGTGGCTTGGCTGCATAATAGAGCTCATCAAAAGCTCATGTATTTGGGGGAGGCAAGTACAGACACTATTAAAACACTTAGTTTTACTTTTAAAATAAAAATCCACCTTCTTACAACAGCTATGATCATTATATATTTATATTACCCCACTACAGGACCACTGTAAAAATAATTGAGATAACCATGATCCCTGCCTGAAAGAGCTTACTATGTAAGGCCTCAATTTTTCCAAAGATTTACATAGCATTTTACACTGTGAGTTGTTCCAGTGACTGAAATGGGACTACTCACAGTGTGTAAAGTTAAACAGCCATGTAACTCTTTGCAGGATCATTGCTTACAATGACAAGAAACATGGGTGTGGATAGAGGAAACAAATTAACATCTTTTATTATTTGTATTACAGCAGTGCCTAGAGGCCACAGCTTCATCGAGTTAGGCACTATACAAACCTATGAGACAGATAATTTTTATAACTGGTTGAGATACATATACCCATATTCCCCTAACAATTAAAGAGCTACATTTGCTCCAGAATATTTCCTCACAAACACTAATTTAGGAAATCTTAAATTAAAGTAATAGCTAAGCCCAACACAACTCTAAACGCCAAGTATCATTACATTCCACTACACTCATACACAAACACCTAACACACTCAATCCAATAACACTACTACATCTTCAGAAGCTAAGGATCCAACCAGCGGACCAAATTCAGTGATGAATGCTGGACACGTGCCACCTGAGGCACATTGCACATATGCTAGGACAGGGGTGGGCAAACTTTTTGGCCAGAGCACCGCATCTGGGTAGGGAAATTGTATGTAGAGCCATGAATGGAGGGCTGAGGCAGGGGGTTAGGTACAGGAGGGAGTGTGAGAAGGGGTGCTAGGAGGAAATGCTCACTTCAAAGAATTTACAATCCCACTGCAATAACAAAGGCCTGGAAGTTTAGCTGTCTGGTTTTCAACTTTCATGATACTGTCTTTTAACATCCATGGAACAAAATGTGTTTTTCCAAAATATTTTCTATTGCAGTTTAGCAGATATTTAAAATCCTTATTTTATTCACATTGATTGATGTATCTTGTTCACCCTAAAGCACATCCATTAAATAGGATACAATGTTATAAAAACCCAGAAGTATCTCTACTTCCTTGAACAAACTAAACCTTATGCATTGCAAATTAAAATGATAGCACCTATTTTCCAAAGAAGTTTTACCCAATTTTTGTTAAGCTAATGATCCCATTTCACTTTTAGGACAAAAGAAACAAGATTTGATGGGTCATTATCAACAAAAATTTGGCCTAAAATTTAGATTTGTAAAGTATAAACTTTTACAAAATCTAAAATTAGTAGAAATATTTCCATGTTTGTTTGCTCTTTTTAAAATTACCATTCTGCGATATTTGCAATTCACGCATTGCAACATTGTTCTAGCATATGAAAATCAAAGACAAGCATTTTCATTGCTGAAGCTGAAAACAAATGTTAAAAGTAAGCAAACAGCAAAAAAAAAAAAAAATAGAGCAGTAATTACAGATCTTACAGTTTTAACAATCTGAAGTGTTGTTTGCAACATATAATCAGGAAATAATTCCCTTCCCCCCCCAACATATGATTTCTCAACCAGGTGGTGTCACTTTAAGAGTCTCGTAGAGACAGTTTGTTTTCCTCACGGTTTCACCTATAGACTTTGTCAGTGTCTTTTCACTTGACTTTTGTTTTGTGGAAATACAAAGCTCTGGCATCAAGTCAAGTGCTTCTGCAATGTTGCTCTAATGTAAAATAGATCACATGACTAATCAGCGGCATTCAGAGGAAAAAATAAAAATCACATATTCCAATCACATACTTCTCAAGATTAACCATTTATAGACCAATGGATCAAGAACCAATGGCCAGAATCTGAAGTCAGACAAATTCTAATTAGAAGTAAGGCACACATTTTTAACAGTAAAAACAATGAGTCATCCATGTGGCATTTTAGAGACTAACAAATTTATTTGGGCATAAGCTTTTGTGCCAAATATAAAAAAACAATAGTCACTCTAATCAGCAGCAGCTGGGAACTGCACAGCCTACATGCCTTTATCTAAAACAGGGGTTCCCAAACTTGGGCTACGAAAGCTTATGCTCAAATAAATTTATTAGTCTCTAAAATGCCACAAGGATGCCTTGTTGTTTTTGCTGATACAGACTAACATGGCTACCACTCTGAAACCTGTCATTTTTAACAGTGAGGGTGACTAACCATTGGAACTAACTACCAGGGAAAATGGTAGATTCTCCATTACTTTACGTCTTCAAACCAAGGCTAGATACTTTTCTGGAAGACATGCTCTAGTCCAGGGATCTCAAACTCAAATCACCAGGAGGGCCACATGAGGACTAGTACACTGGCCCAAGGGCCGCATCACTGACACCTTTCCATATAAAGGTACAAAAGCCTGCCCCTGCCCCCACCCCCATTCCACCCCTTCCATGAGGCCCCACCCCTGCCCTCTTCTTCCCCAGCCCCCATTCCAACCTCTTCCCCAAATCCCTGCTCCGCCTCTTCTCTGCCTCCTCCCCTGAGCACACAGCTCCCCGCTCCTCCCCCCGGAAAGCGCTAAGCACCACCAAACACCTGTTTGGCCGGGGGGGGAAGCGCCTGGAGGTAGGCAGAGGAGCGGGGACGTGGCATGCTAGGGGGAGGGGGAGAGGGGAGCTTGGCGGCCTGCAGGAAATAACTCCAGGGGGGCGGGGGAGCTTGGCGGGCTGCAGGACATTATGTTTGAGATCCCTGCTCTAGTCAAACAAGTTATTGTGCTCAATACAGGGGTAACCAGGTGAAATTCAATGGCCTATTTATACAGGAGGTTAGACTAGATGATCTAATGGTCCTCTCTGGCCTTAAAATATATGAATAAAAACATTCAGCATCCTTAAGCTTCTCTAAACCACCCATCACCATATAGTGTCCAGATGCCAAATACATTAAAAAAAAGTCAAGAAATATTCTCTTAATATAGGACCTAGTCTCTCCACTTCCACCTATTCATGGCAGCTAGCATGAATGACTTCATTTTGGTGACTGTCTTCTAAGAAGCTGATGCTGGGCCATCTTACAGCTGAATTGTGATGAAAGGGTGTGCAAAGAAAAGGGTCTTTCAAAGCATGCTAGACATAGCAAAACCTAGACTCACTATAATCAGCAGCAGCTGGGAACTGCACAGCCTACATGCTTTCATCTAAAACAGGGATTCCCAAACTTGGTTTCAGAGTAGCAGCTGTGCTAGTTTGTAGCCGCAAACAGAAAAGGAGGACTTGTAGCATAAATTTGTTAGTCTCTAAGGTGCCACAAGTCCTCCTTTTCTTTTTGCAAACTTGGTTTGCAACTTGTTCAGGGTAAGCCCCTGGCGGGCCACGAGACACTTTTGTTTACCTGAACGGCCGCAGGTACGGCTGTTCGCAGCTCCCAGTGGCCACACTGTGCACTCACACCAGTGCTGTGCACTCTTTCTCACTCCCAGTCCAATTTTGTTTTGGTTACAAGGTGTTAACTATGATATTTAAAGTCTGATATTGGCTAGGCTTCAACTATTTCAGAGACACTTTCTTTTCCCAACACACAGTACCAGCAGTGATTGTTGGCGATACTGAGCCTGACAGTCCTGACAATGAAATTCTTGGGAATTGCAGGCAGGAGGTTTTAGATCACCGCTTCCCGCAGCTCCCATTGTCTGGGAATGGCGAACTGTGGCCGTGTTAGTCTGTATCGGCAAAAACAACAAGGCATCCTTGTGGCACACTTTTTAGTCTGTCCCAGTTGGAAGAGTCACCGTGCAATAAAGCAGCTGATGTTTCTACATGAGTTTTGAATTCAACCTCAGGAAGACTGTGTTGAAGAACTCCTGCTAGGAAGTCACAAAACTATAGAATGCTGGCTAGGTTCATGTCCAGGGAGCAAGGGTAGGGTATCCTGAGTATTTTAAGTGTCCTGAAGCAGATGTGCACAAGCCCCTACACATTGCCTTTCATAGAATAAAATAACATTTATAAAACAAGAGATTAACTATATGTCCTTCCAAACACCATGTTGTGGAAGTTACCTAAGCAAAGAGCACAAAGTGAAGAATAGGGACAAATGTGAGTCTTACCAGTCTCTCTCTCTCTTCACAATAAAGCGGCAGTGTAGATATGCTGTTGTGCCATATCTACCCTTTGTTTATATAAAGCAGTCCTTGGAGTGATTTCTAAGTTAAGAATATGTCAACGCTAAGGTATCTAGTACAAGCATATGGGATATATTCTCTAATTTTTTGTATTACAGCAGCCCCTAATAGAGGGTCACAGAATGGGTGCCCCGATCTCCTAGATATTGGACAAACACACAGTAAGATTATAAGTAACCCCTTCTTCCAACACCAGTGTCAGCCCTCTGCAGAGTGACAGCAGATATCTAGAGCCTTGGAGTTCAGCTTATCAGTGGAGGGTAAATAAAACAAATCAGATGTGGAATATTTGCATATATATATATATATATATATATATATCTCAGTACTGGAACAGACATGGTCAAACTGCAAGCTATCCCTTCTTTCAGGAATTTTAGACCAACACAAATGCCATTCCAAGGAGCAGCTCTGCCTCAAGAACTGACTCTAATCAGAGGCCAAAGCAGAAAACAAATTCTCTCACTGCTCAAACAGCTCCCTCTACTACTCAGAACTTCACATTGAAAAACAAACAAACACACACACCACATAGCACATGTTCCCAAGACTAAACATTTGTTCACAAGCAAAGAACAGAACTTGGAAGACAAGATGTAACAGGGCTTCATGGTGACGCATGCCATAACATCTACTGGCTACTGCTGTCAGTTTGTGATTGGGAGTTCTGTATGCACAATGACATTAAATGGAGCAGCATACACATGTTGAGAGAACAGGTGCCTGAAACCAAAAGACTCTCCTCCAGTCCTTTTCCAACAGATTTACAGAAAATTAGAGATTCAGGTCATATGTCTATTCAATTTCATCATACATAGATACACTGGCAACTATTACTTTACTAATAGCAGACTGAGAAAAGATACAAAAGGGATAACTGGGCAACAAAATGGCAGATGAATTTCAATGTTGATAAATGCACAGTAATGAGCATTGGAAAACATAATCCCAACTATACATCTAAAATAATGGGATCTAAATTAGCTGTTACCACTCAAGAAAGAAATCTTGGAGTCATTGTGATAGTTCTCTGAACACATCCACTCAATGTGCAGCAGCAGTCCAAAAAAGTGAACAGAATGTTGGGAATCATTAAGAAAGGGATAGATAATAAGACAGAAAAGATCATATTGCTTTTATATAAATCCATGGTACATCCACATCTTCAATACTGCAAGCAGATGTGGTCGCCCATCTCAAAAAGATATACTGGAATGGGAAAAGGTTCAGAAAAGGGAAACAAAAATGATAAAGGGGTATGGAATGGCTGCCATATGAGGAGAGAATAATAAGACTATGACTTTTCAGCTTGGAAAAGAGATGACTAAGGGAGGATAGGATAGAGTTCTATAAAATCATGACTGGTATGGAGAAAGTAAATAAGTGTTATTTACTCCTTCTCATAACACAAGAACTAGGAGTCACCAAATGAAATTAATAGGCAGTAGGTTTAAAACAAACAAAAGGAAGCACTTTTTCACACAACACACTGACAACCTGTGGAACTCCTTGCCAGAGGATGTTGTGAAGGCCAAGACCATTATAGGGTTCAAAAAAGAACTAAATAAGTTCATGGAGGATATGTCCATCAATGGTTATTAGCCAGGACGGGCAGGGATGGTGCCCTAGCTTCTGTTTGCCAGAAGCTGGGAATGGGTGACAAGGAATGGATCACTTGACAATTACCTGTTCTGTACATTCCCACTGGGGAGCCTGACATTGGCCACTGTCGGAAGACAGGATACCGGGCTAGATGGACCTTTGGTCTGACCCAGTATGGCTGTTCTTATGTTCTAGTATGTGACTGCTTAGTCTATCCCTTAGTCAATGCATGAATAATCCCAATGGTTTCTCTTCTACTGTTTATCCAGTCTAGGATTAAATATCTCCAGCAATGGGGATTCCACCACTGAAACTTAAGGAGGTCCTTGACCTTTAAATTCTACTCTAAACAATACTACATACCAGATAAATTAACTCTGGAGCAGGGCTTTGGAGCGGAGCCTGGAGCTGGAGCGCGGAGCAGTGCAGTTGCAAGTTTTTGCCTGGAGCTGGAACGGAGCCGGAGCACAGAAAATCTTGACTGCTCCACTGCTCCAGGTTTTTTTTTTTTTCCCATTTTCAATCCAAAATGAATGATATTTAGCAAGAAAGTCCGAAAGATGCGAAAAAGTTTCAGATTGTATAACATCTACTTTACCACTTTACATAATATGTCAAAATGGGTATATTGCAATAAAAAATGTTTTTGTTTATTGATATATTAAGATATATCAAGAGTCATTAACCACTTAAGCTCATTTCTCACACGGGCTCCCGTTACCGGTACATTTGTATATGTTCCCATATCACTCCGGCGGACTTATTTTATATGTCATCTGTTCAATGGTCTTTTAGTAGCATTGTTTGTAATTTTAAATTTACGGAAAAAGTCATGTGCAGCAGGCATATAAATATACAGTAAACATTTTTGCATAAATTAGGAGTGATGTTGGTGATATATCCAGAGTGATTGGAAAATGTCCAACACAACTTGGGGGGTGAATCCTTAGGTCATTTTAAGAAAAAACGTTTCTGTGAACACGTATCCTAAAATTCTTCATAAGGGAGCGACAGTCCCTTCAAGGAGGTGATGAAAAGTTAATTTCTGACTAATATCTCAAAAATGCTTTAATATAAAGTAATGAAATTATGTCTGTGTCTTTGTGTTAGTATGTGCTACCATATTACATTATCCAAAATTATTTAAACCATAGGCATGCCGAACTGGCGGTTGGTCATTTTTATTTCATATTTCAAGGAAGGCTTGTTGTAGACTGCCCCTGGCTACGAGCGGTAGTATTATGTTCCATAATAAGTTAATAATTTTGGTTATTATTTATTATAACGTTTAAAATTTATGGTTCCAAAGTTGAAAAATAAGTAATAAGTAAAATTGTTTGTATCATTCTAAGCATCTAAGCAGATTAAAATTTTTAAACAGTTTTCTTGGAAACGGTTAATTATACAAAATAAATTAAGAGTACCATTTTAATGCATGTTTTACCATTAAATCATATTCCAGGGTCGTATCTGTTAAATAGTCGAAGATTTAAAAAATATTAAATAAAATTGGCCCAGCCCCCTCAGTTCACGACACCTGTAGTTTAAATAATTTTATTTGAATGATGTTGTATGGTAGAATGTTGGAAATAAACTTTAATGGGAAAGCGGATTCAATTTGCAAGCACGGTCCTTTTAGTAAAGAGAGCAAATTTTGGGAAATATATGTTTTTCCTTCATCAGGCTGGAAATATTATACAAGATAGAACCTGTTCTTTGCTCTATCTTGTATAATCTATTCAGGCTGATGAAGCAAAAACATATTTCCGAAAATTTGCTCTCTTTACTAAAAGGACTGTGCTTGCAATTTGAATCCGCTTTCCCATTAAAGCTTATTTTCAACCTTGTAACATGTAGCCTCGTTACTTCCCAACAGTTAATGTTGTAGAACAGCGATAGCATGTACTAACGCTACGCACATACCAAATTTCATTGATATATCTATATTAAAGCGTTTCTGAGATATTCGTTAAAAAATTGGAAAATATTTCGAATATTTTTACCGCAAAATTTCATAAGAAAAACTAACTTGCAATTTATAAATAAAAATTTATATTAATTATGTACATTAAAAATACTTCTTACTTCATTAAAACTGCAAGAAACATGTTAAAATATTAAAATATACTTTAATAATAATTTTGTGTAAAAAGAAAATGCAATCATTTTTGTCCAGAAAATCTAAAATAAATTCAAAGTACCTTAAGTGATTAAGATATCACAAGCAGGTACATTATAAAAAAATGTAACGCTTTTGTTCATTGCTTTTCGAAGATCATAACAAGAAACATTTGGATGCAGTAGCAGCACAAGAAGATTTGGCCATGGCTTCAACAAAAAAAATCAAATCTGCCCCCCATGATTGATAGCCGATTTACGGGAAAGGATCTCAACAACGTCTTTACTTTTGAATTTGAAAAGCCCAAATTTGGGTTTTTGGGAAAAGCAAAGAAGAAATCGGCAACGTGCAAGGCGGAAAAGGAAGTGAATGGCGAGCTGAAAGCACGTAGCTTCAAGACAAATGAAGCAAGTGCCGTGAAAAGTTTCAACCTTTAGCGGCATGTAAAATGTAACCATCCTGAAAACTATGCGGCTCTGGTTACAAAAAGGGACCAGGAAGATGAGGCAAAACAGAAAGCTGACACGGCTAAATGACGGTCATCTGGCTCTTTGGAAACTCCTGGAGAAAAGGTTTTTTGCGGAGCTTCATCTGAAAAGAAACCCAAAATTGAGCAAACAAAACTTGACTCGTATTTGAAGTCCCCAAAGGTTACAGTCACCATGGATGCCAATACTTTCCGTGAAGGGCTGACTGAGTTCAACACCACTCACTACCTTCAGGCTAAAGAACAAAGGATTCCAAAAAATTGCAGGTGAAATGGGTCGGCAGCTTGGCGTTTCGATGGGTCACGATGCTGTTTGTCATTTAGTTGTCAGCACAGCTGAGTCTGGTCGCGAAGAGCTCAAGAAAGCTTTGGAGCAAAACTTGTGCTACCTGAAAATGGATGCGGCAACCCATGGAAACAGAAATTTCCTTTCAATCAATGCTCAGTACTACGAAGAAGGATAAGATAAAGCTGCGGTAAAAACCTTGGACATAAAATCGACACTGAAGGGCGTCACCATTCTTCATACGTGAAAAGTCAAGAAAAAGCTATTTTAGAAAAATTTGGGGTCAGTGAAATGCAAGTGCTGAGCATCTGCGTTGACAATGCAGCAAACATGACATGTGCCATCAAAAATTTCAGCAAGGACAATGAAACCATTTCTACGTCTGAGAACAGGGATGTGGACAGAAGTGAAGCTATTTTGCCTGATGAAGGAACTAAAGGAATGGATGAAATTGAACTCAACGTGGATGCTGCTGCGCAATGGGTTAATGACCCTAGCCTCATACTTCCAACATGGCTTCATGAGGACGACTCAAAAGTCCAACTGATGAGGTGTGGTATTCACACTCTTCAGTTGGCAATCTGGGATGGACTGAACAAAGAACATGCGAAGAAATTTCTGGCCAAAATTCGACAAGTTGTTGTCAAACTACGAACCCCAAGTATTCAAAGTGTTCTGCTTGATCTACATGGGGTAACTCAATCACTGGATACTGTGACTCGCTGGGGTTCAACATCTGCGATGATTGATCGGCTTCTCGTTTTTCAATCTTACTGTGAACAAGTGGCTGCTGCTGGAACAAGAGAACTCAAGTTAACAAAAGCTGAATGGGACAAAGTGAAGAACCTGCGAGACCTCTTGGCAAAGCCAAACCAGACAACTGTGAATCTTCAAGCTGTCGATGTAACCCTGGGAGTTTTAATGAAGGAATGGCGAAAACTGTCAAAATTCTTGCAAGAAAATGGTGGACAAAGTGCAGAAGGAATTCTATCCTCCATGCAGAAACGTGAAGAGAAGCTTTTAGACAACATTCATTTCCTTGCTGGAGTTTATGTTGACCCACGGTATTGGATGCTTCTTACCTCAAGGGAAATGCCAAAGGCAAAGGAAGGGCTCCTTGATATTGCTCGATGACTTGAAAAACAAAATCTATTGCTACATTTGAACTCGACGAAAGAGGTTGAAGAAGAAAAAACACAGCAAAAGGAGTCGTCAACAATCGAATCTGCGGTTTCGGAAAGTTCACATCCTTCAGAAATAGCAGGCTGTTCTCAAACTTCCGTCTCCACTCTGAACTTGTTCGAGCGTCCATCCCTGAGACGTCTTCAACCGTCACAGGGAAATGGAGATAATTCAAGCACCAATTCTTTAGAAGATGACGCCTTTGAAAAGGAATTGGATAAACAAGAAAGATGCTGGCGAGTTTCTGCGATTCATAATTGTAAAGAAGCATTATTCGAGAGAAACTTTCGAGAAGATTGTGAGGCGATGGAGTCTCTTGGTAGGCTAAAAGTTAAGTCTGTTTTTGAGGCCATTCACAGCTACCCACAATGCATTCAGACTGCCTGTAGAATTGCTTCGAGCATGCCAACAACTCAAGCTAGTGTGGAGCGACTGTTTTCAGCTTTAAAGTTAATTTTAAAGGATTTGCGGCAGGCTATGAAAGACAACTTGATTACTGCAATAATTTTTTACAGAATGAATTATGAATGATTCTAGTTTGTACCATTGTTGATGACATTTAAATTGTGTTAAAAGTCTGAATAAAAATAATGTTTTTTCAAAATGACAGTATGCACTTTTTTATTTAGTTAAAAATTAATTTGAGTCAGAGCGCTGAGCGGAGTTGGAGCGGAGCTGGAGCAGTCACGGAGCGGAGAAATTCAAAAATTTGATTGCTCCAAATCCCTGTTGTTAACTACAAAAGGTGAATTTTAAGTGAATATAAGAGATAACACTGAACAGAGCAGATTACTGACCCAATAAAGCAAAATACGCAAGCTAAGCTCGATACACTTAAGAAACAGGTTACACAATGTAATTTCTTACCCTAAATGTTGTTTTAGGTAGGTTGCAAAGTTTCTGTGGTTCAGAATCCCAGTTATATTTCTTTTCAGATTAGACCCCTGTCTCAGTCTGGACTCCCCCCTTGCCTTCGCTTCTGGTGACTTTAGCAGGACAGACAGGCCATGGAGAGGAGTCCCGTTTGCCTTCCTCCCCACTCTTAAATAGGATCTACATAAGGCGGGAATCCTTTGTTTCCCAAACTTGACCATCCCCTTCCCTTCCAGTGGAAAGTTACAAGAAGTCCCAGGTAATGTTTAGTATCAGGTGACAAGACCACCTGACTCTGTAGTATACAGCATCCATGAGTCAGTGGCAGTATGGCCAAGCTTTTTCGCAGTCCATTGTCCTCGCTGATGGGCCATCAGCACTGTCTGACTTTTCCATTGTTGTACCTGAAGTGTTAGCATCACCCAAAGTAGCCTAGATGAAATATAGTCAATATTCCTAACTTCAGATATAGAAATGATACAGGCATACAAATTGGATAATCACATTCAATAAATTATAACCTTTCCAATGATATCTTACATCTTGCATAAAGTACATCTCAGTTATGTCATATTCATATCATAAGAATATTTTCATAAAGAATATGGAGTGAAACATCACAATATATATCCCACAAAACTCTGCAAAGCTAAATGTAGCTTTTGGCATTAGTGAACATAAAGCCTGTCATTTTGTTCTATGGCCTAGTACAGGTGCCTTCACAGGCAACTGGTTTAAAATGTAGTATCCAAAACAGAGATGAGGAAAGATACAGAACAACAAGTTAAGGAACTGGCATAAACTGGTGGTTTGGATCTCAGGTGATGTATGAAGGGTTTTCTAACTTGTAAGTAACCTTCCTATAACTAGGAGTCTGGTGGCACCTTAAAGACTAACAGATTTATTTGGGCATAAGCTTTCATGACATCTGAAAAAGTGGTTTTTTATCCAAGAAAGCTTATGCCCAAATAAATCTGTTAGCCTTTAAGGTACCACCGGACTCCTTGTTTTTGTGGATACAGACTAACATGCTACTCCTCTGATACTTGCTATCACTATAAGTGGTTTGGGAGGTATATTTCAAAGCACACTACTGTGTAAGGTAAACTGAATAGGGCTGCAAGAATCTGCTTCCTGTAAGGATTGGTGTCCTATTAACTTTCCTTTCTGTATTAAGCTACTTTGTATTTAAACAATAAATTGGCTAAGTTTGGTTATTTGTTCCTTACAGCATTTTTCATAATGAACCACAAGTGTAGTGAAATCAATTGGCTATACTGTTTGTTATTTATGTCCTTTACATTGTTGTTTAAGGGTCCTTAAAAAAAATGGACCTTAAATAATTTGATATGTTTGTACAGTTCTAGCACAATGGGCCCAGTCTGATGTGATCTTCCAGGGCTACCACAATACACATGTTTAATAATAATACTAACTGCTAGTAGGCTGCAGAGTTAGCATCTTGTTGAGATGAACACAAGCATTTCACAATTGCTTCTGAGCTACTGCTTCTCCTTGTTTCTTTGCTTGATGGACATGATAGCCCAACTTTAGTTCACACTTAGATTCTGTTCCTGGTAAACAAAAGGGATAGAAACATAATTTTAAGAAACAAGAAAAGGAGTACTTGTGGCACCTTAGAGACTAACCAATTTGAGCATAAGCTTTCATGAGCTACAGCTCACTTCATCGGATAAATTGGTTAGTCTCTAAGTTGCCAATAATAAATCGGTTAGTCTCTAAGGTGCCACAAGTACTCCTTTTCTTTTTGCGAATACAGACTAACACGGCTGTTACTCTGAAACCTGTCATAATTTTAAGAACACAACATAAGAACGGCCATACTGGGTCAGACCAAAGGTCCATCTAGCCCAGGATCCAGTCTTCCGACAGCAGCCAATGCCAGGTGCCCCAGAGGGGATGAACAGAACAAATAATCATCAAGTTATCCATCCCTTTTTTCCATTCCCAGGTTCTGGCAAACTGAGGCTAGGGACACCATCCGTGCCCATCCTGGCTAATAGCGATTGATGGACCTATCCTCCATGACCTTATCTAGTTCTTTTTTTGAACCCTGTTATAGTCTTGGCCTTCACAACATCCTCTGGCAAGGAGTTCCACAGGTTGACTGTGCGTTGTGTGAAAAAATACTTCCTTTTGTTTGTTTTAAACCTGCTGCATATTAATTTCATTTAGTGCCCCCTAGTACTTGTGTTATGAGAAGGAGTAAATAACACTTCCGTATTTACTTTCTCCACACCAGTTATGATTTTTATAGACCTCTATCATATCTGCTCTTAGATGTCTCTTTTCCAAGCTGAAAAATCAAAGTTTTATTAATCTCTTCTCCTATGGCAATTGTTCCATATCCCTTATCATTTTTGTTGCCCTTCTCTGAACCTTTTCCCATTCCAATATATCTTTTTTGAGATTGGGCGACCACATCTGTATGCAGTATTGAAGATGTGAGCGTACCATGGATTTATATAGAGGCAATATGATCTTTTTCTGTCTTATTATCTATCCCTTTGTTAATGATTCCCAACTTTCTGTTCACTTTTTGGACTGCCGCTACACATTGAGTGGATGTTTTCAGAGAACTATCCACAGTGACTCCAAGATCTTTCTTGCATGGTCACAGCTAATTTAGACCCCATCATTTTATATGTGTAGTTGGGATTATGGTTTCCACTGTGCATTACTTTGATTTTCATCTGCCATTTTGTTTCCCATGCACCCAGTTTTGAGAGATCCTTTTGTAGCTCTTTGCAGTCTGCCTGGGACTTAACTCTGTTGAGTAGTTTTGTATCATCTGCAAATTTTGTCACCTCACTGTTTACCCCTTTTTCCAGATCACTTATGAATAAGTTGAATAGGACTGGTCCCAGTACAGATCCCTGTGGGACATCACTATTTACCTCTCTCCATTCTGATAACTGACCATTTATTCCTACCTTTTGTTTCCTATCTTTTAGCCAGTTACCAGTCCATGAGAGGATCTTCCCTCTTATCTCATGAAAACTTACTTTGCTTAAGAGCCTTTAGTGAGGGACCTTGTCAAAGGCTTTCTGAAATTCTAAGTACACTATATCCACTGGTTTCAGAGTAGCAGCTGTGTTAGTCTGAATCCTCAAAAAGAAAAGGAGTACTTGTGGCATCTTAGAGACTAACAAATTTATTTGAGCATAAGCTTTCGTGAGTTATAGCTCACTTCATTGGATTCATGTAGTGGAAAATACAGTGGGGAGATTTTATATACACAGAGAACATGAAACAATGGGTGTTACCATACAGACTGTAACAAGAGTGATCAGGTAAGGTGACCTATTACCACCAGGAGAGCGGGGGTGGGTGTGGGGACTTTTGTAGTGATAATCAAGGTGGGCCATTTCCAGCAGGTGACAAGAACGTGTGAGGAACAGGGGTGGGTGGGGGGAAATAAACGTGGGGAAATAGTTTTACTTTGTGTAATGACACATCCACTCCCAGTCTTTGTTAAAGCCTAAGTTAATTGTATCTAGTTTGCAAATTAATTCCAATTCAGCAGTCTCTCATTGGAGTCTGTTTTTGAAGTTTTTGTTGTTGAAGAATTGCCACTTTTAGGTCTGTAATTGAGTGACCAAAGAGATTGAAGTGTTCTCCAACTGGTTTTTGAATGTTATAATTCTTGACATCTGATTTGTGTCCATTTATTCTTTTACGTAGAGACTGTCCAGTTTGGCCAATGTACATGGCAGAGGGGCATTGCTGGCACACTAACCCAGGAACCTATCCTTGCAACAAAGCCCGTTGCCAACTGTGTCGACATATCTATTCAGGGGACACCATCATAGGGCGTCATCACATCAGGCACACTATCAGAGGCTCGTTCACCTGCACATCTACCAATGTGATATATGCCATCATGTGCCAGCAATGCCCCTCTCCCATGTACACTGGCAAATTTCACTTTTGGCACTGTACCTTTTAATTTCTTTTTAACTAACTTCCTCATTTTTGTGTAGTTCCCCTTTCTGAAATTAAATGCTACCATGTTGGGCTGCTGTGGTATTTTCCCCATCGCAGGGATGTTATATTTAATTATATTATGGTCACTATTACCAAGCGGTCCAGCTATATTCACTTCTTGGACCAGATCCTGTGCTCTACTTAGGACTAATGAATTGAAGCTTTAATGAAAGCTTTAATTCTGTAGAAACTTATGTAAACACCAGAGAAATACTGGTATAGTGTATTAGCTTAATCTAGTCCTGCAGTCACTTACAAGCGGATAGAACTGCATAGCAGACAGTCTCTAGTATGATTTGCTGCTTGGATATTGGGTCCAGCACACACACGTATGCTCGAGCACAGTCACAAGTAGTGGGTTCCAGACCTTGACCTCTTTATTTCTTCTGGCAGTCATACAGTTCTCATTTTTGGAGCAGAAATCCAAACCTACAGATGGCTCAGCATTCCCTGGGACAGTTCTGTACTACACATTTTATTTCCATCCACCCTTCCCCACCTTGACTTTTCTGAAGATTCTTGGAAAGATGAGGAAGGATGGAGTGTATGAGTGATGATAGGATTCCCAGACTACCATGGGAAGGGACCTGGTGTGAGAACCAGATGTCCGGATGCTGCGTCTATTTCACCCTTTGTGGAGTAATGTCCAGTCATAGGATCCCAGTCTGTGCAGAGCTTATTGCCAAAGGCCATGCATGGTGGACGGTCTGCCTCGGATTTCCCATATAGTCAGAGGCAGCCTGTCAAAATTAAAATGATGTAGTATCTTCATGCTTCTATCTTTCTCTCTTAAAGGTAGGAAAGGTTCAGACTCTTCTGTTGATGTGAGACAAAGGTGATAAGCATTTTTCAGTATAGATTTAAATAAAAGCTTAAGACCAAGATTTTAGAAAGTCGGTACCACTAATTGGATTTGTAGGGCCAAATTTTCAAAAGTGCTGAACTCCCAGGAGTTTCGATTGGCTTCCCTGAATATGAAGGACTCCATTTCTACAGCCTTTAATGGGAGAATATATTGCTGTTACATCTGATCTAGTTACTCAGTTTCTCTAGGCTGCCTTTTTCAGTGCACATCCCTCCCTATTCAGCCTGCTGATCTTTCCTGGAAATGGAATGTGGTCTGAGCTGCTTATGTTAACTTTCTTTCAGCCCCCTCGGTTTTCTGTGTTTAGTTTTCATAGCTGCCAGTTATATCCACATGCAGAGTCAGGGAGTTAATGACCCTGTCTTTTTTTGCGTGGTTTTGCAGTGTCCTTTGGACCATATTTACTCCTCCCCCGTCCTTTTTATTTATTTGAAGGTCATCTCTATGTTGGTCTAAGTATAACTCTCCCACACTTTGTTGTGACCAATGCCCTGACACAGAAAAAGGAAAGTTGGCATTTCTTTTCTCTTGGTCTTCTCCGCACCCTTCCATGGAGTCAGCAGGGCTGTGAAGACTGAAGACTCCTGGTGTTGGGAGTGGAGAGTATTGTCCATACATTAACTGTCATGTTTCTTCATTGCTAGCAAATGATTATTTATAATACATATGTATACATACATGTGCATTTTTATATGAATAATTATGTAAAATAGATATAACAAACAGAAGTGTTAAAAAGTGTCTGTTGCCATGAGTTTGGGGTCATTGTGCTACTTGCATGTTACAAAACCACAAGTGTGTTACGAAGGTCATTCCAAATGAGTGTATCAACTTCTGTACTACATCGCATCATCATTTACTCTGGTTGTCCTATATATCTTACAGAAATGCTGTTTTAGGAGTGTTTCAGAGAGTTGTTTAAAAAAAAGTTGGGATTCTTGGTTTTGTTTTTGTTTTTAATCCCTCTCCCTGTAAAGCTAGGGGCCAAAGTTACCATCAGTCTCCACTTTACAGGACTCTGAGGGTATGTCCGCATTGCAGTTAAAAACCCCTGGCAGGCCTGTGCCAGCAGATTCAGGCTCATGGGGCTTAGCCTAAGGGGCTGTTTAACTGTATAGACATTTGGGCTCAGGCTGCAGAGGCCAGGCCCTAGGACCCTGTGAGGTAGAAGGGTCCTAGAGTTCTGGCTGCAACCTGAGCCCAAACATCTGCACTGTGGTTAAACAGCCCCTTAGCCAAACCCCCATGATCTTGCATCAGCTAGCATGGGTCAGCCATGGATTTTTAATTGCTGTGGCCTCATTAAGGAAATAGGCCTTTTAAGGGAGAGGCCCTTGCTCCCAGGGAGGAGCACACTGATTGGCCCCCAGGCTGGGAGTACCCTGTCTTACAGAGCTCTGTGCTGAATGTCATGGAAGATGAGACTTCCATTTAGACCATTTTAGTGTACAAATATAGATTATAGTAGAATTTCCTGGAGAATCAGGAAAGTTTTGTAGTGAGATAAACCATATAAGGGGTTATAATCACTCTTGGAAGTTGGGTGAGCTCCAGCAGCCCAGGTGGAGTGGCCACAAAGTCATAAAAACATCTCAAAATGACCTGAAGTAGCTTTCCTATAACTAAAAATGTCATGAATTTGAGGTCCAATACCATGGGGATACTGCTGGTTAGAAGTGAGTGATGAGTCTACCTGGGAAGCTAGAACTTTCTGATCAGCAGTAGTATAAAGCTACTGTTTTTATGAGCTATCAGACTTTACAGACGTTACACGTTAAATGTAAGTTACTGTTGCAGGACTGAATCTTGACCATCCAGGACTTGAGTAAGGGTGGCGGGGGGGGGGGGGGGGGTAAGAATTGGGAGGGAAGAGAGGATTCCAGAATAGGGAGGAGGAAGAAATATTTCACTGACAGGTTGTTGTGGGGGTGTGGCCTTTTTTAAAATGACATCTGTTTGAAGCTGTTCAGCATTTTGAAATGGTTTAAAGAGAGATTTACTGGGCAGCAGGTGAGGTGATAAAGGTGCATTTTAATGTAATTTATTGGTTGGATATTGCCTGTGTGTGTGTTTATATATATTGTATATCATAAACCAAAAAATGACCTGCAGTAGTGGAGTCCAAATACTGTGGTGATGAACACATTAGAAATGCATATAAGATTTGACAAATGTACAGCTCAGTTTTCCAATGAAGACTGTAAATCTGTTGCACTCCTCCTGTTGCTACTTGTTGGGTCACCTGGGGGTCGATGCTGCCAGTCTAACTTCAGTTTATAAAACTTTATGCTGAATCTTGTCTCAGCATAGATTCTACTCTGTGTGTTCACCTTCTTGTCGAGTTTGTTTTCCAGAGGAGCACCTCATACAATCAGTATTAATTCAAAGTGACGATAAGTTATCCTGTGAATTTCTCTTTTGAGAAGTACCCTATGCAGTATTCTTACAGGAGGATAAATACATTAGCCATTTTGACTTTTAAAAACAAGATGCTTAAGTTATCAGTACAAAAATAATTACAGCATTGGAACATTACAAAACACTGTGAATATTTACTTGCATATAATTGAGTGAATTTGCAGAGAAAAATAATTTTTCAGCTTGGGAGTTAGGAAATTTTTCCAGTTAAGATGGGAATATTTTTTCCCTTTAAACAAAGTTAGAGCTGAGTCGTTTAATATAGGATGAGATCCTGGTTTCATGGTTGATAACTTATCAATGGAGCTGCTACCAAGTGGTTTAAAAATCAGTTCTTTATTAAATAAATATTGAATTTTAAATTTAAAAAGACATATAACTTCTTGCTTTTTTCTCCTTGGTAGTAGGTAGCCCCAGGCATTTCAGATCTTTCAGATCTGCCCTGGAATGCGTTACCTAGGGAGGTGGTAGACTCTCTTTCCTTTCTGGTTTTTAAGGTCAGGCTTGACAAAGCCCTGGCTGGGATGATTTAGTTGGGGATTGATCCTGCTTTGAGCAGGGGGTTGGACTAGATGACCTCCTGAGGTCCCTTCCAACCCTGATATTCCTTGATTCTGTGATCTTAATTCTGAAGTGCATATTTGTCCTGCTTGCCTGTATCTCATTTTCTGTAGTCTACTAAGGTGTATACTACTACTTACATTTTATTTTTATCGTTTTGAGGGCGGTGAAGGGGGCATTACAACAGTCAGTGCTTATCTAGAACAAGCAGCAGTCAAGGAGTAGGGCAGTTTTCAAGTTTCCTTTTTGGAGGTCAGCATATTGCCTTAATACTTTACTGACTGTGGGAACAAGGTTTTAAAGCTACTTGTACATAATTTGGAGTGCTGCTGGTTATGCTGCTATGTTGCAAACTCATTGAAATGTTGACAGGCACGTTATTTCTCCTTCACTGCTGACTTTGTCTTGAACTAAAAACAAGGAACTATTTTTTTTAATTGGGACTCATGAGAATCCTTAACATTGTGTCCCTTTCCCTCCCCCAAATAATCAGTTTTATTCTTTGCAAATGGTATGTTTCTTTAAAGAAAATATCCTAAATCATAAATTAGAGGTTAGATCAGCAAAGAAGTTTTGTCCATGGTTTAAAAAGAGAGATTAGGTGACTGGTAGCCATGCTTGCAGGATCTTCTGTACCTGTCGTTGGGGGGGGGGGGGGGCAATGCTTGCAGGATCTTCTGTACCTGTCGTTGGGGGGGCCAGAGATAGAGACAGAGATACTTGAGAGCAGACTTCGGGTTCTCCCATTTTCTTTTTTCTTGGAGAGTGCACAAAGACCCTGTCAGTCTGTGTGAGGATGCCATCTGTGTTTAACTCTCTGCCAGACTGTTACAGAGTTTCACAAGAATTGATTTGAGAAAAATGCTGTTTTACTGTTACCCAGCTGATAGAGCTGGGATCAAGTGTGTGTGGGGGTGTGTGTGTCAGGAAACAACAGAAAGAAACAGTAAAGAGCAGCTTTATCCAGCTCTGAAACCTTGACCCAGTATTGTGAATAAGACGTCTAGCACACACAGTTAGTGGATAAAAGAGCCTGTCCTGATGAGAGCTACAGAAAAGGATAATTGTTTTAGGAAAATAAATCTCTTTAAGAAAAGCAAACCCATGTATGTTGGTTGACTGAAAATAAAGGAACAGCCTCCAGACAAATCCAATTACACTAGTGCCATATTTCCTTTATTAAATTTTATTTCAGTTAATTCATTTTTCTCCTGATTATTTGAAAATTGAAAATGACAGCTTGCAGACCTCCAACCAAAAAGGTTCTTGCTTTAGTTTTTAAAAAAGACTTACTGTTTGATATAAAACAAGCTTGTTATTTAAAACAAGATCTCTAATATGCGAAAGACCAACTAGTAACTACTTAATAGCTGAGACTAGTGAAAAGTATTTTAAAATGTAACCCTTCTGCCCATCAGAGTTGACAGCAACAAGGGCTGGGTTCAGTATCTAGGGATTCCATTCCAATACACAATGCAAAACCGGCTCGAGCTCCCACCCAGTGACCTGGGACAAATATATACCACCCCCACTAGGCGCTTCTAAGAGTCAATACTTCCCCTCTCGCAAGCACAGAGTCTGAGTGTAGCAAAAGCCTTTTAATAACAGAGAGAAACAATGTGGCATTATGTTGGGGAAACACCACCAACAGGATTCATAACACAACCCATGAGCAAAAAAACCCACCCCAAGCAATTTGGGGCATGTCCTTTCCCTTTGGTTCTTGAGTCCACCAACCCAAAGTCCCAAAAGTCCAACAACCCAAAAGTCTCTGTCCCTGGTCAGTGCAGCACCAGAGCTTGAAAGTTTATCTGCAGAGTTTTACCTCGCAACCTGGGGGAGATGGGGGGCGCGGGGCGTTAAGGGGCACCTTACGTGGTCCTAAAGCCGATTGCTCCACGAGCTGTCCCACGAATCGCTCCTCTCTGTCAGCCGCACCCCATGAGCTGCTCCAGCTATCCCACAAACTGCTCCGCTCCACCAGCTGCTCTGCTCTGCCAGCTGTCCCATGAGCCACTCCAGCCGTCCCACGAGCCGCTCTGCTCTGCCACCTGTCCCGCAAACTGCTCCACAATATATCTTCAGGCTCCCCCACTACTTAACACAACACTCAGTGATTTCAGCTCTTAGTAAGTTTAGCTCTTTTGTGATTTCAGCCTGTAGTAGGGGAGCCTCAGTGCTGGTGCACCATTGGCCTAAAGTGAATTCAGCTCATCAGCCTGTAAATAGACTCCTAAAGGAATCAAAATTAGCTCTGATATTCCACAGTGGAAAGAGGAGGAAGTGCAATTAGTATGTAAGGCCCTCACTGGGGCCCCATAACACTAGGTATTAATACCTGTCCCCAGCCTCTCTCAATTCACTGAGTTTTGGAACCCATGTCCCTTGCCTAGTGAGTGCTACTTAGTTGATGGCGAGTCCCTCCATCATAACAAAAGGCCAAGTACAGTTCCACTGTCCTTGATTCACATAATCAGGATAATTACAATTTATTCGTCCTGCCCCAATAACAGAGAAACTGAGGATCCCACAGCAGCCAAAGTGACCATTTGGGCAGCTTTGGGCTCATGCTAGGCGGGGTGCATGTGTCTATGCAAATGAGATTGGCCCCTGAAGTTTTTTTCCACAACTTGCCACAACTCACCACCAGATGTCAGGGTGGAGCTCATCCTGACTCTGCTTACGGAAATAATAACTTGGGGATTGCTGTCAGGTTTTTATAGAATCCTAGAAATGTAGATGTAGAAGGGACCTTGGAAGGCCATCTAGTCCAGTCCCCTGAACTGAGGCAGAACTAAGTATTTCTAGACCGTCCCTGACAGGTGTTTGTCTAACCTGTTCTTAAAAACCTCCAATGATGGAGGTCCCACAGCCTTGTTAGGTGCTTAACTACCCTGACAGTTAACTACCCTCATGTCTAAGCTAAATCTTCCTTGCTGCAATTTAAGCCTGTTACTTCTTTTTATTCCTTGAGGACAGGACAAAAATAATTTATCAGCCTTCTCTTTATAACAACCTTTTACGTACTTGAAGACATGTTCTCCCTCAGTCTTCTCTTCTCCAGACTAAACACATTTTTTTCAATCTTTCATCATAGGTCATGTTTTCTAGACCTTTAGTCATTTTTTGTTGCTCTTCTCTGAACTTTCTCCCTATTGTCCACATCTTTCACTCAGTGTGGTGCCCGGAGCTGAACACACTAGTCCGGTTAAGGCATTATCAGTGCTGAATAGAATGGAAGAATTAATTCTCGTGTCTTGCTCACAACACTTCTGCTAATACATCCTACAATCACTTTTTTTGCAACAGTATTACATTGACTTATGTTTAGTTTGTGATCCACTATAACCCCCAGATCCTCTTCTGCAGTATTCCTTCCTAGGCACTCATTTCCCATTTTGTATTTGTGCAACTGAGTATTCCTTCCTAAGTGTAGTACTTTGCATGTGTCCTTACTGAATTTCATCCTATTTCAGATGATTTCTCCAGTTTGTCAAGATCATCTTGAATTCTAATCCTGTCCTCCAAAGCTCTTGCAAAACCTCCCAGCTTAGCATCATCCACAGATTTTATAAGTATATTCTCTATGCCATTGTACAAATTATTCATGAAGGTATTGACTAGAAGCAGACCTAGGACAGTTCTCTGCTAGATCCCACTCGTTATGTCCTTCTGGCTTGATTGTGAACCAGCAGTTACTACTCTCTGAGTACAGTTTTCCAACCAGTTGTGCACACACCGTTTAGTAGGTTCGTCTAGGCTATATTTCCCTAATTGTTTATGAGAAGGTCATGTGATATATCTCGACTTTAATAAACCTTTAGATACTGTCTCACATCTTCTGCTTGTCCCTATCCACAAGAATATTTGACATGATGGTTTGACATAGTTTGTTCTTCACAGTTCCATATTGACAGTTACTTATTACTTTGTTATCTTTTAGGTGTTTACAAATTGATTTTTTTTTGTATAATTTAAGTTTACTGGTCTATAATTCTCTGGATTGTTCTTATTCCTCCTTTTATAGATAGGTACTATGCTTGGCCTTTTCAAGTGCTCTGGGATCTCTCCTATCCCCCATGAGTTCTCAAAGATGATTGCTAATGGCTCAGAGATCTCTTTACCTAGTTTCTTAAGTACTCTAGGATGTATTTCATTAGGTCCTGTCGACTTGGAGACATCTAAGTTGTCTAAGCAATATGTAATTTATTCTTCCCCTATTTTAGCCTCAGATCCTACTCCATTTACGCTGATGTTCACTATGTTAGTTGTCTGATCACTACTAACCTTTTGGGAAAAACTGAAAGAAAAAGGGTATTTAACACTTTGGCCATGGCTGTGTTTTTTGTTGTTGTCTTTTTGTCCTCCTTGAGTAATGAGCTTTCTCTGGGTTTGGTCTTCCTCTTGCTTCTAATGTATTTGTAAAATGTTTTCTTGTTACTATTTATGTCCTTAGCTAGTTTAATCTCATTTTGTGCCATGGCCTGTTTAATTTTGTCCCCACATGCTTGTGTTGTTGTTGTTATATTCACCTTTTGTAATTTGACCTAGTTTCTACTTTTTGTTTGACTCGTTTTTGAGTTTCAGGTTGTTGAAGATATGGTTAAGGTCTCTTACCGTACTTCCTATCTTTCCTGTGTATTGAGATAATTTGCTCTTGTGCCCTTAATAATGTCTTTTTACAAACCACCAACTTTCTTGAATCTTTTTTCCCTTATAGTTGCTTCCCACAGAATCTTATCTACCAATTCTTTGAGTTTGCTAAAGTCTGCCCTCTTGAAGTTCCACCTTCCATTCCTTAGAATCATGAACTCTTATAATTCCATGATCACTTTCACCTAAGCTGCCTTCCACATTCACATTCTCAAGTAGTTTCTCCCTATTTGTCAGAATTAAATCTAGAACAGCCTTTCTGCTACTGTACTCGCTTTCTCCACCTTCTGTAATAAAAAGTTATCTGCAGTGCATCCCAACAACTTGTTGGATAAACTGTGTCCTGCTGTATTATTTTCCCAGCAGTGTCTGGTTAGTTGAAGTCCCATACCATGGCATCATCACCCTTGTTTTTTACCCTTTTATGCTTCCCCAGAGACTTTCAGCAGGTTTGCCTTCCACTTCTATCTCTATCAATTATCTACCAATTATTAATGAAAAATAACATCTTCTGACTCAGTAGCTGACATCAAGCTGTGAGATCAGTGTAACCATGTGCTCTATCTGTAATGGGTCAATGCCTCCGTCGTAGTCTGAGGTGGCTCTGCAGGGAGTCCTGTCTCAGTTTTCCTTTCTCTGGACTTCTCAAAAAACCCACATTCTGATTTGGCTGCCTTAGTGACTTGCCCCTCATGCTAAATCATTTAACGACAGTCCACAATTCTAAGCGTATACCTGTCCAAAAAGGACGCAAACCCCTCCCCCCCCGAGCCTATACTCCAGTCTCAAGATGGACCAAGCCCCTCCATCCCAAGGGCATGGTCTGTCTTCTACTCAGATGCTCTTCATAAAGCGCTCTGGCTCAGTTTTCAGCCCTTCATGGGTTTTTTTTGTTTCATTCTCTCCCTTTCAGCCCCTCCTGGGCTCCTTTGGGTTACTCCCTGCTCTTGTGCTGAGCAACAACTTCCTTCTGTCTCCCTCCTCTGCCTCACCCTTGGCCCTCTTATTTTTTTCTTAAGAGGCTTACATAAGCCACATGGCCTGCCAGTCACATGACCTTACTACTTCTCATCACCTGGGAGGTGAGCTAATTACATCACAGGTGGGGCATCTTTGCATCTTAAAGGGCCAGGCATTCTGTGACCTGATCACTGTTATCTCCCTGTCCTCCCCTGTGCACTGTTAGCGTCTTGTCTTAAATTAGGTTGTTGACTTTTTTGGGACCGGGGACTAATTTGTTTTATATGTTGGCACAGAGTCCAGCACAGCCTTTGCGTACCAAGGGTAATACAAATAATAACAAAATGGAATATTAGGCCTTACGTTTATGCATTTTCAGCAGGCTGTTTCTGATCATGGGGTCTCCTCAGCAAAACCAACAGCCAGCTTTTTTCCCGTGTTGTTCCAGGAGTAGGGATGTAATTTGATTGTGCAAGGGTATTGCCTAGTTCCATTTTTATTTTTATATTTAAAGAAAGAAGGATCACCTCAGCTCAGCTTTCTCCTCTCCTTTCCTTGGTGTTCAAGGGAGGGACTCTATATCCTGTGCTGGAGATACAAAATGCCTTTGGAGAAGGCAGAGTTCCGTGCCCAGGTGCTGGAAGAGGTGCTTTTATATTTTTTCTCATTATTTTGACTTATTTTAAGTGTTTTATTATTGAGGAAAGGACTTTTTGCTCCCTGTTGAATCCTTGCTGTCTAATCAGAAATTCTGTTTCTCAGGTTTTACTTCCTGTTGTCATTCTGTTAATTCAGAATGAAAAGTGTGTGTGTGTGTGTGTGTGTAAAATGCTGACTGGCTTTTAGAAAATATGTAACTAAAAATTTGCTGCAGTGTGTTGGAATTGTTTACAGTGTATGTTTGGGTGGAGAAGAGAGTACTTGTACATTTCTCAGTGACACAGTAATAGAAGATCTGTTACTTGATCAAGTGATGATATGCATCATAGGGCCAGGCCCTGATCCTGGCAAAGGATCAGTAAGTGAGGCACCTTAGTGCTGTGCAGCATTCCAGTTGCACAGGGAATAACTTATGCCTTTGGATCGCTTTGCAGCAACTCAGCTAGTAGCTTTAAAAATATCCTCCATGTACTTCTTGCAGTGCATGTATACAGTTAACTAACGTACCTAGAACAATTTAATAATGAGGACTAACAAGCCACTTTTCATCCAGTGATCTTAAAGTGCTTTACAAAGGATTGCCTTCTCTACCCTTTGGTAAACACAACAGTGAAAAATACCTTTTCCAGTTGAAATGACAGGAAAATAATAGGTAGGCAGAATGCCATTGCCAAATTGGAATTTGGCCAGGACACTGGGGTTGACACCTACAGAGCTCTGTGAATATTGCTGTGGGATCTTTAATAATCTTAAGTGGTCAGACACTTAGTTTTACATGTCAACTGAAAGACAGCACCTCCAGAAACATAGTTTCCCTTAACAAGCTAGTGTATCCTCTCAATACTGACTTCTAGGGAAGAGTGCCATCTGCTGTAACACTGTCTGCAGGCTCTGAGTTTTGCTAAAAGATCAAACAGGAATTAGAACCATAGAATATTAGGGTTGGAATCAGGAGGTCATCTAGTTCAATCCCCTGCTCAAAGCAGGATCAATCCCCAGCTACATCAATTTTATGTGGAAGCTAGTGTATGGAGATACCAGTGTTTGGGAGGCTTTTGTATCCAGAAGGGGTGGTGTGAAGGACGAGACAGTTGAGAATGAATGGAGGAGCCATTGTTGTATGCAGTTAGGGGAGAAACTAGGAAAGCATACAGGGAGTGCTTCTAAATTTCCTTCATAGATTCCAGGACCTGAATGAACTGTTGTGATCTTCTAGTCTGATCACCTGTATAACACAGGCCATAGAACTTCTTCAAAATAATTCCTACAGTATATCCCTTAGAAAAATATCTAGTCTGGATTTAAAAATGGTGGGTGATAGAGAATCCACCATGACCGTTGGTAAATTGTTCTAATGGTTAATTATGCTCAGTGATAAAAAAATCCAGTCTGAATTTGTCTAGCTTTAATTTCCAGCCATTGGATTGTGTGATATCATTCTTTTCTAAATTGAAGAGCCCATTATTAAATATTTGTTCCCCATCTAGGTACTTACAGACAGTAATCAAGTCACCCCTTGCTCTTCTCTTTGTTAAGCTGAGTAGACTGAACTCCTTGAGTCTGTCACTATGAGGTAGGCTTTCTAATCCTTTAATTACTTCCATGGCTCTTCTCCAAACCCTCTCTGATTTATCAAGATCCTTTTTGAATTGTAGATATCAGAACTGGACACAGTATTTCAGCAGTGGTCAGGCCAGTGCCAGATATAAAGATAAAATAACCTCTGTCCTCCTAAATCGAGATTCCCCTGTTTATGCGCTGAAAAATCACAGTCGCCCTTTTGGCCACAATGTTGAACTGGGAGCCACAAACCCCAAATCTTTTTCAGAGTCACTGCTTCTCAGGATAGAGTCCCCCATTCTGTAAGTATGGCCTACATTCTTTGTTTCCTAGATGTATATATTTACGTTTAGCTGTATTAAAATACATATTGTTTGCTTGCGTCCAGTTTAGTAAGAGATCCATATTGGTGACCTGCCCTGTTCATTATTTACCACTCCCCAATTTTTGTGTCATCTGTAAACTTCATCAGTGATTATTTTACATTTTCTTCCAGGTCATTAATAAAAATGTTAAATAGTGTAGGGCCAAGTTCTGGTCCCTGCGGGTCCCCTCTAGAAACACACTGACTCAATGATGATTCCCCATTTACAATTACATTTTGAGACCTATCAGTTAGCCACCTTTTAATCCATTGAATGTGTGCCGTCTCAATTTTGTATCATTCTATTTTTTTAATCAAAATGTCATGTTGTACTAAGTCAAATACCTTATAGAAGTCAAAGTATATTACATCACCACTATTATCTTTATTAACCAAACTTGATATCTGTTTTTGATGAGATTACAAGTAAATTTGACAGAATCTGTTTTTCATAAAACCATGTTGACTGGCATTAATTATATTACACTTTTTAAATTCTTTATTAATCGAGTCCCATATCAGCTGCTCCAGTATCTTGCCTGAGATTGTTGTCAGCTGACAGGTTTATGATTATCTGGGTCATCCCATTTACGCTTTTAAAATATTGTCACAACATAAGTCAGTCTTCTGGAACTTTTCTTGTGTTCCAAAACATATTGCAAGTCAACATTAACGGTCCTCAGCCAGATCTCTACTGTATAAGACAAAGTGGAAATGTGGTCAGATTTTGGTGTTAAAGTAAGATAGACTTGGCAGAAGTAGCTTGGCAGATTTATGGAGAAGGAGATGGGGAAGGTGGAAGCCAACATAAATGTTGCCACAATGGAGGGGTGAAGTTACTAGCAGTGGTGATAGAGAGAATGGATCAAATTAAGATTTTTAGAGGAAAAAGTGCTCTATTTAGTAAGGATTTGGTTGTGGCAAAAGAGAGGCATTAAAGAGGACACCATGATTATGAATTGGAAGAATTGTTATGCTACCATCAATGACAAAGAAGTATTTTGGCTAAATGGGGACTGGGGACATGTTGAACCACCCACTGCAGTTGACTAGAATTCTGGGTAGTTGAAAAGTTTATGTAAATCAATTCCTGTCACACACAGTTCTTGAAGGGCTGAAATCAGGTTGAAGATGAGGTGCTCCCTATTCCAGTATCGAATCCAGACTGTTCGACGTCTGTTGTTGCCAGCTCACCATTGGACCCTAATTGCACTTGTGACACATCTTTGGATTGTAATTTACAGTAGAAGTTCTGACTGTTAGTGTAATTCCTAGCTATGTTGCTAGGAGGGAGGAGTGCAATGAAGGTCTCCTATTTGCATATACATTTGGAGGTCAGGCTTTGAAAGAGCCTGACCTCACTGTGCTCTCTGTGACAGCACAGAAAGTTTCTTCAGAGCATGCATAAGCTATGTAGGGAGCCCCCTTCCCCGTGAATAGAATACCTTCATAAATGCATCCTTGTTATTGCATATACCTGCGTGTGCTGTGTATATTCTCTCATATGTCTCTTTTCTCATTCATCAGTTCCTTCATTTTCTTACAAGCCCCCAGTAGCAAATTCTTTCCCCACTCCTCTGCCTATTGTCTTCACTGCTCTCCGTTTAGTTCTCACAGTGGAACTGTTTGAGCCAATGACAAGCTGTTAATTACTATTTTTATACTTGTTTACTCTTGCTGTGTTGGTCTCCACAATAGCATCTGATGGTTGTCACTAGTATGCTTACTGTGATGTTGGCTCTAATAAGAGCAAAACATATTTTGATGTTGTGCTGAATTGTTTGATAGAGATTTAATTGCTAGAAAGTCCTCTGCGTAGAATTTCCATGGCTCTTTTCTGTGGACTGACATTAAAACTGTTGCTCTGATGTTTACATTTAATATCCATCCTGTAAGTACTGTGTGTAATAAAGCTCCAGACAGTTACTGTACCTTAGGCTTAATGGATACTTTTCATTATAATTCAAGTTTTTACGTCTAGCTACTGAGCAAGGAAAATATTTGGCACCTGTCATTATAAATTACATTAATTTTTCAGGTGTACAAGTTTGTTTAGTTTATATGGTGAAAGAAATCCAAAATAAAGATGCATGTTAATAAAAATATATGATAACATTGTAGGGTTGTACCAGAGATAGAGAGTAAAAAAAATACTTAAATGAAATATTCACATTTCTTAGTGTTTTTACAATAGTGGGAAGAACACAAGTCTTCAATCTTCATCAGCCAGAGTTTCAATAAACCAGCCTTAAAGGTGATCTGCAAATGGAATTGTGTATTTTTTGTCCTATGTGATCCATAAATAAAGGATTGAATTGCCTTTTTTTGTTTGTTTATGGCTTTTGTCTTGGAAGCATCAAAAAAGTCAGTTTTGGTCTTTGCTTTACTAGAAGGCCAGGGGTGCTTTCTTGGTTCTTGGCTCTCAAACTCTTTTAAAAACAACGAGGAGTCCGGTAGCACCTTAAAGACTAACAGACTTATTTGGGCATAAGGTTTCGTGGGTCAAAAACCACTTCTTCAGATGCATGGAGTGAAAATTACAGATACAAGCATAAATATACTGGCACAAGAAGAGAAGGGAGTTACTTTACAAGTGGAGAACCAGTGATGACAAGGCCAATTCAATCAGGGTGGATGTGGTCCACTCTCAATAATTGATGAGGAGGTGTCAATACCAAGAGAGGGAAAATCGGTTTTATAGTGAGCCAGCCACTCCCAGTCCCTATTCAAGCCCAAATTAAAGGTGTTAAGTTTGCAAATGAATTGTAGCTCTGCAGTTTCTCTTTGAAGTGTGCTTTTGAAGTTTTTTTGTTGCAGGATGGCTACTTTTAAATCGGTTACTGAATGTCCAGGGAGATTGACGTGTTCTCCTACTGGCTTTTGTATGTTGCCATTCCTGATGTCTGATTTGTGTCCATTTATTCTTTTACATAGAGACTGTCTGGTTTGGCCAATGTACATGGCAGAAGGGCACTGCTGGCACATGATGGCATATATCACGTTAGTAGATGTGTAGGTGAATGAGCCCCTGAGGGTGTGGGTGATGTGGTTGGGTCCTATGATGATGTCGCTAGAGTAGATATGGGGACAGAGTATGAAACAGGGTTTGTTACAGGGATTGGTCCCTGGGTTAGTGTTTCTGTGGTGTGGTGTATAGTTGCTGGTGAGTGTTTGCTTCAGGTTGGGGGGCTGTCTTTAAGCGAGGACTGGCCTGCCTCCCATGGTCAGTGAGAGTGAGGTATCATTTTCCACGGTAGGTTGTAGATCGTTGATGATGTGCTGGAGAGGTTTTAGCTGGGGCCTGTATGTGATGGCCAGTGCTGTTCTGTTATTTTCCTTGTTGGGTCTGTCCTATAGTAGGTGACTTCTGGGTACCCGTCTGACTCTGTCAGTCTGTTTCCTCACTTCCCCAGGTGGGTATTTTAGTTTTAAGAGTGCTTGATAAAGATTTTGTAGGTGTTTGTCTCTGGGATTGGAGCAAATACGGTTGTATCTTAGGGCTTGGCTGTAGATAATGGATTGTGTGATGTGTCCTAGATGGAAGCTGGAACATGTAGGTAAGAATATCGGTCAGTAGGTTTCTGGTATAGGGTGGTGCTTATGTGACCAGTACTTATTTGCAGTCTGTTGTCGAGGAAGTGGATCTCTTCTGTGGACTGATCCAGGCTGAGGTTGATGGTGGGGTGGAAATTGTTGAAATCCAGGTGGAATTCTTCAAGGGCCTCCTTCCCATGGGTCCATATGATGAAGGTGTCATCAATGAAGCACAAGTAGAGGAGGGGCACTAGGGGATGAGAGCTGAGGAAGCATTGTTCTAAGTCAGCCATAAAAATTTTGGCATACTGTGGGGCCATGTGGGTACCCAAAGCAGTGCCACTGACTTGAAGGTATAAGTTGTCCCCAAATCTGAAATGGTTGTGGGGAGGACAAAGTTACAAAACTCAGCCACCAGGTGTGCCGTGGCCTCATCAGGGATACTGTTCCTGACAGCTTGTAGTCCATCCTCTTGTGGAATATTGGTATAAAGAGCTTCTACATGCATGGTGGCCAGGATGGTGTTTTCAGGAAGATCACCGATGCATTGTAGTTTCCTCAGGAAGTCGGTGGTGTCTCGAAGATAGCTGGGAGTGCTGGTAGTGTAGGGTCTGAGGAGAGAGTCCAAATAGCCAGATAATCCTGCTGTCAGGGTGCCAGTGCCTGAGATAATGGGGCGTCCAGGATTCCCAGGTTTATGGATCTTGGGTAGCAGGTAGAATACTCCTGGTCTGGGCTCTAAGGGTGTGTCTGTGTAGATTTGCTCCTGTGCTGTAGCAGGGAGTTTCTTGAGCAGATGGTGTAGTTTCTTTTGGTAATCCTCAGTGGGATCGTAGAATAGTGGCCTGTAGGATGTGGTGTTGGAGAGTTGCCTGGCAGCCTGCTGTTCATAATCCAACCTATTCGTGATGACTACAGGACCTCCTTTGTCAGCTTCTTTGATTTATAATGTCAGAGTTATTTCTGAGGTTGTGGATGGCATTGCGTTCTGTACAGTTATGGGGCAAGTGATGCTGTTTGTTCACAATTTCAGCTTGTGCACGTCTGTGGAAGCATTCTATATAGAAGTCCAGTCTGTCATTTTGACTGTCAGGAGGAGTCCATGCAGAATTCTTCTTGTATATTGGTAGGAGGGTTCCTGTGGGTCAGTGCTCTGTTCAGTGGTATCTTGAAAATATTCTTTGAGTTGGAGATGGCGAAAGTGGGCTTCCAGATTGCCGCAGAACTGTACCATGTGCATGGGGGTGGTGGGGCAGAAAGAGAGTCCCCAGAATAGGGCAGACTCTTCTTCTGGGCTAAGTGTGTGGTTGGATAGATTAACAATATTGTTGGGTGAGTTAAGGGTACCACTGTTGTAGCCCACTGTGGCATGTAGGAGTTTAGATAGTTTACTGTTCTTTTTCCTCTGTAGAGAAGTAAAGTGTGCGTTGTTAATGGCTTTTCTTGTTTTTGTAAAGTCCAGCCATGTTTTTTAAAGTTCAGCCCCCCTTTAGTAAAACAAAATCAGTTGAACCACAGCCTACTTCCATTAGACCTGCCATATATTGCTGTGCGCCTGCTCATTTTACCTTAAACATCTTTTGCACCTCTCCTACTGGCTAGTCCTGTATACCTCCTCTACTTTGGAGAATGATGGTGCCAGCCTCTTCCTGGTTGGTGGCCCCTCCACTCCTGAATTGGGCTAGACAAAAAATTGGGGGGGGGGGATGGCACTAAACATCTTGTGGGCATGCGCCACCCTTATATTTGCAGTTCTACGCTGCTGCTGGTGACAGCGGTGCCTTCAGAGCTGGGGGCTTGGCCAGCAGCTGCCGCTCTCTGGCCTTCCAGCTTTGAAGGCAGCACCGGTGCCACCAGCAGCAGCAGAGAAGTAAGGGTGGCAATACCAGACCATGCTACCCTTACTTCTGAGTAACGTTTGATCTTTGTGCTGGGAGGAGTGGCTATGGGGTGCTAAGGCAATTTTGGGGGCTACTATAGTTCCCACGAGTCCCCCCCTCCCCCCCCGCCCAGCGCTGCCCCTGACTCGTGTAGATATTCATAGTATGATACTTTTATTTTTTACACAGCTTTGATAAGCAGTGAAATAGTTAAACATGTTGACATGTGAAGTATTGTCACTGAGTTAGAACCCACTGAAACTAATGGGGCTGTTCACACACCAGAGCTGTTATTTCAGGCTCTCTGGAAACACAGGCAGGCATCTTTGCATTGATTATACTTGCTTCACTGTCATAAAAGTTAGAGGCCCTTTTTGAAAGTGAAAAGCAGAGAACCTGGAGAACTGTTGAGAGGTCTGCCTGCTTCTCCTGACTTGTCCTTCATGCCACCCCTGTGCTACTACATTTGGGAAACACTGCATTCATTGCAAGACCAGGGTTTTGAGTCTTAAACAGAATTTGTCCTCCAGGAGACTGTAAGGTATTTGAGTTAAATAGATGCCGGCAGAACAAACGAACTGAAGAATTTTTAAAGAGTCCAACTAAAAATAATTTCCCTGGCAATCAGATTTCACATGATTGACGCTGTGAAGTCGTGGTCTCTGTAGTTCTCCAGTTGTTCAGAGTTTTTCAGGAAAGGCAACTCCTGAATTTCTAATTTGAAATAAAATAAGAAATGTTCATGTTTTCTTTGTACATCATAAAATTATAAAGAGGCTGTTGTTAGTTTAGGTCTAGGTAAAGACTCTGTTCATTCTCTCTTCAGTTTTGATACCAATGGACACATCTACTCTAATCCAGCTGTTTTTTAGATGGTGCTCTCAAAGCTTTCAGTAACTCCATGGTTTTTATTTAGCATTCCAAATTACAGTAATATAAAATCTTGTTCATGGAGATTCCTTTTAGCGTGTGTGTGTGCGCTAGAAAGGCAAATCATTTACAGAATTCAGTGAAATGGAGACCTGTATTTACAAGCTAAGCATGCTTGTATGCAAATGTTCAAGTTGGAGAATATTTATTTTGACTGAGAGGTTGTCTGTATGTTACCTTTTATGTAATAGTTCCTTTGAAGATAGTTTTCAAAGGTTTGTTTAGTTTCCACCACATACTAGAGGAAATGTTCACAAGAGAGAGAGACTTCCTGATGTGTTATTTATGAGTTTCCTGCATAGGGATTAACTTTCAGAAAACATTACAAGTAAATTACAGCTATTCTATAAATTGTCATGCAGTGTAATACAATAAAACCTTCATAACTAAAGTGCCAAAAAGTATTTTTGACTATCCTCTACGTCACTTGTTTGAAAATTATTGTTTGCAGAAAAATGATCAGTTTAACCTGCACAGGATACAAATAGTTCAGATTTTTATTCAGGTTACTCTGTGGTCTGTGTGAGGGATCAAACGTTTCAATCAGGCTGCAACATTTGAATTCCAATTGAAAGTTACTCTAGTTTGAAATACATGTTGAAAGGTTTACACACTAAGAATATATCCCATGCAAGCAGAGTGCCAGGATAGTGCTCAGAGTTTCATTCTTGTGTAAATCCAAAGTAATTATATTGAAGTGAATTGGGTATTCCGGGTTTAAAGTAACTGAAGGTAGACTCTGATTGTATGGTGTTTTGTCACACTGCATGCCAAGAGCTATGTACTATTGTATTACCCTTGTATGTAACAAGCATGTCATTTCTCAATAGTGTAGCTGGGAGGCTTACATGTTTCTATATTTTGCTCTCCCATAACAACAACAAACTGTGCTTTTAATAAAAGGTCACACTTGTAGTGATAAGTGAACCGCAAAGAGGTTTGAGTCAGGGTAAACTTCTGATAGGCATCCAAACAAAACGTATTTGGGAGGGAGGCTCGCATCTATGGGGCTCTGTTAGCCACCAGCAGAAGACTAAAGTTCTCTAAAAAGCTTTTCAAGTTGTCTATGGAATGTCTAGAGTGCAGTTACTAGGTGTGATTGCAGCTGGAACTGACCTCTCGAGCTAACTTTAATCTAGCTAGTTTGGGTCCTGGAACAGCGAAGCCATGGCAACGTGAGCTTCTGAGTGGGCTAGTCCCATAAGTAATTGCCCAGTGTTTCAGGCAGATATGTACAGTCTGTGCTGAAGCTTCTGCTGCTGCAGCTTCACTGCTCCAGGAACCAAGCTAGTTAGATTAAGGGTATGCTGGCTTGAGCAGCAGTCATCCCAGTGACTGCAGTCTAGACATATCCTTAGGCTTATGAAAAATGAGAATATTCTTTGCTTATATGGTCATTTCTAAAAGAAGCGAAATAATCTTAATTATTTCTTATTTGTATTGCTCCTTTGATGCTATTTCTAACAAGGGGGATTTCTAATCTTTGGTTTGTGTATATTATGTTTTTTTTCTTAAATAATAGAATCAGACCACAGCTAGCCAAAGAGAAGATTGAAGGATGCCATATTTGCACATCTGTCACACCTGGCGAACCTCAGGTGTTCCTGGGAAAAGATAAGGCCTTCACTTTTGATTATGTGTTCAACATTGACTCGCAGCAAGAGGAGATCTATGATCAATGTGTAGAAAAACTGATTGAAGGGTGCTTTGAAGGATATAACGCCACTGTTTTTGCTTATGGCCAGGTAAGCCTTACAGTTTAATTTTAAATATTTGTTTATGAGCAAATGCAAGAAATTTCCAGTAACTACAGTTTTAGTAATGTCTTAAAATGTGTGAACCTGTTTGTTTTAAAAAGCATTTTGTAAGGAATACTATATAGAAGGTTTATATAGAGCCTTTGGCCTGAAGGATGCCAGTTCAAATGCAGTGTAGATAAATATATATATTTATCATATATTTGAATTTATAGAAGTGCTAAAAAGGCCATGAATCCATATGCTCTAGGTGCCTGTCATGTAACTTAAAAATATATCCTAAGTACAGCAGTACAATTTAACCACCAGTAAACCAGTGCCCTTTCCCTCCTCCTTCTTGAGCTGTTCCACACCATTACCTGAGCTGTTACACACCCTTTCCTTTCCCCCTGTATTTTCAGATGCCTGGGGGGAAAATGTGCTTTGCAATATGTCCTGAAGGCTATCAGATGTGGGCTATTTCAAACAAAGTTTGGGGAACAAATTCCAAAACCGAGAAGCTCTTGCAGGAAACAATGTGCTAGCAGCCCGCTATTGATTTGAAATCAAGTGAAGGCACTGGTCTCAGGAGACCTGGGTTCAGACTTCTGCTTAGAACTTGTCTTCATTCAGAACAGAAGGTGTGTTCTTAACTCCATTTAGTTAACTTGAGATAAAATCCTAGTGAAGATAAGGCGGATTATAGTTTCACATGAGTTAGCAGGGTGAGTTAAACCTCCATAGTCTTTGGGTATGTCTGCAGTTCAAGCCACAGGTCTAAACTCTTGCTTGAGAAAACATACCCATGCTAGCGCTGATCAAGCTGGCATGCTAAAAGTAGAGTGTAGTCCTGTTGGCCTGAGTGTTGGGAGGAGCTAGCCACCCCAAGTAAGAACCTATTGTCTTGGACAAGCCACTAGCCCCTTGCACTGCCTTGGTTATGCTATTTTTATCATGCTAGCTTGATCAGAGCTAGCGTGGATATGTCTCCTCATCTGGAATTTACACCTGCAGCTGCAAGTGCAGGCATACCCTTTAATTCAACCTGCTAACTCATGTGAAAACTACAAACTGCCTTGTCTTCACTAGGATTTTACCTCAAAGTTGAAAACACACATTTTTTCTTAGTAAAGTCACAGCCAAGTCTTTCTGTGTTTCAATTCCTCATCAGTAAAATGGGGATAATCGTACTTTCCTACCTCAAAAGATACTTTGATGATAAATAAAATAATGAATGTGATACCACAATGAGAGCCATGTAATAACCAAGGTAGATAATTGAAAATAGTGCTAGCACAATTGGCTCTAATGACACATTAATTGGCACTCTCAATAGAAATGACTAAATGGGCTTGGAAATGGGCACTATCCATTTTGTCTTGGAGATGAGGGCTGAAGCATTTTGTCAGTACCATAGGAGAAGTTTGAACTGCCGCTGTCTGTGCTGTACCTGTTCTGTGGATAAGCGGAGGATTTTGATTTCCAACATGGTCAATCAAGCACTTTTCACAAGCATTTCATTCATAAAGAAAACCTTTTTAAAGAAATCAAAGTAGTGTATCTGCTGTAGAATTTATATAGCTTCTACTTTATCTCCATTTTTAGAAATGCTTCTGTTATCTTACTGTGTGTGGTATCTTTGTAAAGCAATTAGTAAGAGCTGTGACTTAACAGAAGTGCCTACCTTTCATATAATGGTAGTGTTCAGCAGCAACTTTATTGTCCCTTTTGACATGTTCCAAGGTTGTGTGCCTTTAATATATGCTACTTCTTAAATTCAGACAGGCGCTGGCAAAACATACACCATGGGAACAGGATTTGATGTCAACATAACGGAAGACGAACAGGGCATTATATCACGTGCTGTTAAACACCTCTTTAAATGTATTGAAGAAAAAAAGCAAGCTGCTATTAAACAAGAACTTCCATCTCCAGAATTCAAAGTGAATGCCCAGTTCTTAGAGGTAAACTTTGTTTACATAGCTATCTCTCTGGAAAGTCAGTGAAACATTTCTGTATCCCAATATCTACTTATTAAGTAGTTCTTCTCATGTAAGATATTTTAAATTTATTATTTTGCTTTTTTCCTTTAGGATTTCATGAGGACATTTATGGTATTTGATTTGGCTCTTGAATTTATAAAAAGAGACTTTACGATCTAATTCTAATTCATTCTTTTTCCAGCAGGTAGTAAATTTTTTTTGGCAGTCCATTTACAGTGTATTTTGAAATATAGAAAACATTTTGTATACATGCATATTTAAAGTAATCATATCCCTTTCTGTGCCATTTATGTGGTCATGGGAACAATCTCATAATCACTTTTTTTTTTAAAAGCTATGGAATAAACTGAAAACTATGAAGTAGGTTGCATTTCTAGATATGATAATGGTGATTTTTTTCATACCTGGCCCAAGCTTCTTACAGCATGGCTGCTCCCTGTCTGCCTCTCCCTGGGGGAACAACAACAGACAGACAAAAGGGGAGTCTTGTTTCAATTTTAAAAAGTTCTAGTCTTTCCATTGGCTCTTTTGGCCAGGTGCCCACTCACTTCCTTTTACCTATGCATAGCAGTGAGACTTTTTAACCCTTTACAGGTAGAGCAATTAGAGAACAGCTACTAAGAGGGATTTTATAGCTACTGGCTGGCTGGGTGTCCATAAAAGGGAGCTATTCCCCACCCCCCCATTTATCACACTTGCACTGTATAGAAAAATCTACACAGCACAAGCTCATAAAAATCTGCCCTCTTCCTCAATGTGAAGAGAGATGTGCACAACTTCTTGTCCTCCCCCCATTAGAAATTACATAAACTGGGTTTTATTATAAACAAGAAATAAGTTTATTAACTAAAAAAGGTGAATTTTAAGTGGTTAAAGGGATATCAAATAGAACAAAGCAGATTACCTTAGTTAATAAACAAAAACTGCAGACTGAGCTTAACACACTAGATAGATAGGATACAAATAAACAAATTCTCACCCTGAGTGATAAACAGGCTGGCAGATTCTTAAGGCACCAGTTGCCTTGGCTTTCCCAGGTTTTCTTACACAGGCTAAAGATCTTGGCCAGGGACCATCACTTCTCACAGTTCAGTCTTTGTTCCTCAGGTGTGTTGTTGTAGGGAGAGTGAGGACCCCTTGATGTTGTTATTGTCCCTCTTTTATATCTTCCCCCCACTTGGAAAGCTTTTTTTTCTGTGACCTGGGTCAAACAGCTCCCATTGTATAGAGCTGTCTCTGAGAGATTTCTATTGCACACAGTTCCTGGGGTAATTCTTATGCTTGTGTGCATTTCTTCAATAAGCCACTAACGTTGTTTGGCCTCATCCAATGTGGCACATTTGAAATACAGAGACATGGTTAATTTTCCCAGCTTCAGATACAAAAATGATACATGCATATAGATTGGATGAACACATTCAGTAAATCAGAACCTTTCCAATGATACCTTATATGAGCCATCTTGTATAAAGTATATCTTAGTTATACCATATTCATATCATAACCATATTTCCATAAAGAATATGGGGTGTAACTTCACAGCTAGTGCTTCTTTCTTGCTGACATTTAGCCCATGGTGAGCGCAGAACGAGCAAGTATACTGAGTGTAATTTCATTGCTACTTGTACCAGATCAATCTTGTAAACTGGAGTGGTTCATAAATTTTCTTCTCCTGCACTGTCTAACAATTTCAGGCACTGATAATGTTTGTCTCTCTGAAGCAGGTTGGTCACATAAGACAATGAATTTGTAAGCACCATCAAGAAGTAGAATATGTTTTTCTTTGAAAGTTGACATGTGACTTGCAAGTGAATGTGGGACCTCTCCACTGGCATCATTTGAGAGAAAACAGTAACTAGTCCATACCCGTGAAAGTTCCAAAATACTGCCTTTTTCAGCAGAATGTTTTAACTCATTACTAAGGCAGACCATTGCCATGTCAGTACAACTATGAAAGATTCCATGCTTAATTTTTGTTACTTGCATCCAGAAATGCTTATAGCAATTAGCGTGGTATTTCTCATCTGAGGCTGTAAGGTCATTTACACTAGCTACATGTACGGTGAGCTCCTGTTCATGCCCTGCTGCCTCAAATATTTGTTTGTTGATTTTGAATGTTGTTACAGAAGAAAGTTTTTATTTGGAACTTCCATCCTGGCGGAAAAATGCAAAGACTCCAGTACACTCGGGGGACCTTGCTCTGTAGCATTGTTGAGGTTTTGGTCATTATAACTCTAGATTGGGTTTGCAGTTCATCCTTATTCTTTGATGAAGTAACATCAGTGGATTTACGAAGTCTGCTAATTTTACCTTTGTGTACGTTGCATAAAAGTTTTTATGCCAAAGTAAAAATTGTGTGCATGCAGGTTGAAGAGCTGTTAGGGATGCAATTAATAGAATTCTATTTTGGAAATCCTTGAGTTTGTCTTGCATTGGTTGCCTTTTGTATTGTAGCCAATCCCTGTTCACTGGAAGTCCTTCTTCATTTGTTGGAAAATATTATTTTTCTCATTAGATGTTGTTGAGGGAAAGGTTCAAGACTCTCTCCATGTTTTGTCTATGGAATACCTGAGAAACAATAAATTTAATTATTAACTACTGCATGAATGTTGAATAAATGATAAATGTTTATCAGTATGTAGCTTATGCCATGGCAATCCAAATCAATACTCAATTCATGTAGACTGTAAGCAAAAGTCAGTTTTAGGTTAGTTTAGGGCTTAGGGCTAATAATTACCTAATACTAATGTTTATTTTTGTAAGAGAGGAATTTATGGAAACAAACTATATCATACTATGTTGTGATGGTACTTTGTGAAATACATAGCAGTGCATTTAATTCCTTTACGTATCAAAATACCTCAAAAGTATTAGTTTACTTAACATTAAGTGTTGTCATTACTGCAAAACCAACAAAATTCAAGTGCATTTCATTATGTGACCAGAGGAAGAAGAGAGTATGATCTTCAACAGAGATTGCTCCCTGTGTTTTCTGATAGCACAGTATTCCAAATTTGGAGCATATTCCATATTGAGTACCTCTCCTTTACTTTCTGTTTGGTTGGAGTTTTTTTGAGTTATAAATGGTAGCCATTTTCTTTTTTGTTTTTACTTATCTTAAAGTTCAAAATTCAGCTTGGTAAACATCACTTTCAGATTCAGCACATTCAAATTAAGAAAGAAAATATGTTTACCAAGTTTTTTCCAGAAATGTTTTATTTCATTAATATCAATTTATCTGGGAATTTGGCCTATTTACAACTCTGCTTCTGTGTAAGAGGGTGGGAGGGCTAATATGGTTACAATATGGGCCAGTGTCACCTGTCCCCTCTCTCACTTGGTAATTCCGTGAAACTGGACTAGGGGCGCTTAAGGCCAATGGCATTTGTGCTCCTTCCCCCATTCCTACACTCCGAACGCTTACTAGTCTGCAAATCTTGTGAGTCTGCACTGGCTCTCCAGTTAATGTATCTCCCTCCCCACCCCCCCCCCCCTTTTTTTTTTTTAAATCCAACATATTGCTAAACTACAAAATCTGGTACTGCATAGTGGTTCTCCCTGTCACTAGTGCAGGTTGAGAAAGTTCTTTTGTAAATTGTAGGAATTTGTGTATTGTTTAATTCGGTATTTTGTCGCTGGAATCTATCTAAATCTTTTAAGCTCCGCTCATCACCATGGCTTCTTTGTAAAAAGCTGCTTGTTTGTATAAGATGTTCTACGTAACTTTAAAACATATGACTAGAGTTTAATAAACCTTACTTTGTTGTCGGACTTGCACACTTTTGCCACTGTTCACTTTAGGCACAAATTTTAAACTCTCTGGCTAATGTTTGACTAGAAGAATAATGCACAATGAATAGTTCAAATGCTAAAACTGTTCTATTCACCCTGGATTTGGACTTTGCTTTCTAATTGTTTTGAGACTTGGAATTGCTCTACTTCAACTTGGATAGTAGCAACACGAGCAGTGACACAACCTTAAGAGAATTTTTACTGGATTTCAAGAGTTTGTGCACCATATAACAAACACTACAAACATTACTGTGATTGTTGTAATCCCCAAATACTGTTCTGTAACTAAACAATGCAGTGGAAACTATAGATATAATTAGTTGTTATGCTTCTGTATCCTGTATAAAAACCATGGTAACTCTGCCCTACTTCCTCCCATATCTTTGAACACTTTGTCTAAAATGGCTACCTTCTGATAATTGATACAAGCTGTTGACCTGCACTCCGGGCCAGGAGGGCCATTTGGCCTGGGCATCAAGCTCAAAGGGGGCCTCAAATTTGGACACTTTTAATTTTTTTTCCATTTGATAAGTTTTTTGCAACTTGTTTTTATGTGCATCCCTATTGGACCAAAATGTGACACACGCTCTCAGCTTAGAGCTGCAAATTTAAGCAAATAAGAGATGTGATTTGGTAAAAGGCATAATTTTTTGTTATAGATTTTGTCATATTAAAGAGTTAAAAATGTTCATAAATATTAATAAAAATGTATTGGTTCTGATGGCACAAGATTAGACTGATGAACGTGTCCTCTCTGATCAGCTGATTATATAAACAGACCACTACTCACGGCTGGTGCTGGATCAAGTGCATGTTGAAAGGTAGAGAATTGTTACATTTTAGTATCTTTATAGTTTTATGCCTAGTTGACTAAGGAATTATTTATGTGTGAGAATTCCTCTTTAGTATCTTCATGTGGTAGGCAAAAGAGGTGACTGGTTGGTTGGCTGAGCCCTAGCTTGGTAGCTTGGCCATCGTCATAGGCTTTTGTAGTCTATAGGCCCAGATTCAAGGTGAAAATTTGTGAGGACAATCTTGTACAGTAAGTTTCGTGAGGGCACACGTTTGAAATATTTGGACATTATCCCTCTGTCTGTATCCGTGTCTGTGTTTTCTATATATATGTCTTCCCTTTGTCTTCAGCTTAGCCTGTTATATTATACCTTGCGTGCCTGAGTTTTGATTCAGTGATAAGGATAATAACCTGTCTGACTGTTTCATTTTGTGTTCTCAATTAGTATTCCTTTGTTTAAGTCTTTTCAGCATTTGTGTACATGTTTACAGTAGAAGATTTCAAGTGTAGATAAGCTGCTTATTTACAGCAGAATATTTCAGGTGTGGATAGGCTACATATTGACCAGATTGATCACTATGAAGAGGAGATTTGAAAGTGGTGCAAGCAAGAGATGGCAAAAACAACTGAGCTCAAAGCCAATAACTTCATTCACCTTACCCAACAAACAATGCTACAGATAATGACACCTCTGCAACTGCAACAGGTGCTATTTCAATGCCAATATCTGAACATGAGGACAGTAGTCAAGAAGGAGAAGTGTCAACAGTAACAGATGCAGCAGAAGATCCTGTGTACGATCAAGAAACTCAACAGCCACAGGAAGATGCAGATCTTAATGCAGCAATTCATGAGTACCACAGGTTTGACTGTGACTAACACTGGAATTATTGACAAGAGCAATGCTGCCCAAATGCAATCTTTTCTTCAAATTAGTTGTTTTGAAATTCCAAGTAGCATTCCACGAGATGCAGATAATCATGCTTTCCCTACTCATCTGCTGACAAAAACTCTTCCAAATGGTGAGACCTGCACAAAGGACTGGTTTTGCTGGAGTACGGAAAAACAATGTCTGTACTGTACACCCGCTTCATTTTGAACAAAAGTGCTGCAAATGCATCAGTTCTCTCTGATCAATCAGGATGTAGCATCAACAGAGGTTGGAGGAAGTTGAAAGACCGAATACCATCACATGAGAGTTCAGCGTCACACAAAGAAAACTATGTTGCATGGAAATCAGCCAGTAGGACAGCATCAGCTGAAAGTTCAGTTGAGAATCTACTCTTGATTGAACTCTCTACAGAAACTAATAACTGAAAAAAACTTCTTGAGCACATCCTGAATGTCATCCTTTTTCTTTCTGAGAGGGGATTGATTTTCTTTGGTTCCAGTCAACGTATTGGTGATCGTGCAAATGGAAACTTTCTAGGCATAATTGAGCTCCTCAACAAATATGACCCACTTTTATCAGAGCACGTTAAACGTGTTCAAGAATCACAAGAGAGTCAAAAGTGCATGCAAGTCCATTATCTCTCCACATGCATACAAAACGAGTTTATTGAGCTATGTGGGTCACTCGTACAAATAACAATTCTTGATGAGATTCGAAATGCCAAGTATTTTTCAATCATTGTTGATTCTGCTCCAGATTGTTCTCACAAGGAACAGACTACTATGGTTATTCGATATATTAAGATTGTAGACAGCTCAAAATTTTCAATTGAAGAAAGATTTGTTTTGTTTGATACTTTCATGAGAAAAACTGGAAAAGAAATTGCTGCTTGAGTACTAGCAATTCTAGAAGGTTTTAAGTTAGATTTTCAGGTCTGCATTTGTCAGGCCTATGACAATGGATCTAATATGGCTGGGAAGTACAAAAGTGTACAAGCAGTTCTGTGTGAGCATAATTCACACACTCAACCTTGTAGATGTTGACTGTGCTGAACCATGCAAGGAGGCAATTACTTACTTCGGAACTGTTCAGCAAATGTACAAGCTCTTCAGTAGCAGTCCACAAAGGTGGGAAATTCTGAAGCAATATCTTCCCGTTTCACTGCATAGGATATCCAAAACTAGATGGTCTGCATGGATTAATGGTGTTCAACCAATTGCACAGCATTTGAATTCAGTGAGAAAGGCTTTAAATAAGCTTGAATCTCAATCTCACTGCATAGGCTCGAACTAAACTTCAGTCTATTCAGAAGCACGTATCCAAATTTGAATGCATTCTGATGTCACCTTTGTTGGTGAAGCTACTTACAATGATCCACCAAACTAATCTGGTAATTGAAGCACGAAATGTTGCACTTGATGTTGAGAGGGATAACATTGAAAGTCTTATCCATGACATTCAGCAGATACGTGAACAATGGGATGTGATCCTGACTGAGTGCAAATTAGTAGCACAAAATATTGGCATTTCATCTGAAATCTCCACCATTCGCAATTTACCTACTGAATCCAATGCCAAGCAGCATAATAGGTCAATGTCTTCCTTGTCATCGTTAACTCTATTCAGTCAGGTCTTACACATCGATTTGAGTCACTGCGACTAATCTGTACCCCTTTTTGGGTTTCTCTGGCAGTTCAACAGACGGAGTAATGAAGATCTACTTTCTGCAGCTGAACAATTTCAGCAACAGTACAACAAAGAAATCTCAAAAGATCTCAGTGATGAGGTCATCTTCCTCAAATGACTATATTCCACAAACTTTAATTTGGATTGCAAGCCAAAGGAATTGCTTCAAGAAATTCTCAAACTTGGACTCTCTGGGGTGTATCCTAATATCACAATTGTATTGAGTATTTTTGTCAGTTTGCCTGCATCAGTGGCTTCAGGTGAGTGCACCTTCAATGTGTTGAAGCAGGTAAAGAACTATCACCATTTAACTATGGGATAAGAGCATTCGAATGGGCTTCCCATGCTTAATATCAGCTGTGACATTGCACGAAAGCTAATTTTTTCCTCAATAATTAGTGCATTGATTTGCTCAGAAAAAGGCTAGAAAAGCATTTGTTAAATAAAAAAATATTCAAATTATGTCTCACTCTTTTTTTGGTGCCTTATTTTGTTTTCATGTGTTGTCATTTGTTTTTTTTTAAATTATGGCTAGAGGACTCAAAAGCTGGAAGTGACCCGGGCCTTTCTGGACCTCTGAGAGGGCCTGCCTGCATTTAAAAAATCCCACATGTGCTAAGTAACTAGTATGTCAAGCCTACAACTAGAAATAAAATGTTACTTCTGCCTAATTTGTCTTGCAAAAGTCACTGCACAGGAGTTGCATTCCACGCTATTCTTTGTGATAAGTGCATACACAGTAATCTCAGGCACTGTAATTAGGTCCTGAGGACCTTTAAAAATAAGTTTCTTTTTATTAGGTGCCTAAGTATTGATTTAGAGGCCTAAACTTACTCACACACATTTGAAAATTTTGGCTAAGCCAAGTTTTGATTCTCTCAGGCTGTTGGACAATAGCCTTTTTCTTAATGCTTGTTCTCTAAAGGCTAAATATTATGTGAATATTTGACAGCCTAAAAAATATCCTATACGTGTTGCTTTCATTATTTATATTAAAGTTGTTGCTATAGGCCGCAATTAAGATTTGGGGCCATTGTTGTAGGCAATGTACAAAGGTAGAGTAAGAAACAATGCCCCAAAGAGCTTATCTAAATAGACAAGACCCTTTACCTACCTATTTTCTAACTTGCAACTAGAGTATGACTTGTAAGTTCCATGTCAGTTTCACAGTGTTATTGTGTGTGGTTGTTTTGGTATTTTTCATGTAATATTTTTGGATGGGTGGATTTTTTGTTTTACTTAGATATTCTGGGTATTCTAGGGCAGTGGTGGGTGAACAGGAAGGGATTAGCCAAAAGGAAAAACCAAAGAAGGGACATTGAGGGGAGGAAGGTAGATGGGGGTGGGAAGGATAGAGAGGAACATGTCAGGCAAGTGGGGTGAGGGACTGAGTGGAAGGAATCATAGAATCATAGAATATCAGGGTTGGAAGGGACCCCTGAAGGTCATCTAGTCCAACCCCCTGCTCGAAGCAGGACCAATTCCCAGTTAAATCATCCCAGCCAGGGCTTTGTCAAGCCTGACCTTAAAAACCTCTAAGGAAGGAGATTCTACCACCTCCCTAGGTAACGCATTCCAGTGTTTCACCACCCTCTTAGTGAAAAAGTTTTTCCGAATATCCAATCTAAACCTCCCCCACTGCAACTTGAGACCATTACTCCTCGTTCTGTCATCTGCTACCATTGAGAACAGTCTAGAGCCATCCTCTTTGGAACCCCCTTTCAGGTAGTTGAAAGCAGCTATCAAATCCCCCCTCATTCTTCTCTTCGGCAGGCTAAACAATCCCAGCTCCCTCAGCCTCTCCTCATAAGTCATGTGTTCTAGACCCCTAATCATTTTTGTTGCCCTTCGCTGGACTCTCTCCAATTTATCCACATCCTTCTTGTAGTGTGGGGCCCAAAACTGGACACAGTACTCCAGATGAGGCCTCACCAATGTCGAATAGAGGTGTCAAGGTTCCTCCCCCACTCTGAACTCTAGGGTACAGATGTGGGGACCTGCATGAAAAACCTCCTAAGCTTATCTTTACCAGCTTAGGTCAAAACTTCCCCAAGGTACAAAATATTACACCCGTTATCCTTGGACTGGCCGCTACCACCACCAAACTAGTACTGGTTACTGGGGAAGAGCTGTTTGGACGCGTCTTTCCCCCCAAAATACTTCCCAAAACCTTGCACCCCACTTCCTGGACAAGGTTTGGTAAAAAGCCTCACCAATTTGCCTAGGTGACTACAGACCCAGACCCTTGGATCTTAAGAACAATGAACAATCCTCCCAACACTTGCACCCCCCTTTTCCTGGGAAATGTTGGATAAAAAGCCTCACCAATTTGCATAGGTGACCACAGACCCAAACCCTTGGATCTGAGAACAATGAAAAAGCATTCAGTTTTTTACAAGAAGACTTTTAATAAAAAATAGAAGTAAATAGAAATAAAGAAATCCCCCCTGTAAAATCAGGATGGTAGATATCTTACAGGGTAATTAGATTCCAAAACATAGAGAACCCCTCTAGACAAAACCTTAAGTTACAAAAAAGATACACAGACAGAAATAGTTATTCTATTCAGCACAGTTCTTTTCTCAGCCATTTAAAGAAATCATAATCTAACACATACCTAGCTAGATTACTTACTAAAAGTTCTAAGACTCCATTCCTGGTCTATCCTTGGCAGAAACCAGCATACAGACAGACAGACCCTTTGTTTCTCTCCCTCCTCCCAGCTTTTGAAAGTATCTTGTCTCCTCATTGGTCATTCTGGTCAGGTGCCAGCGAGGTTACCTTTAGCTTCTTAACCCTTTACAGGTGAGAGGAGCTTTCCCCTGGCCAGGAGGGATTTCAAAGGGGTTTACCCTTCCCTTTATATTTATGACAAGAGGGGAACGATCACGTCCCTCGATCTGCTCGCTATGCCCCTGCTTATACATCCCAAAATGCCATTGGCCTTCTTGGCAACAAGGGCACACTGCTGACTCATATCCAGCTTCTCGTCCACTGTCACCCCTAGGTCCTTTTCCGCAGAACTGCTGCCTAGCCATTCAGTCCCTAGTCTGTAGCGGTGCATTGGATTCTTCCATCCTAAGTGCAGGACCCTGCACTTATCCTTATTGAACCTCATCAGATTTCTTTTGGCCCAATCCTCCAATTTGTCTAGGTCCTTCTGTATCCTATCCCTCCCCTCCAGCGCATCTACCACTCCTCCCAGTTTAGTATCATCCGCAAATTTGCTGAGAGTGCAATCCACACCATCCTCCAGATCATTTATGAAGATATTGAACAAAACCGGCCCCAGGACCGACCCTTGGGGCACTCCACTTGATACTGGCTGCCAACTAGACATGGAGCCATTGATCACTACCCGTTGAGCCCGACAATCTAGCCAGCTTTCTACCCACCTTATAGTGCATTCATCCAGCCCATACTTCCTTAACTTGCTGACAAGAATACTGTGGGAGACCGTGTCAAAAGCTTTGCTAAAGTCAAGAAACAGTACATCCACTGCTTTCCCTTCATCCACAGAACCAGTAATCTCCTCATAGAAGGCGATTAGATTAGTCAGGCATGACGTTCCCTTGGTGAATCCATGCTGACTGTTCCTGATCACCTTCCTCTCATGCAAGTGCTTCAGGATTGATTCTTTGAGGACCTGCTCCATGATTTTTCCAGGGACTGAGGTGAGGCTGACTGGCCTGTAGTTCCCAGGATCCTCCTTCTTCCCTTTTTTAAAGATTGGCACTACATTAGCCTTTTTCCAGTCATCCGGGACTTCCCCGGTTCGCCACGAGTTTTCAAAGATAATGGCCAATGGCTCTGCAATCACAGCCGCCAATTCCTTCAGCACTCTCGGATGCAACTCGTCCGGCCCCATGGACTTGTGCACGTCCAGCTTTTCTAAATAGTCCCTAACCACCTCTATCTCCACAGAGGGCTGGCCATCTCTTCCCCATTTTGTGATGCCCAGCGCAGCAGTCTGGGAGCTGACCGTGTTAGTGAAGACAGAGGCAAAAAAAGCATTGAGTACATTAGCTTTTTCCACATCCTCTATCACTAGGTTGCCTCCCTCATTCAGTAAGGGGCCCACACTTTCCTTGGCTTTCTTCTTGTTGCCAACATACCTGAAGAAACTCTTCAGGAGGGTTGAAGCAAACAGTCAGATGGCAGAGGGGAAAGAATGTCCAAAGTAAAACTATAGAAAGCAGTCTGAAATCATTGGTGTCCAAAGGTGCCTTGCACTGAAACTGCTTCTGCAATTGCTCCGCTAGCTTTGAGTGTCTCCTCTGGGTTGGCTTCACCATAGAATTTCTCTCCCCTCCCTTCCCACTCCTCCCCCTGCCACATGGCTCAAATTGACATTGCTCATGTTTTTTTAAATTAGATAGTAAAAATGCATAGATAATTAACCTCTGGTCATTTTTGTGTTCACTGATTGTTCTCCTAATGCTGTATTTTATACAGTGGCCCTTATGGTAATTATTGATGAATCTCCTGTGAGAAGTCGATTTTACAATGTTACGTAAAGGTAATATGTAGATGTTTTGTTTTTTGTTTATAATTTATTACCAAAAGTAATATTTTGTGCTTTTTTCTTTGCTAGCTTTACAATGAAGAAGTTCTTGATCTATTTGATACAACACGTGATATCGATGCAAAAAATAAAAAATCAAATATCAAAATACATGAAGATTCAACTGGAGGAATTTATACAGTAGGAGTTACAACACGAACTGTGAATGGAGAAGCAGAGGTGATAAATGAAAATAAGTTTATATATAACATATGCATCCCCAGTATAAAAATATGGATTGTCTCTAGTTTGATGGACAAACTTGTTAAACCCTGACTCATTTATCAGTCCTCCCCCGTCCTCCCCCCCCCCAGTTCTTACTATAGTTCAAGTTTAACCATTTTCAAACCATAAATGCAGGCAGGGGGTGGTGGTGCTGGTGGGTAGAAAATACTAATGCTATTGTCCACAGTTTCTAACATCTGATAAACATAATGACTAAAAATGTAGGACTTCCTTTTCAGTAGTGACAGAAACTTCTGAAGCCCAGCAATTTAACTTAAGCTTAAAATAGAGATGAGAACTTTTGTTTCAGACACTGCACTTTTTTATGTCTTTAGATTGATACAAATAGGACCTGCATTAAGTAAGGGCTTGTCTTCACTACTGGTGTAAGTTGACCTTAGTTACGCTACTCCAGCTACGTGAATAACGTTGTAGAGTCGATGTAACTTAGGTCCATTTACCCCAGTGTCTTCATTGCGCTCTGTCAACGGGAGATGCTCTCCGGTTAACTTACTTTACTCTTCCAAGGGAGCTGAAGTACCGGAGTCAGCTGGACAGTGCTTTGCTGTTGTTTAGCGGGTCTTCACTAGACCCGCTAAATTAACACCTGCTGCATCAATTTCAGCAGCGTCGATCTCTCCACTAGTGAAGACAAGCCCTAAGAAAGAACAGGAGCTGTGTTTAGCATAGCTTTATGATGGTAGTGTAGTTCCAGCATGTATATGTGTACCCTAGACCCTATGTATACTACTTTTCCCATGTTAGGAAAGCATTTTTAAAATGACTTTTTCAAATGCATTTTTGCTGGTCAGAATAATTTTACTGCAATGGTTTTAAAATTCTGTCCCTAAATCTTGTTAGTGCCCATCTTGGCACTAATGTGGGAAATTGTATTGTAGATGGTGCTCTAGTACACTACTGCTTTAAGTGATGGAGGGATATCTTCTTGTCACTCACTGAGGAATATAGCTGTAAAAAGCTCAGAAGAGTGTACTGAGAAGCCACAGTGAAACCACATAACTTTTCAGTACACTCATAAGATTCCATGCCGTTTTCAATTAAAAGCAGCTGAAACATTAGTTGAAAAAGGAAACAGTCTATTTATAGCAAGAGCATTTCTAAAGTGCAGGCAGGTAAGCGTAGCAACTCTTGCTCTTTTTAAAAAATATGGAATGTATACATTTTGTCTCTCTTACAGATGATACAGTGTTTGAAGTTGGGTGCTCTATCTCGAACCACTGCCAGTACTCAGATGAATGTTCAAAGCTCACGTTCGCATGCCATCTTCACTATACACTTGTGTCAAACCAGAGTTTGTTCTGCAATTGACACTGTATGTATTACAGATTTAAAGTACTTTGCTTTACTCACAACTTTTCCAAATGTGAATATTGATTTGTCAGACAACTGTTCTGTGTTTGAATTACGTTTAGTAAAAATATCACATTCATCACCATGCCATTTGCTAGGCAGTATGAATAATTTGATCTAATCTGTGCACATGTAATCAGCCCCATAGCTGGAGGCAATAGTAGACTTGTCAATTTCATATGTGAATCAACCACTGTTGGGCTGCTTAGTTCCCTCTTCCCTTCCTGTGAGAGAGGCTTTCAGTTGCTATTGGGAGGGGGAGAGGAAGTTCTGCCTATGGAACCTCTTATTGGTTATTCTGCCAGGGAGGCAGACGGGCAACCAATCATAAGGATCAAATTCGCTAGGAGGGTGGACCTTCTTGCTACACTGCAAGGATGGGCTCCAGCCTTAGCCAGAATCATGTCATGAAAAAATAGCAAGAGTTGGCAATACTTTGTAACAGGGGTCCTTTAAGGGTCAGGGGGCCTGGGGCCAGCCAGCCCTATTTTAGGTGGAGCCCCATTAAGAACTGGTTGGGAGCTGGTCGTTCACAAAGTCCCAACCAAGGTGAATCTCCTGCCCCTATAGCAGGCTGAAACCATTTTCACAGGAGGGAGCTAAAGAGCTGAGCCGCTCAGAGCAGCTCTGCTCCCCTCCTGTGAGCAGTGGGGGAAGGGTGGTTCCTCTGCTCGTTGCCCCTCTTTTCTCCCTCCCTGTGCTACCTGACCTGGGAACGGGGTGTGTGTGTGTGTGTGAAGACACTCTGGAGTTTCCCCCCACTCCTGGAAGGGGGAGAGGGGGACCCCAGAACAGCCCCCCAGGCTAGGAGAAGGAGGTGAAGAACCACAGGAGGAGGAGAGGTGCAGTTGGGGCAGCTGAACTGATGGTGGGACCGAACTGGTAGGGGTGAGGGTTGGGGTGCTGAACTGATGGGGATGGGGACAGAATTAACTGCTGGGCAGGAGCAGGGAAGATATGGGGATGAGAGCTTCTGCAACAGGGTCCAAAATCATCTTAATGAATGTGGAAGAGTGGGCAACACTAATTATCACACACAGGAGATGTGCAGAAAGAGTTCAAAAATCAAAAGACAAACAGCCCCCCCCCCATGGTCTTTATAGAAAAAAATCTCATAATTTTTGGGGGGCTTGAGTCATGATTTTTGATCTCTTGAGGTTGACAATACTAGTTACACGTCCTCTTTTCTGGGGGGCTTTAGTAAGATCTTTTGAAGATCTGGTATATGACAGTACTGGATCCTGAAACCCAAACTGCAGCTGATTAAAAGGCTCTCTTGTGTTTCTACAGTGCCTAGCATAATGGGTTCTTGATCTTAATGGGGACCCTTGGACACAACTGGAATACAAATAAATAATCAGGGGCAGGGAAGACGCAGTTCAGGTTTCAGGTTTTGCTTTTTTCCACAGACGACAGCTTCTAGAGACATCGGTTACTAGGGTAACAGATTTACTCCTTTGGCAGACAGCACAGCAGATGCTGCCACCTTTTTCCTCTCCATGAAGGAGGGAGCATGCAGTAGTAGCTTCTGCTGCTCTGGGAGAGTAGGCAGCTGGGTCTGCAGTGGATTGAAAGGGTTCTACATCATCTACATTTATTCCCTCTGCACTTAGAGAAGTCCTTAAACCTATAGTTTATTTTCTAAGTTAGCAAGAATGAAAGGATGTGTTAATATTTAAGGAGTAAGAAAGGGTGTGTGCACATGAGGTATAAATTAGCTATATAACTGTTACAGACTCAGAAGTAAGGTACTGCAGCTCTTAAGAAAAATGATGCATGGTAATAGCCTATTTTGAAACCTACAAAATCACCTGTGAGAAATGAAATGCTTGATTTCTAGTAAGTTTAAACCACAAAACATTGCAGTCAGAGACCACTATTGGCTGAGGGGATGCAAAAACTATCACGCTCTGGTCACCAATTTTAAAAACAGTCCATATTGGTAGTGATTTGAAAATTTGTAATATTTTAACCAGTTTGCAGAATACACCTATATGAAATGAGTTGGTCTTAGTCCAGCTTCAGTGAACATGTCCACAGCACAGATTGCCATGAAAACAGACACTAATTTGTTCCCTTGATGCCAGTCTTAGCAGAGGATCCAAGGAGTAAATAAATAAGCACAGGGAAGGAACAATCTTCTTAACCCACAGGTTTCCTCCACAATAGGATTGACCCATATGGGAAGGACAGAGTGAGGACTACCGTTAGGTTTTGCTGCCTATGCTGTATCTGTTTTGGGATGGGTAAGTCATCAGTCTCCAGGGTAAACAGCAGCATCAAACACACATAGTCTAATAAGGACTGTTGCACCAGCCAGAGTAACCACAGTTGATGGCATCACACCAGGCATGGCATAGTGAAGTTCTTCAATCTGGTTCAGTCTTGTGAATCCATTAATCTCTGGGGTGGCCGTACACGTGGTGCCAGGTAAGGTCAGGACATGCACCCGTTTGCACATTGATAGAGAGTTTTGTGCTGGGGTGCTTTTGTCCATCCTGATGACACTGCTGAAGGACATGCAGCAGTGCTTTAGAATATAGCATGTGATTGAAGGAAGGGATTATGACATTCCACATGAAGTCAAACCACTTTATGCTCAGAATTTGGCACTGACAGGGCACGTGGAATGCCTCTTGCTGCTCCACTTCCGCCTGTCAGAAGGTCCAGGTTTCTGTCTGGTATAGTGCGCAGGCAGTATGCAGGTTTGGTAGGTCCTGAACTTTATCTCAGTGCAAAGATATTGTTGCATTCCTAAGCAAGACCTAGGCTTCATGGGGGAGGTAGTGAGACCTGTTTGTCGAAGAACATCCAGTTTGCTGTAATGGTTTGAACTTTGCTTGCAGCCTAGGTAGATGAACTTGCTAACACTTTGCATGATACTTGACCCCACTGGTACTGGGGGCTCTGGTGGCCCATCTCTGAGGTTCTGGACCTTGGTCTTCTGCCATGAGATGTTAAACCCCATAATGCAGGTGGTGTTTTGGAGCTGTTCGAGGGCAGGTCTGAAATTCTCTGACTTCCCTCAGGATAAGGACTACTAATTCTTTTCTTAAAAAATGCTTTGGTGTCGCCTTATGACAATGAAAGAGAATGTTTTTGCTGCCATGCATGAGGATGTGGATTTGAGAGTGACTGACTGAAACCCTCCTATAGCTTAAGCCACTAAAGATAAGGTGCCCGACAGACTTTATGCAGTTGGGTGTGAAGAGATTAGGGTGTGCTGGTAGCATTTGTTACCACCTTGATGGAGATGGTGAATTTTTCCTAACCTCTTTCTCCCTTCTCCTGCCCCTGCTTCATCCCTGGTCTAAAATGTGGGTTTTGCTAGAATAGTGGCAGCTGGGAAGAGGATTAGAAGAAAATAAGCATTTCCTAAAATGTAAGTCTGGGGTGATGCCCTAATGATAGTTGTGGATCAGGACTAGAATTATAGAGTATTAAATCAGTGGATCTTTAGCTAACATTCACTGTGCTATTTTGGCAGGTAGGTGAACTAAGCAAATGTATGTTATTTTAGAAGGTGACACACAATGCATTAACCAATACATTTTTAACCAATTATTGGGGTGAGTCGGGGGAAGATCCAGGTTTATGATCAAACTTTTTTGCCCAGCTGTCTAGCTTTTTTTTCTTAATACAATGTTTTTCTCTATTAAGAAGCAGTTGGAACCGTTAAGGCTGAACACTCATGTGTGGAACTTTGTTTTGGTGCTGATATTTGTCTCAAGTTGACTTTTTATGAAAAACGTGTTCATGTGTGAACCTAAATTTGAGGAGGATTTGGGAGTAATTGCTTTGTTAAAAAGAGATTAGTTTAATAAATTGAGAAGATGAAAGGGAACAGCATTGTCCCTTGTCAAATAATTGCTATTTAAGCCTTGTTAATATGCAGTAAAGTGTTTTACATTTTTTCTTGTTGCAAAGCTTTATGAATTCTTTCTTTGTTGCAGGACAACGTGACAGATAACAAGATAATATCTGAATCTTCTCAGACTAATGAGTTTGAAACCCTTACTGCCAAGTTCCATTTTGTTGATCTGGCAGGATCTGAAAGATTAAAGCGTACAGGAGCTACTGGAGAGAGAGCAAAAGAAGGCATTTCAATCAACTGTGGACTAGTAAGATTAAAGACTTGTTTTGTTAGGCTGTTATGTTAACCTTTTCTTGTTTTTCATTCTCTTCCACTGAGTAATCTCTGAAGTGGAAATGTTTAGTGATGCTCTGAACTAAGGACTTTAGTATGAGAGCTAAGAAATGACAATTTATAGCAGTTCTAACTAGGTTCTCATACTTGTGCAACCCTGGAATTGTTAACTAGACTGTAACTGGAAAACTGTGGTATCAGTAATTCTCTCTGAAAGTAACTTGGGCACTGCAGAAAATATTTTTAGCTAAAGTATTTTAGTGGCAGTCACATTGTACAGTACTTACAGCAAACAAAAGCTAGAATTAAAATGTGTTTGCTGTAGTAAAATATTAAATAGAATTAAAAATTATAGTAGATTGTTAGGCTTATAGTGATATTATGAAAATCAAAATATTTCTTTAAAAGGACACAATACACTTGAAATATAATTCATTAAAAAAAATGTAAAATAGTTTCTGGTCCTATGTATACCCCTGTCTATTTCGATGATTTTACAATTGAATTTTACTATTTAAAAAAAAAATTCTTTCCCCTGTTGCTGTGTGAAAGACCCAGACGAACAGGGCAAATTGACAGACTTTAAGTGACTCCATGTCAAGCCTCTGATCCTTGCACTTGCTTGGAGTCCTGTTGGTTTATTAGGGCTCTGTGTGGGTATAAGGGGTCTGCCTATGCAATTTTCTTTACAGGACTGGGTACCAAATTTGTTTATTGTACGGGTGAAAACATGCCTTCTAACAGCCAGACTGCACACTTAGCCTGTGATCAGAACATAACTTCTCTTTCTTTCTGGCTCATGTATCACCAGTGATAAAGATTCTGCAACTGGAGCTTAGTTAACAATTTTATTAACATGGTGAGAGGCAGAAAAGAGTTCAGCTTAGTTTCCCAAAATTGTACTGACTCAGCAGAGCTAGCGGGAGTTTTTGGTTTCTCTGAGTTTTTTAAATCTTACATGCTTGTTTTAGTAACAAAAATATAACATGCATAAAATCTGATTGGTAAGGTGCTGCTTTTATAAAGTCACCATAATTGCACTTAGAAAAAAATATTTTAAACATTAAAATTTTAATTCACTGAATTACTTTTATAGCATTTTGTTGTAATTCAGAGGTGGCAAATAACTTAAACAAATTCAGGCATATGGGAACACTACTGAAAGTAGCATTGAATCTGAAATTTTATAATTGTTGGCTCAATTAAGACATTTTACAAGAATATATTGGGAATTAATTGTACAGAGTGCCACCTTGTGGCATATATTTAGAAGAACAAATATAGCTGAGATGCCATAGATGTGAAGACCTCAAAGAAAGTGATTATTTTCCTTTACAATTTAGACCTTGATACTGCATATGTTTACACACATGAATAATCCCATTGAAGGAAATGGAATTGCACGTGTACATAGGTTTTTGCAGGATCCAGGCAATAGATGGTTTATAAATACCAAGTAAACACTTGCTATAACAATGTAGTGTCTGTGGTAATGGAAAAATCACAACTAAAGAATTCTATACTAGCACCTCAATAAATCAAAAAATTCAGGGTATTCCTTTCATATCTGCAAAGGTGTTAAGTACTCATTTTTGTGTCAGAATAATACTGATGCAAGATGTTTGGTTGTTTTTTTCTTTTAATATAAAACCAAACTTAGTAAAATTAAATATAATAAGGAAGATACCTTCTATGAGAAATAGCTTATAAATTTAGCAATCATCAAATTAAATGGCTGTTACAAAACAAAATTATGAATACTGCTACATGTGACCCTTATTTTGGATTAATTAAGAGAACATATGCTTGCCATATAACCTGCTTGTTCATAAAGACAGCAGATTGCAACACTCATTTAATTTATTATTGTGAGCATGTAAATATACAATAGTGCATAACAAAATTACGGTACTTGGGTCAGTAACAAATTTTTTTTAGATAAGGTAACTTAAAATTGATAATAAGTTTGTTGTAAAATTTGTCATCTTTTTAGCTGGCACTTGGCAACGTAATAAGTGCACTGGGGGATAAAAGTAAGAAGGCAACTCATGTTCCATACAGAGATTCAAAACTCACAAGACTACTTCAAGACTCTCTTGGGGGAAATAGGTATGAAAATTGGCTATTATATACGACTTTGTGATAAACCAGGTTTGATGGCTCTGGTAAAGGACTGCATAATTTTAAAGAATATTATCAGCTTACTATATGAGGCCTAAAATGTTTTGGTTGTTGTGTATATTATTACAAAACTCAAGATGACTAGAAATGTATAATTTAAATGAAAACTTTCCTTTATCCTTTTGGAAATAAAAATACTTTTTGTATTGTGTTAGTGAATGAGAACTGGAAAGTAAGATATAGTATGAACAAAAGTGAAAATGACCACTATATTTTCCTTCTGAGTGAAATTAAAAAAAACACTAACAGTATAAACATTTTTCAGAGTAACAGCCGTGTTAGTGTGTATTCGCAAAAAGAAAAGGAGTACTTGTGGCACCTTAGAGACTAACCAATTTATTTGAGCATAAGCTTTCGTAAGCTACAGCTCGAAAGCTACAGTAGATTAATTTAATTTCCAATAGTCCAAGGTGATATTAGTAACATAAGGAAAAAATGTTAAGTTAGTTGACCTTGTCCCTTTCAGTGGTATTGTGGTTATACTTTGCTTATGGCTAAATAGTTTGAAATCTTAGCTGCCAATTAAGAGGAGAATCCTTTTTAAACTATGTCATACAAATGTTGTAATTTCATTGTTGCATCATGGCCTTATTAGAATGTGGTTGGAAGTTGTAGTCACTTTCTGCTTGAAGCAGAAGTTTTTTTTACATGGCCTATTTTACATGGGATGTTCTGACCAGCCTTTGTTGTGTTACAATATACAGTTAGTGTCACAAAGGAGATGAGTTCATCAATATGAATATAATTCTGAAACATTTTATTATTATTGTAACAATCCAGCAGTGTTTTATAAAAAAAAAAAACCCAAACAAATAAAAAAACCCCAAGAGCATTTCCTGATCTAACTGCCATTTTAATTTCGCAATCCAGTTTCCCTCCCCACAATATTTTTTGGCACTATTCTTTTTTATAATCCCTCACACCTTAGTCGCCCCCCCCCCCCAATCCTGGCTGCTGCTAACATTTGTATGTTTTAAGTGGTTTTGCAAACTAGTACTTGCCCATTTGCTGCAGGGTTGGGGTTTGCTCGTGTGTGAGATTTAATAGTTGGATAAAAGACCAATTTTTTTTGTTAATATCAGTCATCATTGTAAACAGAAGCTGAGTAGATTTTTGTGGCTGAGCTGATATTTTTCATGAGTTTTCCAAGCTTGGTTTAAAGAGTTAATTCTCTCCTGCTTATATTCCTCTAGTCAAATCCTTAGCCTCTAACATTAATCACAGTTAGTTACTGTGGAGATGACTGTTATACAAATGGAGGATTACGACTTCAGTGAGGAATAATACTCTGTACTTAACGTATGCTAGCTCTTTTCATCTTCAAAATCATCATAAACATTAACCAGCTAATTAAGCAGTAAGCATCCAGGCTCAGATGAACCCTGAAAATCAAACAAATGTTTCCATGCAAATGTCCATAATAATTTAAAATACATAAGCCCTATCATGGAGAAAGAGCTTCTGCAGTTGCTGGCTGATAAATCTCCTGTAATACATATCCATGTACACTACTTTCAACTCACTTGGGAAAATGCTTTCCAACAGCAGCTGCATATGTCAGGTTACGCAGGAGATAGTCATCTATGAGTGCTTCTTGTTTTGGGGTGGAGTCTGACTCTCCCAGTCTGATCATCAAGTGTTGTAGTCCATCTCCTGGGAGTAGCCTCAGGATTTCTGAGCATATGCTCTCTCTGCCTCCTGCACTGTCATCTTCCTTGGCCTTTATGCAGCTTGCATGACTCAGGATGCCACAGATATGTTTAATGACGTTATGCTGAATTGAATCCTAAAGAAAAGAAGAAAACAAAGCTAGTCTATAACCAGAATTGTGTCTCAATGAAACCAGTTAAAAACAGATATTGTGTTTGCTGTCACAGAAGAGGGTATTGTCTTTGAACCTAAATATACAACTCTAGTATGTGTGTGATAACCGAGACAGAACCTTTATCGTATTGCTTTTAAAAAGATTTTAACAGGTGCATGACACTGTTTTGATATGTCACCAATCCATTATGGCTGCGACTGAGTGGTCTCTTTACCAAACCTGGAATTGCCAAAAGATTTCACAGAGGATGGCTAACCACATTTTGAAATCCTGACTGTCCTTGCAGAAATCAAATTAATAGATTTTTTTCCCTCTTGACTGTCCCATAAGTATTCTTATTGTGATAGGAATCAGTATGTACTTATTTTCATTAGTTGTGTAGTACACCTGTTAAAGTGGACAAGTCACTTCTATTAATTTTGTTCTAAATATCAGAGTTCTTTAACTTTGAAAAGCAGCTGTTGCTTGTGTGTAGTATTAATTCTTCTATAATTTTTCGGTACTGTAACATTGCATTGAATATATTGCTCTAACATTCCATTGAATGTAGTCCATTGAATATATATATTGTATATGTTGGAGACACATCACACGCAATCTTTTATTACATAATAAGAGTTGCTAGTAATAAGTCCATCTACGTTGTACTGCACCCCAAGGACTTTAGATGTTGGGAATGCTGCTATTGTGTTCATGTGTACTGTTCTCACTATGCATAATCCTGGCCGAAGGTTGATGCTGTAACAGTTCTGAAGCAGTATTTAAATATTAATCTTTTGCCTGGATTATGCGTACAAAGATAGAGCACTTTTATTTACTGAGCTATTTTATTTGATAGGCGTTTGCATTAGGCAGTATATGACATGAAAACTTGCTTAATTTTCATGTTATTTTTAAATTGAAGGGAAAAGTAAAATGAAGGGAATAGAATGAATTTTGTTAAAATAGTTCATCGTGAAAGTCTGATGGTAAAGCAGAGCTGAAGTCACCACTCAGTGTGTCAAAGGGAAGTGTAGTATTATGTCAAAGACCTTGCTTGAGCAAACTACTTAAACATGCTTAACTTGCAGCTTGAGTCATCCGTTTCACACTATCATAAGACTGCTTGCATGCTTAAAGTTAAGCGCATGCTTAAGTATTTTGCTGAATTGGTGCCTGAGTGCATGAAGGGAGCCAAAGAAGAATTCCTAAGTTCTAATCCGAGCTCTGACATTGAGGTCTTTGGCAAGTTATTTACCTTTTCCAGTTTAGTTTCCCAAGCTGTACAATGGGGATAATAATGATGTGACAGACAATTAATGAGTTTCTCTTTGTAAAGTCTTTGAATTTGTAAAGAACTATATAAATGCTAAATAATTACCATTTATTTTACTTGTAGGATCTCAGATCAGTTATTGATCTAGCACAGAGTTGGGCAGACTATGGCCCAGGGGCCACATCTGGCCCTCCAGACGTTTTATTCCGGCGCTCGAGCTCCCACTGGGAAGTGGGGTCTGGGGCTTGCCCCGCTCTGGCACTCTATCTAGGGAGTGGGGTCGGGGTCTTGCCCCACTCAGCACGGCTCCCGGAAGCAGCGGCATGTCCCTACTCTGGCTACTATGCGTAGGGGCAGCCAGGAGGCTCTGCACGCTGCCCCCACTCCAAGTGCCACCCCCACACCTCCCATTGGCTGGGAGCTGCAGCCAATGTGAGCTGCAGAGGCAGTGCCTGCACACAGGGCCACACGCAGAGCCGCCTGGCCATGCCTCCATGTAGGAGCCGGAAAGCGGACATGTCCCTGTTTCTGGGAGCTGCTTGAGGTAAGCGCTCTCAGGCCAAAAAGTTTGCCCGCCTCTGATCTAGCATTTTATATGCTAAAGTAAGATGATTTAAGGACAATATGGTAGCATTAACTCACAATTTCCATGCTTTTAATGGTGTAAGTCAGATTCTGAACATTTTTAAAGTTAGTTTAAAATCAGTACTTTTGTATCCATGTTTATTTCAGTTGATGTATTTGATGCCATGGCACATGGGCTGTTTTGCATAATTTAAGAGTATTTGTTTCAATTTATAAAGTTGACCTATGTCTGTAACTCACAGCCAAACAGTCATGATAGCATGTGTGAGCCCTTCAGACAGAGACTTCATGGAAACTTTGAACACACTAAAGTATGCCAATCGGGCACGAAACATCAAGAACAAGGTGATGGTTAATCAGGACAGGGCTAGTCAACAAATCAATGGTTTACGCAGTGAGATTGCACGACTTCAGATGGAACTTATGGAGTACAAAACAGTAAGTAAATTTATTAAGGTTTCTTTTATTTTAGAATATCACTAACATTTTACAACTCATTTTTCTATTAGCTACTTCTACTACACAAAAGTCGTGGTGGCATCCCAAATTTTACCTTCAGATATGACGCATGACTACTGTTGATGTCGTGAAAGTTGCATATCAGAAGGCAGAGTGTGATTTTATAACCTATACAGAAAACACTTCATTCACCACTAAGCTGTGGGGGTAGATTGCACAACAATTGAGGATGACACATGAGTAAGAGTTTGACTGGCAAGAAACTAGATCATGGATTAAATGTTTTACAGTGAATTCTTGAAACACCAAAGTAAATTCTGGACTCTGGTTTTTAAAACTACAGTGTAAGTTATACACGTTAAATATTCATATTGTACTATGCCTGTTAGGGGGCTTATTCCTTCACCCTCTTACTTCCCTGGTCCTTCTCGCATGAACAGAGAGCAACAATACCCGAAGTCCAAAGGTGCAAACAATTCGATGTTTATTGGGGTGAACTTCCATCAAGCATGATTCCAGTTTCCTTCCTTAGTATCCTCCTTCCCAGCTCTGACACCACAGAGCCTTATGCCTGTGTCCCTGTTCCCATTCCTACCCTTAGCCAAACATGATTCTAACTTCCTTACTCCCATTCCCTGTTCCCATTTCCCCCTTTAGCAAAACATGATTCCAATTTTCTTACCCCCATTCCCTGTTCCCATCTCCCTTACCCACATGCCCATGCCCACCCCCACCCACACCCACTCACTTCCTCATTGACTACAGATTATATAGTAAAACTTGAGTTCTGCTTAGCTATACCTTAACCAATCATTTTCCTGAAATTTAACTAACCAATCCTAACATATTGTAACATGATTATGTAACCAATTATATCCCACCACCTTAATTAGTTTACACCCAGCAAAATTAATTATACAGCAGACAGGAACAATCACAGAACCAGACAGAGATTATACAGACAAACAATAGCAAAGTGGGAACTACAATGACAAGACAACACAGAAGTGAGGATTTCACATCCCAGCTATTGATAAGTGAGTTCTCGCCAGACAGGATGCTATCAAACTAAGTTTCCTTTTACATTTTCTAGGCACTTCCCTTTCTCTGGAGGTGATAGGAATACAATCCTGTCCTGATAGTGCCTAATAGCCCAATAGCACCTTATTTCAATGTGACTAGTTTGGAATGTGAGGATGTGACTGTTCGCTTCCTAGCTTATGGCTGTCTCTGCTGCTTAGCCAAAGGCCTTAGCCTAAGAACAGGGCCTCAATCTGTCACAGTAAGAGAAGGCCCTTACACCGGCAGACAGTGATTTCTTTCTTTTATACCTCTAGAACTAGCCAAGCGATAAGAATGCACCTAAATTCTTAGAGTATAGGCCTTTACAGACAGGCCTGAATATATATCCTAACAATGCCTACTTAGTATTTTTTCAGCAACAAAATAGAAACATTTTGAGGGAACTGGGGTTATTTAGTCTGCAGAAGAGAAGAGTGAGGGGGGATTTGAAAGCAGCCTTCAACTACCTGAAGTGGGGTTACAAAGAAGATGGAGCTAGGCTGTTCTCAGTGGTGGCAGATGACAGAACAAGAGGCAATGGTCTCAAGTTGGTATAGGGGAGGTCTAGGTTGGATATTAGGAAACCCTATTGTGACATTGCACTCTGTATGATTTTATACAAATATTCTAATGAGTGTGAATGTAATGTAGCTGGAATATGTTTCATGCAAAAGGTCTCTTGTAAGGTATCATTACAAAGCTTATAATCTACTGAGTGTGGTCATGCTATTTGTAAAATGTATCACTCTTGTATCTGAAACTAGAAATATGAAATATAACTCTGAGGGCCTATTGTAGTTATGCAAAGTGTGGGCCATTAATGGTGATTTGGAAACTTGATGGCTCCCATTATCCAGGACAATTACCTGTAGATGGCTCTGTTTTACTTGTAAGTCTTCCAGTATACCTGTGGGCTGACAAGTGGGTAACGAAGTCTTACAGTGACATGTGATCATGTCACCTGAACTGGAATCCATCTGGAACCTGGTGCTTTTCCATTGAGAAGAGGGGTGGGAACCCAGGGGAACAAAGGATTCCCACCTTTATGCAAAAGATATATAAGTGGGTGGAACAGAACAAAGGAGGTGGCCATCATGAGAAATCTCCTAGCTACCACCTGAGCTGGAACAAGGGGTGTACTGGGGAAAGGATTGTGCCCAGACTAGGAAGGCGTCCAGTCTGTGAAAGAAATTTATTGAAACATCTCTGAGGGTGAGATTTTAATCTGTATTCAGTTTTATTACTGTACTAGACTTAGACTTGCGTGTTCTATTTTATTTTGCTTGGTAATTCACTTTGTTTTGTCTGCTATTACTTGGAACCACTTAAATCCTACTTTCTGTATTTAATAAAATCACTTTTTACTTATTAATTAACCCAGAGTATGTATTAATACCTGGGGGGAGGAGGGGCAAACAGCTGTGCATATCTCTCTGTCAGTGTTATAGAGGGCGAACAATATATGAGTTTGCCCTGTATAAACTTATACAGGGTAAAACGGATTTATTTGGGGTTTGGACCCCATTGGGAGTTGGGCATCTGAGTGTTAAAGACAGGAACACTTCTTAAATTGCTTTCAGTTAGTCTGCAGCTTTGGGGCATGTGGTTCAGACCCTGGGTCTGTGTTGGAGCAGACTGGAATGTCTGGCTCAGCAAGATGGGGTTCTGGCATCCCAAGCTGGCAGGGAAAGCAGGGGCAGAAGTAGTCTTGGCACATCAGGTGGCAGCCCCCAGGGGGGTTCTGTGATCCAACCTGTCACACCTATTTCACTAGGAGCATGGTGAAGCACTGGAATGGGTTATCTAGGGAGGTGGTGGAATCTTCATCCTTAGAGGTTTTTAAGGCCCGGCTTGACAAAGCCGTCGCTGGGATGATTTAGTTGGTGTTGGTCCTGCTTTGAGCAGGGGATTGAACTAGGTGACCTCCTGAGGTCTCTTCCAACCCTAATCTTATATGATTCTATGATTTCCAGGAAATGTACTGTTAAGTTTGTTTACCAGGCAGTCTCCTTCCTTGGTTATGGTTATGAGAAAATGTTTTTGTCTTAATAAGAAAAGGGATGGATTACTCATTTCCTCACCCATGCTAATACATGTTCCTGTGTCTTATCACAGACTAAGAGAACTTTGTAGGAACCTATTATTAAAATACTGGCAGCACATAACTGTTTTGAGAAATATGAAAATTACAGTAATCTTTGAAAGAAGGATAGCTTCCACCTTGAAGTGTCTCTGGAAACGTATGGAATTTTAAGTAGACTGCCTTTTCTGAGTTGAATGAATGTTTGTTTCGGATCAGTGTTAAACTAGTAATAAATATGTTTTCTCTAGGGCAAAAGGATTATTGATGAAGAAGGTATGGAAAGCATCAATGACATGTTTCATGAAAATGCTATGCTGCAAACAGAGAATAACAACCTGCGTGTAAGAATTAAAGCAATGCAAGAGACTGTTGATGCACTAAGAGCCAGAATAACACAGCTTATGAGTGATCAAGCAAACCAGGTTCTTGCAAGAGCAGGTATTGTGTACTTTTTAAAATTGAAAACTGTCTAATACATTTATTAATGAGGCAGCTAAACTCTTGCTTTTCAGTTCTTGCAGGTTACTTAGGGCAGAAACTGCAAAACCCACTTCTGCAGGAAAAAATCCCCTCTTAGCAGTCTTCATTGTATTACTTAGAAATTTTAGTAGTGGAAAACTTGTTTAAAGCCCCAATTGACCAGACCACTTCAGTATGTGAGTAACTTTAAACATGTGAATGGTCCCAGTGGATGGGATTACTCGTGTGTTTAGATGCTTTGCTTTAGATTGGGGCTGAGATACAGAATGGGTGGATGTTGTCATGATTTCCTCACATTGTAGACTAAGTGATTGAAATTGCTTTATCTACTTTTCAATTTGCATGTTGCTTCGGAGCAATCTGAGGAGCTATGTACATATTCTATATTATTACATTTATGATTGATATATTATCAGCATTAACTAATATAGAAAATAAATAGAAAAAGTTAAATATAAATAATGTTGAACTTGTGACACAAATGAGGAAACTGACATTTCAGACTGGTAACTCATTGTAAACTCACATGTCAAAGACCCTGCCTACACTTGTGGTATCATTTAAAAAAAAAAAATCCCATCAGTTCAGTTGAACCAGTGTTAGAACTGGTGGAAGGCCTAATGTAGATAAAGCTCCTGTGACAATACCCATTTTACCACTGTGCTAACTAAACTTGCTTTTCAGCATACCAGATGCTCATCTATACTAGAGCTCCTGCTGGTTCATCTGTACTGGTGTTAAAATTATGGGAATTTTTCTGGGGGGGAATAGCCAGGCCATTCCTTAACCAAGGTATTAGCCTTGCTACAAAACACCTCTGAAGTCCTCTATATGCGTGTCAATGAAACTTCTGGGGGCAGTGGTGATCCAGCTGGGGCCATTTTTATTTACAGCACAAACAGCCATAAAGTCTCATCTACACTGACCTCATAGCTATCTTTTAAAGGCTGTGTGTATACCCAGTCCTATGAATCACTGTATTATATGGTTTGTCTGACTTGTGTAGATGTGACCAATTCCATGTTAAAACCTAGAGAAGCTTCAGTTTTCCCAGATATAAAATTGCAGCCAGCAGAGGAGGTGAAAGCACGTTTAGAAGCTGTTTTCCCCCTTGTGCCCAACGATGGGGTTGTGCAACATGGGAAAGTCCACATTTGCCAAGCTATTGGGAATCAGTGTGCATTTCTGTTGTCTGTTGGTATTGATATCAACATCAGCAGGAGTAAAGAAAAGAATGAAAATTAAACTGTCCAAATAAAATAATGAAATAAATAAAATTAAAGGACACAGAAAACAGTAAGTTCCTCTACATGGAAAATTTTAGGCCAAAACCCCAATGATTGTCATTTTAACCTCCAGTGTCTCAAGATTTTTGATGCCTAACCACTTTAATGTTACATCTTCAGAGAGAATGTCATTTGAGTTGAAGACTGGTAGCTGTTCAGTGTGACACAGTACTTACAGACATACAGTACATTCCTGTTAAGCTCCTCATTTCACCAGATCTTTTCATTTCCTTTTGAAGAAACACGCTTGGTTGCAGCATTCTCAGGTTATGGATGAAATATATCTATATTTTTTCGCATATGAGGAGAAAATTTAGAGTGGGAAACCCAAATCACAATGTACCTTTTTTAATAGCCCTATGTCATAAATATAAAGGGAAGGGTAAACCCCTTTGAAATCCCTCCTGGCCAGGGGAAAGCTCCTCTCACCTGTAAAGGGTTAAGAAGCTAAAGGTAACCTCGCTGGCACCTGACCAAAATGACCAATGAGGAGACAAGATACTTTCAAAAGCTGGGAGGAGGGAGAGGAACAAAGGGTCTGTCTGTGTGCTGCTCTTGCCAGGGACAGAACAGGAATGGAGTCTTAGAACTTTTAGTAAGTAATCTAGCTAGGTATGTGTTAGATTATGATTTCTTTAAATGGCTGAGAAAAGAATTGTGCTGAATAGAATAACTATTTCTGTCTGTGTACTTTTTTTGTAACTTAAGGTTTTGCCTAGAGGGGTTCTCTATGTTTTGAATCTAATTACCCTGTAAGATATCTACCATCCTGATTTTACAGGGGGGATTTCTTTATTTCTATTTACTGCTATTTTTTATTAAAAGTCTTCTTTTAAAAAACTGAATGCTTTTTCATTGTTCTCAGATCCAAGGGTTTGGGTCTGTGGTCACCTATGCAAATTGGTGAGGCTTTTTATCCAACATTTCCCAGGAGAGGGGGGGGTGCAAGTGTTGGGAGGATTGTTCATTGTTCTTAAGATCCAAGGGTCTGGGTCTGTAGTCACCTAGGCAAATTGGTGAGGCTTTTTACCAAACCTTGTCCAGGAAGTGGGGTGCAAGGTTTTGGGAAGTATTTTGGGGGGAAAGACGCGTCCAAACAGCTCTTCCCCAGTAACCAGTATTAGTTTGGTGGTGGTAGCGGCCATTCCAAGGATAACGGGTGTAATATTTTGTACCTTGGGGAAGTTTTGACCTAAGCTGGTAAAGATAAGCTTAGGGGTTTTTTTCATGCAGGTCCCCACATCTGTACCCTAGAGTTCAGAGTGGGGGAGGAACCTTGACACCCTATTCCACTGCATCCATACTAATTTGTTGTGAATAAGTTATATTACGTCACTTTCTCTGTCTCTCTCAAAGGAGATGGGAATGAAGAAATCAGCAACATGATTCATAACTATATCAAGGAAATTGAAGATCTCAGGTACTAGTACAACATGCTGTGGTATTTTGAGTCACATTTATGGGCAGGAAAAACCTTTCAGAATATAGATGCAGCCATTATATCACTGGCGGGGCTGAAAATGAACATTGGAAATAGCTTTAGGGTTTAGCAGAACCTGGTAACTTTGTATAAGTATTGGTATTTGAGAAAATACTTAAAAAACAAACAAACAAACAAAAAAACCAAAAAACCACACCATCACCTTGATAACAAAAGTAGAATCTAAAATCATTATTGTACATGCCCTGTATTTTTAAAGGAAAATAAAGATTGTTATGAATTTAACTGGTAACTTTTTTGGACTTAACCTCACTGTTCCTTAAAGGTTACCTTGCAAGTAGTGATCCAGCCCAATTCCCATGTAGCATTAGTGAGCTGGTAGGGTCATGGTATGAAATGGTATGATCCCTGGAAATGTCAGAGTGGTTTTTCTTAATACTTTATATGTGTTCTACAATGGCTTAGAATTTGTTTTTAAGTTTGAAGACAGTTTGGTTCAGGTGCTGTAAAACTATATTATTTATATATCCATAGTATTTCTAACTCCATGATATCTTAGAGGCCTTTTTTTAATGGTTTTGTTTTCTTTTGTTGTTAGAGCAAAATTATTAGAAAGTGAAGCAGTTAATGAAAATCTTCGACGCAGTCTGTCAAGAGCTTCAACAAGACCATCATATTTTGGAGGCCCTTCAGCATTTTCTGCTTCTGTGCTTTCTTCAGAAAAAGAGACTTTGGAAATTCTTGATATAGCTAAGAAAGATTTAGAAAAACTGAAAAAAAAAGAAAAGAAGAAGAAAAAGAGGTAGCATTTAAAATCCATATTTTTAAATGTTTTAAATCCTTTTTATGCAAAGGGATGTATTTTAACCAGTGAGCCTTAAAAATGTATTGTGATACTTGCACAGGATAGGGGTGTAAGCTGCTTATCCTGCAAACACTTAAGCACATACTTAACATTATGCATGTGTGTTTCCACTGACTTCCTTTCTGTAAAATTAAGCACACAGTATTTGCAGAATCAGAGCCTCTATCCTAGTGCATGTTTCTATCATTTGAAACTCAGAATAATTTTGAAACTATAATAGCACAAATTATTTGTGTTTTGTCTTCACGCAAGTCTGAGATTTCAGTGAGAGAAAATAACTATTTTGTATACTCCGTTGAAACAAGGAAGTAGCTCGCTTCAAAAATATCCTGAACAGCTGTTGGCAAGTCCATTAGTAGCTCTTGAATGGCTTCTTTTGCTTGTACATCTTCAGCTTCTATCCCTGTTTTTATTCAAGACTTCCTACTTCACTGTGACACCATGCTTCATTATTTTCTTTTATTCAATTTCTAACCCATTGAAATGTGCACAGACATTGATATCTGTTCAGACTGCAAGGATCCATTCATTGATACATTGATTCCTCTAAATCTCAAATAGTTCTCTTTTCTCCGAAATCTTCCCATGCTTTTAATTTATTATGTCATTTTTATTGACTGTTGAAACTTACACAAATAAGTAATCAAGAATTTTCACAACTTTTTAAAAAATCTGCTACAAATATGAAAAATTGAGGTCAGTAGTTCTGTATAAGGAAGATCTATTAGATTGAGTCCCATATCTACAAAAGTCATAACCACAAGAGGTGACTGACAACAATACTGACTGTTAGTTGTAGAAATTTACCCTTTCTCATGGTCATTAGGTTCCTTTGTGCCTACATCTGCAGGGAAGTTTCAAATTTTTTTTTTTTTTTACACACACACTTGTATCTCACCTCTTAGTCAGATGTCTTTTTATGAATCCTGGAAGGTGCTGAGCATTGTAGTCCCAATCCAGCAAAACACTTTGGTATGTGTTTAAATTTAGGCATGTGTGCTGAGATTTACTCTTGTTTTAAAGTTAAAAAAACTATGTAAGTGCTTTGCTAAACTAGAGTCTGAGTGCTCAGCGCTTCTCAAGGTCAAGCCCATAGAAGGAACTGGTCACTTGAAGGTTTCAAGGAATCTTTACCCAATGTACAGAATTACACAAAGGGGTATGTACTTTATTTATTTATTTTTTCCTTTTTTGAAGTCTCTGGTATTGACCATAGCAGCAGGAGCCCGAACTCCAGAATTGGCCAGTGCTGTGAGCCAGATCCTTGGCTGGTGTAAAACTGCTTAGGCTGGTTATCAGGGCATGTGCTCCTATATGTTTTACACGTCTATAACATGTAAATCATGTCCTTGTTTAATTCCTAAGCAATAGAATGATTGTTGTAGTCTGCTCAGATGGGGAGGCTCAGAAAATGCTGCATTTGGGTTCACTTTTGTATCCTTGCAATTATTGAATGGGATCATGGTTTATTAATACCTGTATGGTTTGTGTAAAGTATACAGCTATATAAATTGCTGTTGTGTGTGTAGTTAAAAAACACACTGGAAAAACCCCTTGAATGGTGAGAAATGTTCGGATTTGGGGGATCATACAGGTATGGTGTGATATTTGTTAACTATGGATTCCTCCCATCTACTTAATGAAACTGCACAATGGGCGTTTGTGGTAGAGGTTTCTCTACATTTGTTCCACTGCAATTTCAGTAGTCAGCAATGGATTAGCTAATGAATTATAAATGGACAAATTGCCCTGAAGTTTGGGGATTCTTTCCTCTACTCCTGTCTCCTACAGGCATTTAGCTGCTCTACCTGTACTGTACCTTGTTATGGATTTCATTCTTTTAAAGTTGCCTGACTAGCATAGCCCTTGTACGTGCATAATGTTCTGAAGATTTGTGCTGTCCCATGTCACCCAGTGGCACCCGCAGCCGTACGTACCTTACTCACAGTGTGTACCATTGGCTCTGTGTGGAGACCCAGCAAATGCCACCTCCCCTCTGGGCCATGCCTGGGACAGCAGCATGGGTGGCCCCATAGCTGGGGACTTGACACCCACGGTGGAGGTGTTGGGCTGGGGCACCTAGATCCCCACCCAATGGAGGAGCTAGGGGCTCACGGAAGTGCCAGGGTCCTAGCCCACATCGCTAGGACTGTGGCAGGAGTTCCCCCGTTCAGTAGGAATGCAGGCTCCCCAGACCAATACTTCCTGTGTAGTTGGCAGGGCCACCCATGCTGCTGTCTTGGGCGTGGCCAGGAGGGAATATGGCAGCTACTGGGTCTCTGTTCACAGCAGGATGGGGGTGGGGGTTTGGCCCTCCACTCCTCCTTTTGCACCCCTTCCCTGCCTCCCCTATGGTCAGTGCTGCTGGCACCCCCCTACTTCCACCAGGGCAGTGGGGGAGCTCTTGGACTGGCTGAAGGGTCTGAGTGTGCACACTGACCGCAATGAGCCACTGCCTGAGTCTCCTCCCTGAGTCAGGAGGGGCATGTGTACCATTTGAACAAATTCTGAGGGTGCCCTGTGTCACCAATTTTTATGCAGTATCATTCTAGTCACATAAGTCAGTGTGACTAGTGATGCATCATCTTAAATAGGTATTTCTCAATCACTCTAAGGTAGCCTAAGTGCCCATTTTTGAAGGAGCAACAGGTATTCAGTGCTTAGAATATTTAGCCCTTGATGAGAACCTATCATAGAACTTCTTGAATTCAGAAATCAGCTGGCCAGCGTGGCTGTGGAACTGTCAGATATCTAAGTATAGTGTTCTCCAATCAATGTGACCTAAACTCTCAGTTTCTGGGGTAATTTTCCTTTCCTCTTTCAATCTTTAGTTATTTTTACATATTTCATAACTTTTTGGATAACTGTACTAACTGTTCTTGATTTAACCTCTATCACATTAGATTACTGATAAAATTAAATAGGTATCAACATGGTTAGTATTTTACGTTAGAAGGTGCACAATGGAAAGTCATTCCAATAAATTCCAACTCAAAATTAGTTCATAATTTGAATGTGAGGTCAAAATTTATAAAATATTTTCAGTAATTTAAGACATTTCTGCATTATTGAAGTCATTCACAGATCTCCTTACTGTAATACATCTCTCATTTTAAAAAATTATTAGTACTTTTTCCCATCCCATCGCTTCTGATTTGTACTTTTTTGTTGATGTTGTAACAAGCGATAAGTGGCAGATACATTTTTAATCCCAGAAGAGTAAACTATAATATTTTGCCTTAAAACCTTTAAAAACGCAGCAACTGCAAATTGCAGATGTATTCATAGGTTATGTTCAGAATGTATCATTTATAGTTTTACTGTTAGAAGTGGAAGTTTTCTGCATATTGTTCTTTTAATGCAAAGTGTATATATAGATGCCTGTAGCTTATTCTAATATACAATTAATGTATTGTTTGAGTCCTAGTACATAGCGGGGATATATATTTTGTTAGTATGGTTTAAAGGCAGTACTTTTTGAAGTTTTAAAACAAAATTTTGGTAACGGCCTCCTATGCTGATTTAAAGGGCCTTTTGAAAAGCAAAAGAGACGAAACATTTATCTTTGAAGATCATACTTTTTGAAAGCTAATTAGAAATGATTCTCAAAATAAAATAAGCAGTTGTGTTTCCAAAAAACCCTTCACTAGTGCAACTTGAGGTATAGACAGCTACAGTGCTTTATAATGCCGGACTGGTCAACCTCAGATACTAGAAACACTGCCTAGGGTACATCAGCTCTTTTTTTCCCTCTTTACTTTCCAACTGCACAAAATGTATTGCCTTTTTACTATTGTCGTCTTTTGATGGTATCTTTTTAAATTTTATTTTAAAATCCACAAGCTCATGTATCATTTTTACCTTCTTACCACTTTCGCTTTCACTGTCTGGTTTGTCCTTCATTGGTTTGGCCTTCCAATACTGTACCTCCTGCTTTTGAAGGCTACAGAAACTTGAGGAAAGCAATCAAGAAGAAAGAAGGTTGGAATATTTCCCAGGTTTTTAATTAAACTGTAATTTAAATTAATTTAGTTGCCATACATGAAAGGCAATTCTAGCAGTAGATTCATAGACACATATAGAGTAGTTCATTGGGGCTTTTTAAAACTGTTTTTTTCTTTTCAATTAACACTTTTTTGTTTAAACAGGAAGAAACATACTGTATGTAACTGGAGGTCAAGGCTAACTGTGGGCTCTTACCCTGTTCACACAGAATCACAGGGTTAGAAGGGACCTCAGAAGGTCATCTAGTCCAACCCGCTGCTCAAAGCAGGACCAATCCCCAATTTTTGTCCTGGAACCCTAAGTGGCCCCCTCAAGGATTGAACTCATAACCCTAGATTTAGCAGGCCAATGCTCAAACCACTGAGCTATCCCTCAGTGTTGGGGAAGTAATGCTTCTAGCCTTTGAGGCTATGTATATAATACACACTAGTTTTAGCAGTGTGTAGTGTGTGTGTGTATATATAGCTACACACTGCAGTGAAAAGCAAGCTGCTTCCACCCTACAACATGTAGATACATGTCACTGAAACATTCCAACAGTGGGGAAAGGCTTCAGCAGATCTTGCTGCCAGAGCCTTTCACTGCATGACTCTGGCAGGGGGGCAAGACTCTGACGGGGGGAGGCACTGGGAAAAGCAGTTGGCAGTGTAGACAAGGAGGCACAGCATGGGCAAGTAGAGAGCCATGTAGGCATGTGCTTTGCATACATACCCTTACCCATCAGGCATGTATTTACTCTCCTAAGCCTTGCCTACCTAGTTACTCTTATTTATAACCGTCCTGGGAGGCTACATGAGTATGTACACTACACAATGCCAAAAGGAGCATGCAATGTTAATGTACCCTGAGAATAGCTGGAGGGTTAAGCAGACATCCTTATTACAGTCCCCAGTAATTACAGTCCCCAGGTTGAGAAGTACTTAAATTCTGAAAAACATCTGGTCATCCCAGCTACATGAGAAGGGTAGTAATGCTTCCCTATAAGAAATGAATGGAGAGAGATTAAAATAGGCCAAAAATAGTTTTCATAATGGCACATAAGGCTTGATCCATGTTTCAATGAAGTCACTGCAAAATTTCCTTTAATTTCAATGGTGTGTGACTGAAATCTCAAGGCCATCAGACTTGCAGACTCCTTCCTGGAATCTGAAAGTCAAGCTGGGTTCTTTTTGGTATCATGTATCATCAGCAGTAAAGATTCTACAATTGTAATTTTGTTAATAGTTCTATTGATGATGAATGGACCAGAATGGAATCCAGCTAGCTCTGTCGTGCTAAGAGGAATAAAAGTAAAATAAGCATTTATAACTCTGAATACACACGGGAAGCAGATCTGCTGCGTAAGATGGTGCCATGTATACACTTAATGTTAGAAGCTCACTTTAAAGCTGACTTACAAAAGTCATGTACCAAATGCCAGGCACTTCATGAATGTGCTGTGTATCCTCAGTTGCCAGACTGAGTGACGTTCAGCAAATTTACGTAAAAACATAATTATTTCTGGTTTGGTGATATCCAGCCTGCCATTGCTCCCTGGCTCCTGATCTGAGATGATGCCCCAGCGTGTACTATGCTGTGATATAGTACTTATAAATCTGTGTTGGAAAGTCAGGTTCACCAGTACAGGGTCAGAAAAGTTCAATTTTTAATATATGATTTGTTTTTTTCCAAGCAATTACTCCTTCAAAAATGAATAATATATAAAGAAAGGACATGGAATATATTTAAGAATTATTTGCCCTGCCTGCAATGGGCCAGTTTCAGTTGGCCTCTAGAACAGTTGTTATACCACAACATGTTATGTGCTGGGTATCATATTGTGTCAGGAGTCAGTCAACCCAGGTGACTCTAGAAGCTGTAGAACCTGAAAGAATAGAAATAAAGATGGTTATAGGTTATAATGTGCTAAATGACCCTTTTATATTTGCTACAGAATGAATTGTGTGTGTGTCAATGAAGAACTGGAATTTGGTACTTGACTTTTTGCGGGTCACCTTTTAACTGTGGGTTTTGCTTTTTCCATCATGACCTGGAATTTAAAAGAATAAAGTACTTTTCAAATGGTAGTACTTATAATAGTCAGTTTTAACACACCAATCATTATAGTTCACATCTTCAAGAGAGGAAAGGGAATACAGATGTGTGGCATCTAAGTAAGAGTAAGCAATATTCTAAACACGGGAAGCATGTAAATATACTTAAAAAAATCTAAAATGCCTACTTGACAAATGAAAAAGTTGCTTTTTAAAACAGTGTCCTATTGCAAAAATCCTATTCAGGGTTTCTTATGATATTTTATTGTGCTTCAGTGCCTACTTTAAGCATGCTTTCATGTATCTGTATGTAACAGCTCCAAAAAAGCAATACAGTTTAATAACTTAGGATTCTGTTTTTCAAGCCTTATGCCTGAGTTTGCAGAGATTCTACAGTGTAACAAATCTGCTGCATGCTAAATCACACACAAAATACTCTTCTATTATGTGTAGTAGAAGTTATAGGGATACATTGAGACTTCTATCCAAAGTGGGTTCTGCTATAGTATATGGAGATTTTTATTCCTATTGCTTAAGTTTCTAATTACAAAATTAAAAATCCAAAGGTAAAAGCTAAAATTATTTTATGATCAATAATGCTGCTGTACAAACTAAGATAATGTAGGGGTAATTAAAAATCAGGGCATTATTTTATCTGTAGAGGTCTAGAAGTTATGTTTTCCCAGCGCTCAGCTTTATTCACTTGGTTAGCTGCATTTTGTATTTCTCCTTTCTCTGGAGTATCATGTTTTTACAAGTGCCAAAGGCAGGTTATTGGTTTAGGGGAAAAAAAATACTATCATAGCATCAATGAGCTAATATTTCATTTGCACTTTCTTTTAGTAATGTTAAAGAGGAGAACCCAGACAACGAACAGGAGAAAAGGGATGAAAAAAGCACTTCAGAGAGAGAGAATCATGAATTGGAAGTGGTAAGTACTTAAAAGGTGATATACTGGCTCATAGTCTGATTTGTTACCCTGCTTCCATGTGCTTCCAAGTTAATCTAAGTATCAAAGGGAGGTGGGGAAATGTACATTTTTGTCCTAATTTTCGCCCCTACTTATTTACAGGAAGAAATTCAGGAAATAAGTGATCGTGAGGATGAGGAAGAAGACGAAGATGAAGATGATGACATGGAAGTTGTTGAAAGCTCAGATGAATCTGATTCTGACTTAGAGGAAAAAGGTGACATCACTTCAGTATTTTTGCAGAATTTTATAAAAAATCTGCTTTGTCTGGGTACCCCATATTTGGGCGTAGATGATACTGTTTCATCTGGTTCTGGCACTTCCCTTCTCCATGATGACTTTCCCTTTGGCAGGAAGGGAAGTATGCTCAACATCTCTTGAGCCTACTATCAGTAGTATTCTGTGAATTATCTATAATGCTGTGCCCTTCCGTGGGCTCCTAGAACGTTTCTTTACATTGCATCTCATCTTATTGCAAGAGTCCTGAAGTGCCCTTGTGCAATTCATCCAGGTTTGTTCTATAGCCCAGTAGAAGCAATCTGATACTTGATTTATTTCTCTAAACCTTTTGTTTAGAAAAATATCCTCAGTATAAGATTAAAACACTAGGTTAATTTGCTTCATTCTGAAGAACACCATGGATGAGGTGATACCCAGCACCTGTTAATTCAGCTGTTTTCAGAGTTTAATTCTGAAATGATAAAGCTTATCTGCCGAATTCGTTATGAAGAGACAGAGGCTTCCTATATAGAAATGGTACTTGGCACAAAAAGCTCGTGTAGGCATTACGCACAAATCAGGATTTACCCTATATGAGCACAGAATCCGGGACTCAGCCCAGCCCAACAATCTGGCTCATGAGAAGTAGGCCGGGGAACACTCTATGTATATCGATCCTTTTCTGATTGATTAACATTCAACAGGAACTTTAAAAGGGCCCCAGAACTTGGAGTGTCCCTGGCTGACCGCTCCATTTTGGAGCACAACCACAGAAGCCAGGGCCCATTGGCTTATAAACCTAACACTGCAGTCAGGGCTAGGGGACCCCCTCGCTTTGACTGAGACAGCTCCTCTCTTCTCTCTGGAGATAAGATACACCTTTTCAGCAGCTGGGTTAGGCGGTGAGAGAGGGGGACACCACTGCAAAATTCACTAACCAGTCAAGACTTCCTCCCTACACTTTCCTGAGCTTGCTGTTGGAAGTTTCTGCAGCTTTGGAGCTGAAGGAACTCTTGCAGACTGTGTGAGCTGAGCACAGGGAGGGACATGGTGTCAGAGCTGGGAGTTGAGGGTAGTTGATGGGAGTTGTGAAACAAAGATAGCGCTAATCTGACATGCACAAACTTTCCCATCGTCCTACTAAATTCCATATTTCACAGAATTGGTATGGTGAGCATGAGGGCATTGTTTTGTATTTTTCTGGATCTCAAAAAGTAGAATTACCGAGGTGGAGATTCAGCAACTGTTTCCTTCTGTCAGGGTTACAAAATACTCAAAATCCTTATATGCACAATCACTTATGCAGCACAAAATTATACATAAACAAGCATTAAACTCCAAATAAGCTGTGACTGTCCAGAATGTGTTCATTTGAGCATGACAGATTTTGCATGTCAACCCAAAATTAGTACATGATCCAAGCATATTAGGTGATACAAGTTTTTTGAGGCATCTGACATTTGTACAACTCAGAAGAGTATGACTATTTATTGCCAGGTTGGCCCCAGTGTTTGGTAGTTTATGCCAAATAATTTGGCTTTTCAAAATCCTTGGCTTTTGGAAAAAATGCTTTTCATGCAATTATATTTTGATTACCCTAAAGTTACAGGAGGTATCTGTCTAGATGTTTATATGGCCCTCATTGCCATAGAATCTGAGTGCCTCCATTTTTAGAATCTAATTTTTCTTTTTTTCTTTTAGAAAATTATCAGGCAGATTTAGCAAATATCACTTGTGAAATTGCCATAAAGCAAAAGCTGATAGATGAACTAGAGAACAGCCAACGAAGACTACAGACTCTGAAAAAGCAATATGAAGAGAAGCTAATGATGCTACAACATAAGATTCGAGACACTCAACTTGAAAGAGATCAGGTTCTTCAAAACCTGGGTAGGACTTACAACTTTATTTAAATCATTTTACTGCAGTATCTTCAAGACAAATTATTTGTTACTTTCCCTCTATACATATAAATTGGTACTGCATCAAAACTGTGAGGCGAAATTATTTGAAAACTAGCTACTATCTAGAGTCATTTTCTAATCTTTGTTAATTTTTCAGTTTTAATAATACTGGTTTTTAAGTTTTTGTTACTGTTTGGTACTAGGGATAGGTGAACATGTATTTTCAATTTCTCGCGAGTTCTGACTTCCTTTCACATAGTTTAGTATTTGTATTCAAATAAGTTTCTCTTTCCTTTTCCTTTTGGTCACCCTAAATAAGAGAAGAACCCAAACCACAACAGAATAGTTCAGTGGTGCAGTCAGTGCTCTATGCCCCTGTCGTGTCCAGACTAATGAAAGGTTGTGCCACTGCTTGTCCTGTAACCCTGGGTGCCTCACAGTGCTCTGCTGCAGTAGCTCCCTATCTGGATGCTCCCAGCCAGCAGACAAGACGCACTTTTGTCTCTACCAGCCTTGGTTTCTGCTGGCCAAGTGACCCCAATATATCCCCAGTCCTGAATTTCATCAAAACCCTTTGCCCTGAAATGTCTAGCCCCTTCCTAGAACATTTAGAGGAGTAATAAAGTTTGTTGCTCCTTTAAAGAGGCAAAAGTACAGCAGCTTGTTGTTAATAATCATTTCAAGTCAATCCCAGCACTGGGTTGATTTAGAATAAAAGTAAAACAAGTTTATTTAATCAAAAAGAGAAAGTTTTAGGTCAGTTCAAGTAGAAGGGATAAAGTCAGAATGGTTACAAGCACTTAAAAGTAAAATACACTTTCTAGTGGCCAAGACTTAACTCCACAAGCTAGAGCCTTGGTTCAAGGTAGAGAACCTTCCACAGAAGAACACAGTGCTGGTTTCCTCTGTCTTCCTTGGTGAAAGATCTTTACCTAAGCAGGTTTCTCACCTATATTCAGTTCAACCCCTTGGCTGAAGGCCCCATCTTTCTCAGCTTGCAAGAGCTCCAACCCCATGTGTCTATCCAGTGATGGATGCCAAGATGAGTTCTTCTTTCTCCTTATATCTTCCCAAACTCACTGTTTTGTCCTCAGATTCAGGATGACCTCCTGCTGTACTTCCTATCCTGTGGACTTCCTCTTCCTCTGTTGATTCATATGTAAATAGGGCTTCCATTGTTTTGATTCCAAAATGCTACCTTTTCTCTTGTTTGGGGGAAAACCTGTTTCTCCCTGTGTTTGGTCTCAGACTTTAAAGCATAATATCATTGAGTATCCATATTTTCTCATTTAGTGCTAATACATATGTTTCACAATGATATTAATCACTAGTGTCTCTCAGAAAGGACTTTACTGGCTACACTTTTATAGTACAGTAATATTTTGTATAATCAGTGGATTCAGTTACTTATAATTTGAGGTTCAGACCCACTACCTTTATTGCCCAGTAAATCATGGAAATGTATTCTCATATAAAGTTCCTTTTCTCCTTCTTGGAAAAGACACCATGTGGTTTGGTGAAGACCTCATCCTGGTTCTTCCCCCACTTGTGATAGTTGAGTCATTATCTCCTCCCCGGTTAGCTTGATGGCTTTGTTTACCTTATGTGTAAATACATCTTCACTGTGTCTGCCTGATGACCAGGCTGGTGAGCCAAGCAAATACATATTCCATTATCTAGGGAAGACTGGCCTTGTGCATTGCTTGCCAAATACATACTAAGAATATAATTCTAGCACATATCCATAACTCTTTGTACACATCCCATACATTCATCGCACAAGAATGTTAATGATCAGTGACTTATTAATTTTCTAGTGATATCTTACATGACACCTTTTAGATACAGATTATGACAACCGTGTGATAAGTCTAGTGAGTATGTCATGCCTGACAAGAGCTCCTGACACAGAATAGTGACCCACAAATGGGTCTCTGTGTCAGCCCTGATTTAAGTGATGGATGGCTGATAAACTGCCACTTTATTTTGAATAACCCACAATTTAAAATAATATTTTAACTGTTATACAGGAAGTGTTAACTTTATTCTGCTTTACTCAAATTTTATTTACATGTTCATTTTCAGCAATGCCGAGCAGTGACAGCCCCCACGAGCTTCTGAAGGGCTTAGGAGTGGTTGGCACTTTTGAAAATCAGTCCCAAGTCATTGCATGTTGCAAACACCTCAGAAACATAGGCCATTTTTGAAAATGTTGGCCTTAACTTACATCAGGGGATCTCTTCCTGTGTCTACTAACCACACCACCATTTTTAAGCTCAAGCAGATAACCGGACACACTTTGAATAACAGTTACAGTCCTGGTCCCTAAATCAGTGAGCTGGAGAAATAGCCTGATGTGTAGCTGCAGTTAAGGGTTTGTTCTACAGCATCAGCTTGAGTATGTGAGTATCACATATATGGGCAACTGTTCTTTAAATAGTGCTGTCCAGGGGCCTAAGCTAATGCTCATAGTAATCAATGCAAGGACTTACTGCAATGCATTGGTTCAGTAGGCATTGAATTACATGACTTGTTCTTTGCTACTGTGTGTTAGACTTGGATTTAATTCTGAGGTTCTTGCTGGAAGAAGCTGGAGACTTTCCATGTACAAGTTATTCAGCTGTTATATGGAGAAAGAGAAATTCACTGGGTGTACCAAGCCAGAAATGATGGGTGCTTTTTCTGACCACATCGCTACCAGCAGCAGCTTTCAGTGGTTTTTGATGATGTAAGAAAATCTGATATAGCCTGTGGGTCCTGGAACTTGAAGGGAAGAAGACATTTTAATTTACACTCCCACAGACGCAGAGGTCTATTAAGCGGACCAATCATTTTGAGTTGAGTCCTTTAAGATTCTGTCAGTGTTGCTCTGTACATTGGCCAGAGAAGGTCAGAGTTGGCACCCATCATTAGTTTCCTGTTCAGATTTGCTTGGGTAAACTGTAGTGTTGGGGGGAGAGAAAAGTGAGAATCGAGCGCTTAGAGACTCCAACTCCTGTGTCCAATTTAGACAATGTGTTCAGTATAGCAGAAGAGAATTCTTCTGTTTTTGTTTTTAATTTGGTGCATGTGCCTTCAGTGCAAGAAAACCAGAGGATATATTAAAATTAGAAACCAATTAAGGATATAAAGCTGATTGTGTTAGTACTTGATAGAATCATAGAATCATAGAATATAAGGGTTGGAAGGGACCCCAGAAGGTCATCTAGTCCAACCCCCTGCTCGAAGCAGGACCAATTCCCAGTTAAATCATCCCAGCCAGGGCTTTGTCAAGCCTGACCTTAAAAACCTCTAAGGAAGGAGATTCTACCACCTCCCTAGGTAACGCATTCCAGTGTTTCACCACCCTCTTAGTGAAAAAGTTTTTCCGAATATCCAATCTAAACCTCCCCCACTGCAACTTGAGACCATTACTCCTCGTTCTGTCATCTGCTACCATTGAGAACAGTCTAGAGCCATCCTCTTTGGAACCCCCTTTCAGGTAGTTGGAAGCAGCTATCAAATCCCCCCTCATTCTTCTCTTCTGCAGGCTAAACAATCCCAGCTCCCTCAGCCTCTCCTCATAACTCATGTGTTCCAGACCCCTAATCATTTCTGTTGCCCTTCGCTGGACTCTCTCCAATTTATCCACATCCTTCTTGAAGTGTGGGGCCCAAAACTGGACACAGTACTCCAGATGAGGCCTCACCAATGTCGAATAGAGGGGAACGATCACGTCCCTCGATCTGCTCGCTATGCCCCTACTTATACATCCCAAAATGCCATTGGCCTTCTTGGCAACAAGGGCACACTGCTGACTCCTATCCAGCTTCTCGTCCACTGTCACCCCTAGGTCCTTTTCCGCAGAACTGCTGCCTAGCCATTCGGTCCCTAGTCTGTAGCTGTGCATTGGGTTCTTCCGTCCTAAGTGCAGATACATTACCCAAAGCTATAGCAGTCATCAATCCTGGGTAGAGACTTCACAGCAGTATGGAAGATAGAAGCAGAATGGCAAATTTAAATAGTTAAAGCTGATTGGAGGCTACTGCCAGTAAGCTACTGACTGCAGAGGTAACTCAGTATTGACAAAGTGAAGATATTCTCAACAAATTAGCAGATAAGAGCTCTCCTTTGTTATTTAGGTTCCGTGGAGTCTTGTTCAGAAGAAAAAGCAAAAAAAATAAAGTCAGAATATGAGAAAAAGCTCCAAACCATGAATAAAGAACTGCAAAGACTTCAAACAGCTCAGAAAGAACATGCACGATTGCTTAAAAATCAGTCTCAATATGAAAAACAGCTGAAGAAACTGCAGCAGGATGTGACTGAGATGAAGAAAACTAAGGTTTTTTTTAATTTGGTTAACATTTGATCAATGGGAAAGGGATTGAGAGCCATTTTCTTGCTCTCACATTAAAGAAGAAAAAGGTATCTCTGGGAGGAGGTAAATTACTGAAAGTACAGAATAGTAATAGGAGATTATAGTATGAAGAAAATGCTGTTTACATGAGTGACAGGAGAATAAAAATGTTTTGATTTAAAGTAAATGCCCTCTGTTAAGGTGGTTAAGAGATTGTTTATATGCAGGTTCGCCTGATGAAACAAATGAAAGAAGAGCAAGAAAAAGCCAGGATGACAGAATCTAGAAGAAACAGAGAGATTGCACAGCTTAAAAAGGAGCAGCGCAAGCGAGAGGTGATTTACAGATAAGATGTGAATGTTCGTAAAGCTTTCTGTACAGTTGTAAACATGCTCATTATGATGTGAAATATGTCACGTTTCTTCCTTATAAACACAAATCCCCTCCTCTTGCCATTAAACAAGATTTTGCTTGACATCTGATGCCTTTTAGTTACATTATGGAAATCCTGCCTCCAAGCTTCGAGTAGTAACTATTACTGAAAACAAACAAAGGCTCATTGTAGACAGAATTTGGAAATAGCATTGGTATATCTATCTGTTCACCCCAGCCAAGTTATCTATTTGAGGGAGGCAAGTCAAGTTTTGAGGTGTTTTTTCCCATTATAACCATTCTATCAAATAATGGGCAAGAAATTTTGCACCTGGGTTTGCCGATTTTCACAACAGTTTTGCAAACCTATATTAGCATATATTGGACTTCTTTTTCAGTTTCAAGCTGCTAATGACAAATGTTGGAGAGAAAAATATTTGGCTTATTCATTGTTGTTGTTCACAGCATCAGCTCAAACTTCTGGAAGCTCAGAAAAGAAATCAAGAAGTTGTTCTACGCCGCAAAACAGAAGAGGTATTGTCTTACAGCACTTGTGTGTCCTGTCAGATCATAGTTATTTGCATCATTTACGGTCATAAAGTCAAATTTATAATGCTACAGGTGTTCGTAACATGTCTTGGTGTCCTGCTGTTTCAGGTTACAGCTCTGCGTCGACAAGTAAGGCCTATATCCGATAAAGCAGCTGGGAGGGTGAGTCGGAAGCTGAGTTTGCCTGACCATCCTATTCAAGAACCAAGTTCTAGTGTGTCATTTGTAGACTATGATGGATCAAGATCAGCAGCACAGCAGAAGATGAGAATTCCTGTGGCCAGGGTCCAAGCATTATCGGTAACTGCAATGAATGGAACCAGGTAAAGATTAGGGCTGTCAAGCGATTAAAAAAATTAATTGCGTGATTAAAAAAATTAATTGCGATTAATCATGCTGTTAAACAACCAATAGAATACCATTTATTGTAAATATTTTTGGATGTTTCCTACATTTTCAAATATATTAATTTCAATTATAAGACAGAATACAAAGTGTATAGTGCTCACTTTAAATTTATTTTTATTACAAATATTTGCACTGTAAAAAATAAAGAATTGTATTTTTCAATTAATCTCATATAAGTACAGTAGTGCAATCTCTTTATCATGAAAATTGAACTTACAAATGTAAAATTATGTACAAAAAAACCTGCATTCAAAAATAAAACTATGTAAAACTTTAGAGTCTACAAGTCCACTCAGTCCTACTTCTTGGTCAGCCAATCACTCAGACAAACAAGGTTGGTTACAATTTGCAGGAGATAATGCTGCCTGCTTCTTGTTTACAAGGTCACTTGAAAGTGAGAACAGGTGTTCGTTCGCATGGCACTGTTGTAGCTGGCGTTGCAAGATATTTATGTGCCAAATGCACTAAAACTTCATGTCCCTTCATGCTTCAACTACCATTCCAGAGGACATGCGTCCATGCTGATGATGGGTTCTGCTTGATAGCAGTCCAACGCTTGTTCATTTTCATCATCTGAGTCAGTTGCCACCAGCAGAAGGTTGATTTTCTTTTTTGGTGGTTTGGGTTCTGTAGTTTCCACATCAGAGTGTTGCTCTTTTAAGACTTCTAAAAGCATGCTCCACACTTCATCTCTCTCAGAGTTTGGATGGCACTTCAGATTCTTAGATCTTGGGTCGAGTGCTGTAGCTATTTTAGAAATTTCTCATCGGTACCTTCTTTGTGTTTTGTCAAATCTGCTGTGAAAGTGTTCTTAAAACGAACATGTGCTGGGTAACCATCCGAGACTGCTAGAATATTAAATGTATGCAGAATGCAGGTAAAACAGAGCAGGAAACATATAATTCTCCCCCAAAGGAGTATAGTCACAAATTTGATTGACACATTATTTTTTAACGAGCATCATCAGCATGGAAGCGTGTCCTCTGGAATGGTGGCTGAAGCATGAAGGGGCATACAAATGTTAGCATATCTGGCATGTAAATACCTTGCAATGCCGGCTACAAAAGCGCCATGCAAACGCCTGTTCTCGCTTTCAGGTGACGTAAATAAGAAGCAGGCATCAGTATCTCCCATCAATGTAAACAAACTTGTTTGTCTTAGTGATTGGCAGAATAAGAAGTTGGATTGAGTGGACCTGTAGTCTCTAAAGCAGGGGTGGGCAAACTTTTTGGCCCGAGGGCCACATCTGGTTAGAGAAATTGTATGCAGGGCCATGAATGTAGGGCTGGGGCAGGGGGTTGGGGTGGAAGAGGGAGTGCGGGGTGTGGGAGGGGGTGTGGTGTGCAGGAAGGGGCTCAGGGCAGGAGCTTGGGATGCAGGAGGGGTGCGGGGTGTGGCAGGGGACTCAGGGCAGGGGATTGGGGTGCAGGAGGGGTGCAGAGTGCAGCATGGGGCTCAGGGTTGGGGCACAGGAGGGGTGTGGAGTGTGTGGGGGGGCTCAGGGCAGGGGATTGGAGTGCAGGAGGCACGTAACAAGAGGCTCAGGGCTGAGGGTTGGGGTGCGGGGTGGAGGATGCAGGTGGGGTTCGGGGTGCCCTGGCTCCACGTCACTCCTGGAAGTGGCCAGCATGTCTGGCAGTGGCTCATGGGGGTGGGGGTATGCTGACCTCACCTGTGGGTACCACCCCTGAATCTCCCATTGGCTGCGGTTCCCCATTCCTGGCCAATGGGAGCTGCAGAGGGCAGTGCCTGCAGGTGAGGGCAGTGCACGGAGCCCTCTTCTCCCATCCCTTTCTGGGGACATGGTGCTGGCCATTTCCGGAAGTGGCGCCGGGCCAGGGCAGGCAGGGAGTCTGCCTGCTGGAAATCCCATGGGCTGGATTGAAAGCCCTGACGGGCTGGATCCAGCCCGCGGGCCGTAGTTTGCCCTCCCCTGCTCTAAAGTTTTACACTGTTATGTTTTTGAGTGCAGATATGTAAGCAAAAAAAATCTGCATTTGTAAGTTACGCTTTCATGATAAAGAGATTGCACTTCAGTACTTGTATGAGGTGAACTGAAAAATACTATTTCTTTCGTTTATCATTTTTACAGTGTATATATTTGTAATAAAAAGTAATATAAAGTGAGAACTGTGCACTTTGTATTCTGTGTTGTAACTGAAATCAATATTGAAAATGTAGAAAAACATCCAAAAATATTTAATAAATTTCAATTTGTATTCTATTGTTATAAGGGCAATTAATCACAATTAATTTTTGAGTTAATCATGTGAGTTAACTGTGATTAATTGACAGCCCTAGTAAAGACTAAACATACTTACTTATTTTACAATTTTACAATTTATAGCAGACGTTCCTATCCTATCCTATATTGTAATGGCTTCTATTTTACAGTCTGGTGTCACTTCCTATTCCCATAAAATGATACTATGCCCATTAACTTTACCAGGAGCAGGATTGAGCCTGGCATATTGTTATATAAGGTAGAACAGTACAAAATGCCATTTCAGGACGAGTCATACTTAAAAATCTAAATTTTTTTAAAATTCAGTTGCCATACTCAACAAAATGTCATCAGTGGTCCAGTTACCCATCTTATTCTTAAGAACAAATAACATCTCAGGAAAACAAAAAATACAAATAGAGTTACACTTACTGGTTTCAGAGTAGTTACACTTACTGATGGTCTGGGATTTGTACTCTGAAGCAGACTTGCTTATTTAATTGAAACTGGTCCTCAGATGGCAGAAGTTCCTTATAAACCATTGCTTGAATTTCCATGATGCTTGCTTTGAAATGCTACAGGACTTGACATATGTTTTGAAGTGCCAAAGAAGTACATCTGCAGAGGACTGATTAGAAGCAGGTGGATGTGGAGTCAAGGTCTGCAAAAAAAAAAAAAAAAAAGTCATGTTGTCTTTAAATTTAATAATAATTTTGCATTGATAATTTGCAGTTTCAGAATCTAAACGGGACAATGTAGTTACATTCAGTAATGTGGCTCTCTGAATTAACCATAGGAAGAAATACCAAAGAAAAGGAACAACTGTCAGAGTTTATTCCTCAAAGGCAGCCAGGATGAAGTGGCAATTACTTGAACGCAAAGTGACTGACATCATTATGCAGAGAATGACCATTTCCAATATGGAAACAGATATGAATAGACTACTTAAGGTAGGGTATTTATTATGCAATATCTTACATGCTATTGTATTAAAATAGCAGAAAGCAGATCCACTTTCTTTTATCAGTAGATTACTTGTTCATATAGGACCTGCCAAGGTGATTCAAAGCCCATCGAAGTCAATGGAAAGGCTCCCTCTGACTTGAGTAAGCCTTGGTCTAGGCCATAGGTCAGAGGTGCTTGACACCTTGTAGGCACAAGTGTATAAAGTGATTTATTGCCAGAAGTGTTTGAATCCTAGCGTAGAACCCAGAACCATCAAACTTTACTGAGATAAGAAACAAAACAAATATGCTGTAGGTGTCAGGATCTAAAAACACCTTATGCATGTGTTGTCAAATACATTCACGTCCTCCATTATTCCTCTCCCACTGCAAAAATGTACACTGTGGTTACCACGTAACCAGAAAAGAACAAAAATAAATAATAAAAATTATATTTGACTTAAGTATGCAATCTTTTTATTTAAAATTTCTCTTGGAAAATAGCAACGTGAAGAACTTACAAAAAGAAGAGAGAAGCTTTTGAGAAAAAGGGAGAAAGTCATCAAGGATGATGGTGGAGAAGCAGACAAAAATGTCCATAACATCAATGAGGAGATGGAGTCACTAACTGCAAATATAGATTACATCAATGATAGTATTTCTGACTGCCAAGCAAACATTATGCAGATGGAGGAAGCAAAGGTAAGTCAAGTGCTAAGGTTTAGTAATAGTAACATGTACAACTAGGAAATCGCATTAGCCTTGAGAGTGTTTTATTCTATGGTGAATTTTGCCTTGGTATTTCATGCATTATGCAACATACTCATTATGTTGTTAAGTTAAAATATGTTGAGGGGATGGTTGATATAGGTAGTGTTTGTACAGTGGGGTTTTCAGATATAAGTATTACCTTTGATTATATAATTTAAGGTAACATTGCAGGGCCTTTTAAATGCCAAAGCTGATATGTCCCATTCTGCTGACATTAAATACTATGGTTCTTGTGACAAAAGCTCACAAATTTAAATCCTCCTTCCACAGCTGGCTGTTACAGGACAATCTATTTCACATTCAGAAGACACACTTTAAGTTGTACTTGATTATTGTCTTATACATGAGTACATAAACATGGAGAAATAGTTTTACTTTGTGTAATGACCCATCCACTCCCAGTCTCTAATCAAGCCTAAATTAATTGTATCCAGTTTGCAAATTAATTCCAATTCAGCAGTCTCTCGTTAATTAGGTTAAAAGAACGTATCTCATTGACTATCATTGTTTTTGAAAACCCATCCTGAATCTTTAGTGTTAATATAATTCATATCTTAAAATAGCAGCACTTGTGTCATATGAATAGGATGTAAATTCCCTGACTTTTTTACTGTTGTGCATGTAGGAAGAAGGAGAGACCATGGATTTGTCTGCAGTGATTAATGCCTGCACGCTAACAGAAGCTCGATATCTTCTTGATCACTTCCTCACAATGGGCATTAATAAGGTAACACAGGGAGTAAAATATAGTATGCTTTCTGGTGAAGCATTTTGAATTGTACTTTACAGGTATCTGCATGTTGGATCTATAACGCTTTGACTAAAACATAAAAAACATATTTCAGGATGAAGTGTGCAAAAAATACTGCCAAATTATGAAATTCTGCATATTCAACTATGCTGCCATATCACAAATTGTTTCCAGGGAAAAGAGCTGTAGTTTATTCTCTGCCTCCTGCCTCACGCAAAAAACCAAGTGTTATCATCAGTCACTTTAAAGAAATAAGACAATTAGGAAACACACTACTAAGACCTATCCAGGACATTTTTTTCAAAAATCGGTGTCTACGGCTAAGCTCCTAACTCCTTATTAAGACTCTTAAATAAGTGAGCTGATTTTCAAAACAACTGAGCACCCTGCAGCTCTCAGTGACTTCAAAGGATGGTGCTGGGTGCTCAGAACTTCTGAAAACGAGAGCAGTTTTAAGGATCCTAACTTTAAGCAACTATTTCTTAGAACTGTAACTTAGCTTTTTTAAATAACAAAACTGGAGTTACTTATTGCTCTCTGGCTATTTTCCGTCCATATAACATACACATTTGATAAGACTTGTGGTTTTGAACATAGCAAGATGACTTTTTTTCTTAATGTCTGGAAACCAGTGAATAATGACTTCAAAGTGAGTGAGGTCACTGCATATTTGATATTTTATAATGTATATTTAATAGCTACAGGTATATCTGCTTCCCCTCTTACATATCAGAGGTGTATCTAGGACATCAAATATCAATTGATATCTACTACTTCTTCTTTGAGTAGTGTCCCTCTTGGTGCCCACTGTAGGTGTATGTGTGCCCCTGCACCTCTAATGGGAGATTTTTGATAGCAGTGTCCATTGTCCATTAATCATGGAGCAGGTCCTCAAATAATCAATCCTGAAGCACTTGCATGAGAGGAAAGTGATCAGGAACAGCCAGCATGGATTCACCAAGGGAAGGTCATGCCTGACTAATCTAATCGCCTTTTATGATGAGATTACTGGTTCTGTGGATGAAGGGAAAGCAGTGGATGTATAGTTTCTTGACTTTAGCAAAGCTTTTGACACGGTCTCCCACAGTCTTCTTGTCAGCAAGTTAAGGAAGTATGGGCTGGATGAATGCACTATAAGGTGGGTAGAAAGCTGGCTAGATTGTCAGGCTCAACGGGTAGTGATCAATGGCTCCATGTCTAGTTGGCAGCCGGTATCAAGTGGAGTGCCCCAAGGGTCGGTCCTGGGGCCGGTTTTGTTCAATATCTTCATAAATGATCTGGAGGATGGTGTGGATTGCACTCTCAGCAAATTTGCGGATGATACTAAACTGGGAGGAGTGGTAGATACGCTGGAGGGGAGGGATAGGATACAGAAGGACCTAGACAAATTGGAGGATTGGGCCAAAAGAAATCTGATGAGGTTCAATAAGGATAAGTGCAGGGTCCTACACTTAGGACGGAAGAACCCAATGCACCGCTACAGACTAGGGACCGAATGGCTAGGCAGCAGTTCTGCGGAAAAGGACCTAGGGGTGACAGTGGACGAGAAGCTGGATATGAGTCAGCAGTGTGCCCTTGTTGCCAAGAAGGCAAATGGCATTTTGGGATGTATAAGTAGGGGCATAGCGAGCAGATCGAGGGACGTGATCGTTCCCCTCTATTCGACATTGGTGAGGCCTCATCTGGAGTACTGTGTCCAGTTTTGGGCCCCACACTACAAGAAGGATGTGGATAAATTGGAGAGAGTCCAGCGAAGGGCAACAAAAATGATTAGGGGTCTGGAACACATGAGTTATGAGGAGAGGCTGAGGGAGCTGGGATTGTTTAGCCTGCAGAAGAGAAGAATGAGGGGGGATTTGATAGCTGCTTCCAACTACCTGAAAGGGGGTTCCAAAGAGGATGGCTCTAGACTGTTCTCAATGGTAGCAGATGACAGAACGAGGAGTACTGGTCTCAAGTTGCAGTGGGGGAGGTTTAGATTGGATATTCGGAAAAACTTTTTCACTAAGAGGGTGGTGAAACACTGGAATGCGTTACCTAGGGAGGTGGTAGAATCTCCTTCCTTAGAGGTTTTTAAGGTCAGGCTTGACAAAGCCCTGGCTGGGATGATTTAACTGGGAATTGGTCCTGCTTCGAGCAGGGGGTTGGACTAGATGACCTTCTGGGGTCCCTTCCAACCCTGATATTCTATGATTCTATGATCCCGCACATACGCTCTCCCTCCTTCATGGTCTGCCTCGAGGCTATCCAGCACTGCGCAAGCAAACCCCCCGTGACACTGCACCCCATATTCTTCACAGTGATCTTATTATGGTGTATTTTATGCAAGACAGATTGTGTGAGGTGTCATTGGAAAAGTTATGATTTGCTGAATATGATTATCCTATTTGTATGCATGTATCATTTTTGTATCTGAAGTTACGACTATTGACTAGCAGAAATGGGCTTATTCTGGAAAACACCCACAGCCAACTTTTCAGGTACAACAATGAAGAAGCCAGATGGGGCTGATGGCCCATTAGCAAAGGCAATGGATTGTGGCATAGCTTAACCTTCCGTGGGTGTTTTGGCCAGCCTGTAAGCAATGGCTGCTGAAACTCTACAAGGTCATGTGACCAGACCACATGTCTCTGGACTCAGTATTGGGATGTCAGTATTTTTCTACAAACCGGTCTGGCCACCAAGTTTTGAAACAAAGGATTCCTGCCATATGCTAAAGCTATATAAGGCAGGGAGTGACATCACCTGTGGTTCTTGACTCTCCACACAAGAAGACACCTGGAAACGCTCGAGGAACAAATACTGAACTGAGGGAAGAGCTAGACCCAGTCTAAAGGGATTTCTAGCTTGTGTATGAAAGACCTGGGGAATCCAAGCTGTAAAGCAAGTGCAGCTTGTCCCATAAGAATCTGCAGCCCGCCTGTATCATCAGCCAGGGTGAGGATTTGGCTAGTTCATATCCTATCTTTCTAGTATCTTAGACTTAGTTTACATTTTGTTTATTTACTAGGTAATCTGCTTTCATCTGTTTGCTATCACTTACAATCATTTAAAAATCTGTCTTTTCTGGTTAATAAACTTATTTTATGTTTTAATCCAAACCAGTGAGCTTTGACTGGAGTGCTTGGGGAAAATCTCTGTTTGGTTACCACAAGTGTGCATTGCCCTCTTCACATTGAGGGAGATGTGGACTGGGTATTAAACCTATGTACTGTCCCGATTTGACCGGGGCAGGACGGTACTGCTCTGGGGTTGTAGGATAGGAAGCTGGTGGTTAGAAAGCCTGGGTGTAACTACAGCTGGGTGTGTCCCTACCTGTGTGAATGCTGGTGAAAGTGCAGGTTGGAGGGCATTGCAGCTTGTCACAGTAGCACAGTGTGAGAGGGAGCCCTGGCTGGTGGGTCAGAGGGCTTAGTGATATCCCAGTTCCAGGTGGCCCCCCGGGGGGAACAGGTCATACCCCCACCCTCAGTTCTTTCTCAACTGCCTTTGGCCTTGAACAGAGCAAGCAGTTGTCCCTTCCTTATCTGCGTCATTAGCATAAGTAGTAGTTGCTTTTGTTTATTTTGTTCTCCTTAATAGTGTTTCCTTTCTTTACTCCATTGGGATTAAAGGAGAAAAAAGAAAAAGAAAGGGAAAAAGAATTCAGTTTGTTTCCTGCCCAGTCTCGGGGAATTTCTACCCTCCCCCCACCCAACCGGGTGTTTAGAAGAATCTAAGTTTTTTCATTTAAAAAAAAAAAGAGGAGGAGGAGGAAAGAAGACCTTTCTTCTGCATTCCTCACTGCTAGAAGATGATAGTTCCCAGCCCAGTGGTATGCCCGGCTCTCCTGGCTCCAAGAGGTGCCTCTGCTGCAAGGAGTTGATTGTTGTAATGGCCAGACACTCTCACTGTGTTTGGTGCTTGGGAGAGTCCCACAGAAGTGCTTCCCCTGCCACAGCTAAAACGGTAGGAACTGGGAGCTGAAGTGAAAACTTCTCCTTATGGAGAAGGCACTTCAGTCTCCAGGGGATTCCGGTACTGACCCCGGATCATCTCTGGAGCCTTTAAGTTCAAAGGGAATAGAGTCGTGAAAAAAACCAGCATATGCCCCCTGTAAAAAGGGCGCTGAGTCATTGTTCAGCCAGAAGGGTTCCCCAGTGCTGCCACCTTGGTACCATGGCACCAGAAAATATTCCCCAGTTCTGCCACCTGTTTTTTGGCAGGCGAGTTGTTGGCCAGCCAAAGGGGTTCCCCAGTGTGGCACCTCGGTACTGACAGCATTGTTAGCTCTGAAGCCTGGTACCCAGAAGGGGGCCTCTGCTATGAACTCGGCTGCACCGCCTGAAGAAGCCGCGGGCTCAGGCTCTGAGGCAATAGTACCGCCCTCTATGGAGAGAGACAATTACCATACTGTCTCTAAAAGAGCAGCACAGAGAAAACTTTGGTACCAGGTGCAACAAAACTTCAATCTAGGGAATGATCTGCACCTTCTTAACCATTGGTACTGACAACATAACACGGACACTCCTCAGCAGTACCAAGTGAGCCTACAGCACCACGTGAGCTCTGGTACTCTGGAGATCTGTGACCCCGATACCCAGGGAAAGACAATTACTGTACCATCTCTAAAAGAACAGCACCAAGAAAACTTTTGGTACCGGGTGCATCAAATCACTCATCTAGGGAGTGTTCTGCACCTTTTCAACCATCGGTACGACAAAGTACCACGGACACTCCTCTGTGGTACCAAGTGAGCCCATGGTACACATGAGCTCCGGTACCCTGGAGACCTGATGGTTGGGGATCCCCAATCTCCAATACTTTGGAATCACTCTTGGCATGGGCTGTGTACCACCCATACTCTAGTCAGCACTGCCCTTACCCAGTGACGAGTCTGACAGTGGCCAGGAGGAGGTCATTTCCCTGGTCCCTCATTGTGGCCCACCATCACAATACAAGCGTCCTCTTCAATTCCATTGGGCCAACCCATGATCATGGTACAAGCCCCCTGAGGTAACCCCACCACCTATGCCCTCCCCCTCCCATGTCTGTATGGCGATCCTTGGGCAATGTACACATCCCACACGTTGCGGCCGTCCAGTGTGTCTCAGCGAGAGTCCACCATATGGTCTCCTGCAGCCTGGCTATCCAGAGCCCATGAGCCAGGGGAGGAGGAAGGTTTATCAGAACAGGAAGAAGGGCTCAAAGGGGAAGCTACCCATCCAGCAAAGTTCTCCTCATCTCTGTCACATGAGGCTGTAATGCCTCCCCCCACCCCATTACTAGGGGATGATTTTAAGAACTTCATGGATCTTACCAAGAAGGTGGCAGATGAGCTGCAGATTCCCCTAAAGGAGGAGGCAGATACACATAACAAGTTGGTGGATATTCTGCACATCTCCTCCTCATCCAGAATTGCCCTCCCAATTAATGAGGCGATTCTAGATCCGACCAAAGTCATCTGGCAGACACCAGCCTCCATCACACCAACCAGCAAGAGAGCAAAAAAAAACAAAAAAACCCTACATGTCTCCCAAAGAGGCAGACTTCCTGTTTCAACATCTGCAGCCCAACACCATTATAGTGGATGTAGTTAATGGATGAAGCAAGCAACATCATGCCCAGTTGACCCCATACGATTGGGCTTGGGAGGACAGCGTATTTGTCGGAAACATTACAGTTTAGAGTCATGAATTACCAAACTATCATGGCCAAATATAATTTTACAAATTATGGGAAATGCAATGCGTTTCTGGAACATTTACTGGAGGCACAAAAGGAGCAATTTCAGGCCATTCTCAGAGACGGTCAGTTAATAGCCAGACCGGTGCTAGAGACAGTACTGGACATAGCAGATACAGGGACCCGCCCAATCTCCATGACAGTGGTAATGAGGCGGGCTTCTTGGCTACACCTTTCTGGGTTGTCCAAAGAGCTGCAGAAGGGCCCAAACTCTTCGCAGAGAAGACAGATTCTTCTCTCCACACCTTGAAGGATTCCTGGGCCACATTACACCCCTAGGAATCTACGCTGTGGGACAGAAGAGAAGATATACCTCTTAGCCACAGCACAGGTCACAACCTCCTCAATACCTCCATCTCAGCACTTTTACAAGCTGCAGTGTAAGAGGACCAGTGCTCAAAAGTAGAAGCAGTCCGCACCCCAATCCATGACCTCTCAAACTGCCTCTAAAGCACTTTTGATGGGTTGGTTGAGGCCCCGAATAATTATACCTTGCAACATTGGCTGCCATTTGCACACCTGTCATGCCCCTTCAGAAGTCACCTGACCCTCTTTCACGGCAGTTGGGAGAATATCATCTCTGAAAGATGGGTCCTGGAGATTATTTCAAAGGGTTACACCATTTAATTCATGTTCCTCCCCTATTCCAACCCTCCTTCCCCACCCCACTGCAGGGACCCTTCTAACAAGAACCTGCTTAGTCAGGAAATAGATCATTTGTTATACCTAGAGGCCATAGAACCAGTCCCAGTGCAACTTAGGAGCCAGGGGTTTTACTCCAATTATTTCCTGATCACCAAGGTGAAGGGAGGTTGGAGGCCCAATCTAGATCTAAGGGCATTAAACAAATACGGGAAGGCGCAGAGGTTCAAGATGATCATGCTAGCAGCCATTATTCCAGGTCTAGAGCAAGGAGATTGATTTCTGGCCCTTGACCTACATGATGTCTACTTCCAGATCTCGATACAACCATTGTACAGGAGATTCCTACAGTTTACCTTTGGGCAGGACCATTATCCGTACTGACTGCTTCACCCAGGGTATTCTCCCAGGTTCTCTCCATTGTAATGGTGCACTAACCCCAGTACAGTGACTGGAGTTTATCAGTGCCAACATCGATGCAGTCCAAGCGAGAGCATTCCTCCCGCTACACAGACTCACCACCCTGGGATGGATGCCTCTCTAATAGGCTAGGGAGCTCACCTACACCACCACAAGGTTCAGGGCAAATGGCCTTCCACAGAAGTGACCCGCCATATCACTCTTTGGGAGCTAAAGGCTGTCAGGAACACCTGTGCACACTTTTTGCCTTTCATCAAGAACGTGCACACAAAGGTCATGATGGACAATATGACACATATATTTTACATAAATTGCCAAGGAGGTGGCCAGATCTCCCTCCGTCTGCACAGAAGCACTCAAACTTTGGAGTTGGTGCATCCATCATGATGTGCTCATCTCAGCTGTCTATCTACCAGGGATACAAAAGGTGACAGCCGAGAGTCTGTTGGAATTTTTCTCACAACCACAAATGGGAACTCAGAGGTGCTCCGAGATACATTCACCCTTTGGGGAACCCTGACTACGGATCTTTTCGCTACTTACTGGAACAAGAAATGTTCTCATTACTGCTCCAGGGCCAGCCTGGGGAAACATTCACTGGGAGACGCTCTTATCCTCCCATGGGACGGGGACCTCTTGTGTGCCTTTTCCCAGTTTCCTCTTCTATCCAAGGTCCTGTTGAAAATTCAGCGAGACAAAGCAAGAATTATTCTGATTGCTCCTCCTAGCCAGCACAAGTCTGGTTCCCTTACCTGACACAGATGGCAATATGTCCTCCAGTTCCTCTTCAGCACATTCCTCACCTGCTTTCTCAAAACAATGGGCTGATCCTTCACCCCCACCTGCGGGTCCTCCACCCTTGGCTCTTTCTTAGTTCTAAGGCTTAGTGGCAGAATGCTCTGATGAGCTGAAAGATGTGTTGCTACACAGCCATAAGTTGACCTCTCGACATATTTACCTACAAAATGGAAATTATTCCAAGTTTGTCATTCTAAACACATAGCCCCAACCTCCTCTTCCCTCCCTCTGATTTTACACTGCATTTTAGACCTCAAGATGTCAAAACTCTTACTCAGCTCCCTTAAGGTACATCTAGTGGCAAAAACTGCTGTCCCCCGCCAGGTACATAGATACTCGGTGTTCGCTCACCCTCTGATGCATAGATTCCTTAAGGGCATTGCGAATCTCTTCCCTGCTCCTGAGCCTAGAATCTTAACCTAGTTCTCAGGGCTTTGATTAGACCTCCCTTTGAGTCTATGGGAATCTGCTCTCTCTTACACCTGTCCATGAAGACAGCGTTTCTAATTGCCATCACCTCAGCTACACATATAGGAGAAATAGTGGCCTTGATGGCACACCCACCATTCATGGTCTTTTTTAAAGATAAAGTAACTCTAAGGACATATCCCAAGTTGCTCCCTACTTTCTCTGCACTTTCCATGTGAATCAACAGATCCATCTCCCTGCTTTTTTTTCCCCAAAACCACATTGTGAGAACAGAGGGACGATTCTGTATATGCTAGATGTTAGAAGAACACTAGCATTCTATTTGGACAGGACTAAGGACTTCAGGAAATCCCCTAAGTTCTTCCTTTCACTCGCAGAAAGATCCAAAGGCTCTGTGATATCTGCTTAAAGACTATCCAAATGGGTCTCTGGTTACGTTAATCACTGTTATTAAGGGCGCAACCTGCTGCCTCTGACCTCATGGTGTGCGTATGGACTCTGGACAATTTCTGCCTTGGTCACATGCCTTAAAGATATCCCTATCTCAGCATTCTGTAGACGAGCAACTTGTGCCTCTTCCCACACTTTTGGAGAACATTATGCAATCACTGGAGATTCGGCCTCCAACCTGATCTTCGACGCCACAGTACTCTCTGTAGTAACAGACTCCACTCCAGAGTCCTAGCCTTCTGTGGTGGGTACTGGTCAGGAGTCACCTACAGTGGAGCACCCATAAGGACACAACTCAAAGAAGAAGAGGAAGTTACTCACCTTGTGCAGTAACGATGATTCTTCGAGATGTGTGTCCCTACAGATGCGCCACAACCTGCTCTCCTCCCCTCTACTTCAGAGTTCTCCATAGGGCTCTGCAGCAGAGAAGGAACTGAAGGGGGAGAGTTCATCCACACAGTACTACATAGCCTCGAGGCAGACCATGAGGGAGGGAGAGCTCATGTGCAGACTCCACGGACACTGCTACCAAAAAGCTCTGATTAGAGGCACAGGGGTGCACATACACCTACAGTGGAGCACCTGTAGGGGGACACGTCTCGAAGAACCATTGTTACTGCACAAGGTGGTTAACTTCCTCTTTTTATAATTATAAAAAGGCCAAAATTGTGTGAGGCCCTTTGCTCCTCCTCCTGTTAGATGATTAACATATAGCAGAGCCAAAGTTTTTGCATACTTGCTCCCTTGCTTGTTTTTCGTTTTGTTTTGTTAGTTAGTTATTTCCCTTGTCACACAAAGGCCGGTTATGGCAGAACCTGTAGATTTATTTTTTTAAAAAAGTATTCATTACAAAGAGGTAAAGGTTTACCAGCATCCTCTTGGGGAAACAGAATTGAAAGAGTGGCCTGAAAACTTTTAAAATTTGGGGAACTGGATTTCCTGGTGTATCTGCTTGTAGTTTTATAATTCTTTCCTGCAACGTACTTCACGGCAGGCTGTCAAATGTATCTATGTAGTTTCTCTTGTCCTTGAAAAATACACTCAAGAAGATGTTTTATTGATGCACCTTTTAACTATTTAGTTTCCTCCATTTGGAAAACGTTTGCTGTAAGTTTTCCATTTTGGGCAATACTTTCTCAAACTAAATAAGCCTCACAAGTCAACACATCTGTGGAATTGATCCTAAAATGGATTCTTGTGTAGGTTAGGTTCTGAGAGCTTTCCAGAGAAAACTGAATGTTCATGTAATGATCCTGGAAGTTTATAGTTTTGTTTTTTGTTTTATAGGTAACATAACAGGCAATAGATAAGAGGACTGCGTTATGGAAAAATTAAAGCCCAAGTTTGCGTGCACTTTGCTTGTGCTTCATTCGGTGCAAAAATCCTGTCTGCTTGGGGATGAACCCAATTTATACATTTGGCTTATGCCTAAATTGGGCACCTACTTGGGCGTGTGCATGCTGGAAAGTTTAACCCTGAGGAAAGAAGGTGAAACAGAAAAGCAGACAGAGGATGCCCAAAAAAGTTTGGCCACTAGTTACCTTTTAATCCATTGAAAATATGAGGAGATGCAGCAGATTCAAATTGACCATTAAATTGCAGAAATCAAAACAACATGTAAGATTTCTCATTTACTGACGACTTCTCAGAATGTTTTTAAAGTACTTGTCATTTTTCTTATAGGGTCTCCAAGCAGCTCAGAAGGAGGCTCAAATTAAAGTTCTTGAAGGACGCCTTAAGCAAACAGAAATTACAAGTTCTACTCAAAATCAGCTGCTATTTCATATGCTGAAAGAGAAGGCAGAATTAAATCCCGAACTTGATGCTTTGCTGGGTCATGCTTTGCAAGGTAATTTAGGCGTGTTATAAAGGGGTAGTACACTGCATGTCAGGTTTGCTTTTCATGCATGATGTACTAGATATTTTAGGTCATTACTTTTCTGAATAGATGCTGTATTTTAACATCTTACATTTAAAAATATACTCCACACTTGATGTGCATGTAAACCATTTTGAAAGTGTAATTGGGGTGACCAGATGTCCTGATATTAAGGGCTTTATGTTATATAGGCAACTTTATCCCCCCCACCCCCCATGGTGTCCCGATTTTTCACATTTTATGTCTGGTCACCGTAACTGTAATGCCCATGCAGCAGGGAAATGCAGGAAATAAGGAAGTTTTGATCGCCACAATTTTTTAACTCAAAATGTACTGCCTATTGTTTCTACAAAAATTAATATTGACAATTTGGTATTATTTAAACTTCTAAACATTAAATTCTAAATATTTGTCCCCCTTCTCTCTTCATATATTTGTACTTTTTGAAGGAGGTGCTAAATGTCTGCTACAGCATCTATTCTGCTTTCTCTTAGGTTAAACTATGAATAATATAGTTTAATGTGGGATTTTTTGTAATGGATCTGTTTTGATTGGAGTGTTGCTTTTTGTTTCCTTGTTGCTGTTATTTACACAGACCTAGATAGCATACCACTGGGTAAGTATGTTTAGCTTCCTGTGTACTGTACAGCTGCATGAGTTACTAATTGTTCATGTACACTAACTGGTGCATCCTAGAATTTGTGAGCGTGTGAACAGTTTGCATGTACTATTTCATATACATACTCATTACCACACAAGCTTAAAAAACATTCTTTCCTTTAGTGACACCACTTAAAAACACTCGTAAGTACTCAAGCCCACATTAAGAAGTGAGTGCAGCAAATACAGTTGTAGATAAAACTTGTTCCTAATTTACTTGTTAAAGAGCCTACAGTATGTTTATATATATATATCTCAATGGGGTATTTCATCACATTTTATTATTGCTGTAGCTGTGACAAATAACATTTGTATTTGACATTAAAAATAACTCTTAACATGCAATTAATTTTTAACCTTTTGCAGATAATTATCTTCAAACTTAAATGCTTTACAGAACGTGTATAATGCACACTGTATAACGGACTATTTTACACTCTTATTCAAGGCTTAATTTATTTTAATCATTTTGTGGACTCAGTATATATTTTGTCACTTTAAAATTATTAGCAAGGTAGGGAATACAAATTTAAAAAATCCTCCAAAACACCACATTATTTTGGTTGCTCTCTATGAATACATCAGAAATACCTCAGGTTTCACAAAATCTGCAATTCTTTCTATATAGTTTTGCAAAGTTTTTAATCACATTGAACTGTCTTATACTAATTTGCATATAAGTCAGATAACTTTCAGGGGTAGGGTTTTATTTAACCCCAGTGATACTTCATAGAAGATTTTGCATTTAAGGAGGCAGATGCCCCATTCATTGTGAAGGTCTGTTGGTTTAAACCGTCATAGCTTTGTTGGCTTCATTGGCACTGAGATAATTTTACATCAGCTGAAGATCCATCTCAAAATATGTTGTTGTATCAAGCTAGTATTCATTCAGGAATGATGTCAAAGGTTATCAAAGGTTATAGCTTGGATAAAATAGAAACTTGATCATTTAATGTTAATAACTTTTTATATACTTCAATAATAAGTGTAAGCTTATTAAGTCAATTTGAATTAGAATAACATTTCTCCAACCTGCAGTCCATGTTATAGTTTCTTCAGCTTTGGATATATTTTTATTCTGTCAAATTAAGTCAGGCACTTCTTAGGGGTATTCAAAATCAAAATAGATATAGAGATATTCTGCAAGTATTTGCACAGTGCCTTTCATCTGATAATCTCAGAACACTTTGCAAGCATGAACTATCCTGCAACACTCCTGTGAAATAGATTAGCTGTAGTATTTTCACTTTGCAATGAGGAAACTGAGTCATGGTGAGGTTAAGGCATCTGCCCAAGACCTGACAAGTGAGGAAAATTTTTCTTCTTTGAGTAGTGTCCCTATGGGTGCTACACTGTAGGTGTGCTTGTATCCTTGCGCTGCTGATCGGGAACTTCTGTAGCAGTCTCTGTTGAGCCTGCACACGCATTGTCTCTACTCATGCTGAGCCACGGTACTAGCCAGTGTGCGCGGGCTAACCTTCCTCAGTTCCTTGTCTACCATCCCTGGCTAGAGAAGGAGGCATTAGCAGTCCATTAAGACTATCGTCTTAATCTACATACTTATAGTTAGTCTCCTAGTTATAGTTTTTCCCCTTTCTTTATTTTATCCTTAATAATAATAAAAAAAAAGTCTATTTTTTCTTCCTGCCTTTTCTCCCCTATCGTGGACCCTTTCCCCCATCTGGGTATGCCTGGTTCTTTGGGCTTCAAGAAATGCCTTACTTGGAAAGAGGTGATCCCGATCATGGCTAAGCATTCTCAGTGCATTCACTGCCTCAGAAAAGGCCACGTACAACAGAAGTCTGGTCTTTGCCAACAACTCCAGCCAAGATCCCGCAAAGACGGAGCTCCGCCAGAAGATTATCTTCATGGAGGCAGCTCTCCGACCCAAGTCACATGGTAGATGTGAGTCTTTCCCACAGCCTTCTAGATCTAAGGGCTGCAGGTTGAAGAAGCAGGCTGCAGACTCTTCTCTCAAATCATCTAAGAAGAGAGCGGGAAGCCCCTATAGTGAACCCCAAGATCACGAATCACCATCTCACTTGATATCTTTGACCCTTCCAGCACCAAGGCCATCTCGGTCTGGCACCCATGGCTCACAGAAATCGCAGCAAAAATCATCTGCCAAGGATGAGGGAGAAGGCATGATGGCTTCGTCTGGAGAGGAGGAGGATATTATCTTTCATTCATTTCTTCTTCAGTACTGGCTTTCTGTTCCTCTCAGTCTCAAGAGTCTCAGTCTCAAGAGGCTCGGTGCAGAGGTCTCGGAACCAAGAGGACCGATGTGGGCTTGTGTACTGGGAGTGTGTTTTTAGAGGAGTTCTTACTCCTGTCCTTCAGTGCCAATGACTCGGTGCCCATACCCATTGGGTCCGTAGGCCTGTCAGTGCGGTCAGTCCCGGAAGTGACATCACTTCCCCACCGGACCCCACACCCCCGTAGGGATGGCCCTGCTCGGTATTTCCTAATACCCAAAAGGAAGGGAGGTTGGAGACCCATACTAGACCTCAGAGCTCTCAGCAAGTTTGTCAAGGCTCAAAAATTCAAGATGATCATTATAGCATTGGAACAGGGAGACTAGTTTTCAGTCCTTGACCTCTACGGTGCGTATTTTTACATCTCAGTCCTACTGACTCACAGATGATTTCTCAGATTCACTCTGGGACACGACCACTACCAATACAGAGTGCTCCTCTTCAGGCTGTCGTCAGCTCCAAGCGTATTTTCCAAAGATCTCTCAGTGGTGGCCATTCATTTACACTCTCAAGGGATAAAGATTTGCCTCTACCTGGACAATTGTCTACCCAGAGCTCGATCTCTCCAGGAGGCTCACCATTCACCAACACTTCAATATATTTGTTTGCAGAACTGGGCCTACAGATCAACACTCAGAACTCAACGCTCACTCCCGTGCAATACCTGGAATTCCTGGGACCGACCTCGACACATTACAGGCCAAAGCTCTCTTACCTCAGCACAGGTCCCTATGCTTAGTCACACTTATAGACACCATTCAAAGCAGCCCACAATTCTTCGGACATATGGCAGCAGTCATAGCGGTGATAGCTCATGCCAGGCTTCACATAAGATGCCGCCCAATGCAGTTCAGCTTGGTTTGCAGACCGAACAATTATAGGTTGGACAAACCCCTATCACTACCCACCAGGATCAAAAACTCCTTAAACTGGTTGAAGGACCCAGCTAATGTTTGCAAAGGGATCCCCTTCTCACAAACATCACCATCATTGCTCCTCACCACCAACGCATCACTCATAGGGAGGGGTGCACACCTAAATGGCCTCACGACACAAGGCAAATAGTCACCCATGGAGATATCTCTCCACATCAATCTCCTGAGGAAGCACAGGCAGGAATGTCTGTGAGGGGAGGGCTCCTGCCTCATACTGGGAATGAGGGGCGATCAACAGGTCAAGTGCTTATATACAAATGCACAAAGCCTTGGAAACAAGCAGGGAGAACTGGAGGTCCTGGTGATGTCAAAGAACTATGACGTGATCGGAATAACAGAGACTTGGTGATTTAACTCACATGACTGGAGTACTGTCATGGATGGTTATAAACTGTTCAGGAAGGACAGGCAGGGCAGAAAAGGTGGGGGAGTAGCACTGTATGTAAGGGAGCAGTATGACTGCTCAGAGCTCCGGTACGAAACTGCAGAAAAACCTGAGTGTCTCTGGATTAAGTTTAGAAGTGTGTGCAACAAGAGTGATGTAGTGGTGGGAGTCTGCTATAGACCACCGGACCAGGGGGATGAGGTGGATGAGGCTTTCTTCCGGCAGCTCACGGAAGCTACTGGATCGCATGCCCTGATTCTCATGGGTGACTTTAATTTTCCTGATATCTGCTGGGAGAGCAATACAGCGGTGCATAGACAATCCAGGAAGTTTTTGGAAAGCGTAGGGGACAATTTCCTGGCGCAAGTGCTAGAGGAGCCAACTAGGGGGGGCGCTTTTCTTGACCTGCTGCTCACAAACCGGGTAGAATTAGTGGGGGAAGCAAAGTGGATGGGAATCTGGGAGGCAGTGACCATGAGTTGGTTGAGTTCAGGATCCTGACGCAGGGAAGAAAGGTAAGCAGCACGATACGGACCCTGGACTTCAGGAAAGCAGACTTCGACTCCCTCAGGGAACGGATGGCCAGGATCCCCTGGGGGACTAACTTGAAGGGGAAAGGAGTCCAGGAGAGCTGGCTGTATTTCAAGGAATCCCTGTTGAGGTTACAGGGACAAACCATCCCGATGAGTCGAAAGAATAGTAAATATGGCAGGCGACCAGCTTGGCTTATTGGTGAAATCTTAGCGGATCTTAAACATAAAAAAGAAGCTTACAAGAAGTGGAAGGTTGGACATATGACCAGGGAAGAGTATAAAAATATTGCTCAGGCATGTAGGAATGTTATCAGGAGGGCCAAATCGCACCTGGAGCTGCAGCTAGCCAGAGATGTCAAGAGTAACAAGAAGGGTTTCTTCAGGTATGTTGGCAACAAGAAGAAAGCCAAGGAATGTGTGGGCCCCTTACTGAATGAGGGAGGCAAACTAGTGACAGAGGATGTGGAAAAAGCTAATGTACTCAATGCTTTTTTTGCCTCTGTTTTCACTAACAAGGTCAGCTCCCAGACTGCAACGCTGGGCATCACAAAATGGGGAAGAGATGGCCAGCCCTCTGTGGAGATAGAGGTGGTTAGGGACTATTTAGAAAAGCTGGACATGCACAAGTCCATGGGGCCGGACGAGTTGCATCCGAGAGTGCTGAAGGAACTGGCGGCTGTGATTGCAGAGCCATTGGCCATTATCTTTGAAAACTCGTGGCGAACCGGGGAAGTCCCGGATGACTGGAAAAAGGCTAATGTAGTGCCAATCTTTAAAAAAGGGAAGAAGGAGGATCCTGGGAACTACAGGCCAGTCAGCCTCACTTCAGTCCCTGGAAAAATCATGGAGCAGGTCCTCAAAGAATCAATCCTGAAGCACTTGCATGAGAGGAAAGTGATCAGGGACAGCCAGCATGGATTCACCAAGGGAAGGTCATGCCTGACTAATCTAATCGCCTTTTATGATGAGATTACTGGTTCTGTGGATCAAGGGAAAGCAGTGGATGTATTGTTTCTTGACTTTAGCAAAGCTTTTGACACGGTCTCCCACAGTCTTCTTGTCAGCAAGTTAAGGAAGTATGGGCTGGATGAATGCACTACAAGGTGGGTAGAAAGCTGGCTAGATTGTAGGGCTCAACGGGTAGTTATCAATGGCTCCATATCTAGTTGGCAGCCGGTATCAAGTGGAGTACCCCAAGGGTCAGTCCTGGGGCCGGTTTTGTTCAATATCTTCATAAATGATCTGGAGGATGGTGTGGATTGCACTCTCAGCAAATTTGCGGATGATACTAAACTGGGAGGAGTGGTAGATACACTGGAGGGGAGGGATAGGATACAGAAAGACCTAGACAAATTGGAGGATTGGGCCAAAAGAAATCTGATGAGGTTCAATAAGGATAAGTGCAGGGTCCTGCACTTAGGACGGAAGAACCCAATGCACAGCTACAGACTAGGGACCGAATGGCTAGGCAGCAGTTCTGCGGAAAAGGACCTAGGGGTGACAGTGGACGAGAAGCTGGATATGAGTCAGCAATGTGCCCTTGTTGCCAAGAAGGCCAATGGCATTTTGGGATGTATAAGTAGGGGCATAGCGAGCAGATTGAGGGACGTGATCGTTCCCCTCTATTCGACATTGGTGAGGCCTCATCTGGAGTACTGTGTCCAGTTTTGGGCCCCACACTTGAAGAAGGATGTGGATAAATTGGAGAGAGTCCAGCGAAGGGCAACAAAAATGATTAGGGGACTGGAACACATGAGTTATGAGGAGAGGCTGAGGGAGCTGGGATTGTTTAGCCTGCAGAAGAGAAGAATGAGGGGGGATTTGATAGCTGCTTTCAACTGCCTAAAAGGGGGTTCCAAAGAGGATGGCTCTAGACTGTTCTCAATGGTAGCAGATGACAGAACGAGGAGTAATGGTCTCAAGTTGCAGTGGGGGAGGTTTAGATTGGATATTCGGAAAAACGTTTTCACTAAGAGGGTGGTGAAACACTGGAATGCGTTACCTAGGGAGGTGGTAGAATCTCCTTCCTTAGAGGTTTTTAAGGTCAGGCTTGACAAAGCCCTGGCTGGGATGATTTAACTGGGAATTGGTCCTGCTTTGAGCAGGGGGTTGGACTAGATGACCTTCTGGGGTCCCTTCCAACCCTGATATTCTATGATTCTATGATTCCTTATGGAATGCCTACAGCTGTTTCCTTCCATTGATCACAGGATCACACACAAAAATCCTGACAGACAACATAGCCTGTATGTACTACATCAATTGGCAGGGGGGAGCCAGATCACCCTCCCTATATGCAGAAGCGATGAGATTATGGAATTGGTGCATCTGACATAATGTTACACTGTCTGTGGTGTTTCTGCTGGGTACTCAAATCTCGATAGCGGACAGTCTCCATCACAAATTTCCACACAATCATGAGTGGAAGATACACCCATCCGTACTTCACGACCTATTTAGATGATAGGAGACACCATCTTCGCCACTCACCTGAACAAGAAGTGTCCACACTACTGCTCCAGAGCGGGGATGGGACAACACTCTTTAGGTGATGCTCTCCTCCTCCCCTGGGACAGAGACCTTCTCTATGCGTCCCTCCATTTCCCCTACTGTTGAAGGTCCTGCTGAAAATAAAAAGGGACAGAGCTTGGGTCATTCTTATTGCTCCTACTTGGCCGAGACAGACTGGTAGTCTTACCTGTCACAGCTTGCAACGTGTCCGCTGATCTGTCTCTGAGCCACTCCGCTCCTCCTCTCACAGAATAAAGGAAATACCCTACATCCCAACTTGGGGATGCTCTGCCTCAAGGCATGGCTTCTGTTTGGTTCCAACACCTAGAAAGCTCCTGTTCAAGAGAGGTACAAGAAATTCTGTTATACAATAGAAAGTCCACGACACGGCACATTTACCTGCAGAAATAGTCCAGGTTTCAGATTTGATGCGTGTCCCAACAGATCTCCCCAGCATCCGCAACTCTTCCACATATAGACTATGCTTTAACCCTAAAATGGTCCGGTCTATATCGAAGCTCTCTGAGGGTCCACCTAGCGGCTATTACAGTTTTTCACCAACCTGTAGAGGAGCACTCAGTGCTGTCACATCCAACTACTAAAAGGTTCCTCAAAGGCATATGTGATGGGGTATGCATACCCCGCACTGGGCAAGATAGGATTAACTCTGCATTATGGGCGGTGCAAGCCCCACCCTTCAGACCATGCTGGCATACACCAACTACTACCACAGTATAAAAAGGAGCAGCCCAGCTCATTCTAGGCTGATCGCCAAGGAGAGAGGACACTTGGTGGAGGCTCCAGACCAGAAGCTGCTATAGCTGCAGACTGCAAGAGCTCGAGGACCCGGAGCTCAGATTGGTAACCTGCAACCCTCAACGAGCATCCAGGAGCTGGAGTTCCAGAGCGTTAACCCAGCCAGGGAACCCGGAGATCCTGACGGCATAGCGACTGCTACCTCAGTAACCACAGTAGGAAGTGGCCCAGGGAGGCAAGGGGAGTGGTATCTACCACCTGAGCAAAGTCAGCATGTTGCGGTAGGATTCCCTGCTGACTGGGTGATGACTAACCCCATTGCTGACAGGGCCCTGGGCTGGGACCCGGTGGAGAGGGAGGGCCCGGGTCTCCCATCATGGCCACCACCCGCCCCTAGGGAGTGGCCCACTTCCCTGACTCTGGCTGTTAGGCCACGTGGCCTTGACCCTAAGGGCAGGTACATTGACTCTGGCCGCTAGGCCACACAGCCCTGACCCCAGGGCCATCATATTGACTCTGGCCTCTAGGCCATGTTGTTTTCAGCCCGAGGACCGTCTGGCAGACCGTAACCCCAGTGGGGTCACACCCCACCCCAAAGGAGGATGGGGTGTACATACCTCCCGACAGCATAGTAAACCTCTTCCCTCAACCTCGACTTCTGACTCCACATGGGACCTGAGCCTTGTACTGAAAGGACTGACTAGGCCCCACTTCAAATCCATGGCCACCTGTTCGCTAACATACCTGTCCATGAAAATGGCCTTCCTGGTAGCGATTACCTTGGCCAGGAGAAAAGGAGAGATAGCAGCTCTGATGGCGCATCCTTCTTACACGGTATTTTTTCCACACAAGGTTACACTCAGCCCACACCCAAAATTCATCCCTAAGGTAACTCAGTTTCACATGAATCAGTTGATTCATCTTCCAATCTTCTGCCCCAACCCTAACTGAGACAACAAGCAGGGCTATATTGCTTACCCTAGATGTCAGGAGAGCCCTGGCCTTCTACCTAAGGACAGGACAAAGGCCTTCAGGAAGTCCCCTAGGCTTTTCCTCTCCATGGTGGAAAGATCCAAGGGCTCAGCAATATCAGCCCAAAGACTTTCCAAGTGGGTCTCGAATTGTGCTGTCATCTGTAACTGATGCAAGTCCTGGCCCTCCAGAAGGGGTACTGCTCGGGAGTCACCTACAGTGGAGCACCTGTAGGGACACTACTCGAAGTTACTCACCTTGTGCAGTAACAATGGTTATTCGAGAAGTGTTCCCCTATGGGTGCTCTACAACCCACCCATCTCCCCTCTACTTCACAGTTCTTGTCTTGACTCTGCACTAGAGAAGGAACTGAGGAGGGTTAGCCCGCGCACGCTGGCTGGCCTCAGGGTGCAGCACGAGGAGAGACAGCGCATGCGTGGGCCCAACAAACACTGCTACTGAAGTTCTCCAATCAGCAGTGCAGGGACACAAGCATACCTACAGTGGAGCACCTGTAGGGGGACACATCTTGAAGAACCATTGTTGCTGCAAAAGGCGAGTAATTTCTTCTTCTAGTATTGCATCCAATTGGGAAAAATATTATGGTCTAGAATGACAGGGTGGCTGACACTATTTTCTGATGCCTTAGGGCTCTTGCTTCCCTAAAAAGTCCTGCTTCCACTGATAGCAGTGGTAAAATTCCCATTGACCTCAAGAGGAGCAGGATGAAACCCAAAATAGAACTCCAGCTCCCTTCTTCAGAATAACATTTATCCATATTAGTCCTATGCATAAAGCAAAGTGGAATTGTATTAATGCATTAAACCTTTCTAAACTTAGAAACAACTTTCTTTTAAAAGACCAAAAAAAAGTCATAATTAAAAAAAAAAGTGGTTTTGTCTCTTATGCTGAGAAAGTCATTCCTCTTCAGGTGTGTATGCGCGCGCACACATATACTGGTCACAGTGATAGATATTATGTAATTAGGTCAACAAGGTCCATCCTGTGCTGTTTTACGCTGCGTGGCAACTAACGAGATAGCTGCACTGCTTGACTTGCCCAATTCATTTTATAAATAGAGAATAAACCATATCCTGAGCTACAAGTACAAAGTGAGAGTGGATTGTGTGTCCACCACTCTCCTGATGTGTTATTACAGCTTTGTAAGTCACAATCTGCTTGTACTATATTTTATTGTTTATTATAGGACTTTCTTCCACCTCTCCTCTCCCCTCCCTTTCCCATTCAGACTGGCAATATAGCAACTATTCATGAAATGTTGCTAGAGTGACTAATTTCTGAATCACCACTAGAATTGTTTTTCTCGTTAATGAGATCTGGTCATTCATGAGTATGACTCACAGCCATGAATGAGCTGATCAGTCTTGAGAGGGGAGCAAAGCAAGTGTCATTTCCTCGGAATGAAATATTATGTCTCTCTGTACCCTTGTCAAACTAGTTACATTCTGACAGTTTGTCCTCACCTCCAAGACGCTCTGCTGTTCTTTGTGCATGTGCATCTCTGCTTTCATCTCCTGGTACTCTTCGCCTGCCCCCCTCCCCTGCCCATCTGGTGGGCTGCTCACCTTAATGTTCCCATTGTCTCCACTCTCTCAGAACTCCACGTCTGATTTCACTATGCCACCTGTCATGGCCTCCCTCCTTTGTGCCTAGCAATCTCACTTCAAATCCTACCTCAAAACCCATTTCATTTGGTTAGTACTACATGCTAGTCTCCACTGAGGGGCTTCCCAAAGTCCTTCGTGGGCTTCGATTATAAAACAGATATAAAAAGGAGTTAATGTAACATGACAACTCAATTGAGTCCACAAACAAAACCTTCTACTGTTTCCCCCTCTACAGCATTTTTGATTGTCTGGCTTTTATTTTGTTGTGTTAGCTATAAAAATTCGTTTGTAAGCGTCTTGTGGCAGGGATGCAGAGTTAAATTCAGCCCTAGTGTCCATAAGTCACTGAGAAATATGTTAATTTTATCCTCAGTGTTTTGGAGGTCTTGCTAGAAAGAAAGGTATTCTTCTGTCTTGTCTTTCCTCTTTTTTGCAGACACATATTAATGAAATACTTACAGAAGGCTCAATGTGATCTCAAAATCTAAAGAGGAACAAAAGGAGAACATTTGAAGTAGTATTCCTGTCACTTGTTTGTCTTTGTAATATTGTTATATTTATCCAATAACTAAAGTTATATTGTTAAACTAGTACAAAAGTAGAAGATGCATCACCTGGGTTTAGGTTGACAAGGTCTTTGGAGATTGTGGAAGCATTTTTGGATGTGGATAGCCTGATGTGTACAAAAAGGCAGCATTTGCATTCACCCAATTTATTCACTACTGTATGTGGTTCAGATGAGTGCTATCTTTCCTACTTCTTTCAAAAGTATGAACTTGGATAAATATATAGACAAGCTTGGTTTAACATTGATACTAGAGCTGGTAGGGAATTTTTCGATGAAACTTTTTTTGTCAAAAAAATGCTGATTTGTTGAAACTGAAACTATGGGAAACATACAGGGTTAGATGAAAGTTTCATCAAGAAGTTTCTCAGGTCTAAGGATGGAATTTCTAGAGGGAGAAAGGCTGAGACGCACCACAGAATCACTGAGTAGTTAGGGCACTCATTTGTGGTGTGTTATCTGGGACCTGATTGGGAGCAGATCTTCCAGCTGCATCCCAGGGGAGTGTCCTGACCACCAGCCTGTTGGCTAGTCTGGGGTTTAGAGATCTCTCATCCTCTCCTGTTGGAGCTATCCTACTGTACCTATTTCGGAGCAGGGACTCAAATCCAGGTCTCCTGTATCCCAAGGTATATCTAAGAAAACAAGTAAGGAAAATTATAGATTTTCTTTATTGTTGTGTAATAAAGTGACTTTAGATTTCAGCAAAACAATATTGAATACATGGGATTATTTGAATGTGCTGAATAATTAAGGGACTTGACTTAAATATTACATCTACTGCATTTTTTAAAAAACAATGTTCCAAAGTAATACTGTACTCAGTTAAAATGCAAATAAGTGCTATTGCCTTCTCGCATAAGGTAACACATTATATAGTTCTGTTTTCCTTTGTCACATTTCTTAGTTTTTGTGTTTTTAAATTACATTGTTTTTAATATCAAAAGTACGTAAACACTGGACTGGTTAACTTAATTTACCATCTTGTATTGTTTGCATGCAAATTTGTTAATCTGATGATGATTTACTGTTACAGTGAATGACATGCATGCTGACGTTGTCTTATATGAACAGATGTTTATATCTGTTTTGTTAGAGGAGTCAGTTCTACTGCACAGCCTCTTTTTGCACTTAGTTTAAATATAGAGTTTGTAGTTTTTTAGGAAGCTGTTCTGCTTAGAGGGTGGTATAATACTCTTCTAAAATGTAAATGCTTGTATACTAATAAAGTGCTTGCTTTTGTCAACCCAATCATTGAAAATAGTCCCCAGCTCACTTGGCTAACAGAAATAGAGGAAAAAATTTTACCTCAGAATGTCCCTTTCTGTATCTGAATAATTCCAAAAGAAGAGAGGGAGAGAGAGCTGTCATGTTTATTATGAATGCATTTCACACTACTCACTATTAATCTTTTCTTTCTGTCTTTTCTCCATTTTTCTAGAATTTCCCATATAAGTACATCATTCTGGTTTTTTACACTTCATGGGTAGTGCACTGCAAAAAATGTAGGGATGCTCTCTTGACACTATACTCTTAGGCTGAGATTTTTCAAAGGCACCGACGGGAGTTAGTTGCCTAGCTCTCACTGAAATTCAATGGGAACTGCCAGTGAGCTCTCTTGAACTCTTTTGAAAATAACCACTTTGATATATATTTCCTCACTGGAAGATAGATGTAGATGAATTAAATGTTTCAGTGTTTTCTAGGAAGCACTTTCAGTCCACGTACCTGTGATGCATGAGCTTTCTAACATTATCTTTTTGAAAATTTTCTAGAAAATGTAGAAGATAGTACTGATGAAGATGCCCCACTGCACAGCCCTGGAGCAGAAGGAAGGTAAGAGACCTCTGTAAATTGTATAACTTGCCTTGTTTCCAGAAAACTAAATGCAACTTCTTTTCTTTTACTAAGTCATTATTGATCCATTAGAAAATATTTTTCATACTGGTGTCTTCTCATTTTACCCACAAATTCAGCCCAAAAAAAAATTGTCAAAGGATTAAAGAAAAAATACTTTAGTTCTGCAGAAATGAATTAGTGTCACTGTTCTCCTTTTAGTTCCTTGTCTTCAGACCTCATGAAGCTTTGTGGTGAAGTCAAGCCCAAAAGCAAGGTAAGACACACTGTGGTAATAACTTGTAAAGCACTTTCTTTGAGAGTCATGTATGGTTCTTCTACAACCATTAATGAAATAAGTCTCACAACAACACTGTGACATAGTGAAGTGTTGTTCACTTCACTTTAAAGCAGATGAATTAGGAGTCAAGTTCCCCTCGGTAAAGTGACTGTAAGTGGCATTGTAGGATTTCATGTTTGTCTCAAAATTTCCAGATCAGATTTGTTCAGTTTTGGGGAAAAAATGTTTTCTTCTACTTCCAGCACCCCAATTCAGCACAGCACTTAACTATGGTGTCAAAGAGGCATAAGCACAATGTGAATTAAGCACATGTTTAATGTTAAGCATTTGCTTAAGTGCTCTGCTGAATCAGGGCCTTAGTCTGTGGTTGTAGAAGTGTTATTGAGGGTATAATTTGGCCTATAGGATCTTAATTACAAGTAGTGATGCATTAGGAAAAAAGGAACCAAGTCTGACTTTCAGATGCCAGGTAGAGTTTGAACAAATTTGGTCTGGAAATCATTGACCCAAAATAAGCGTGGAGCCACCATTTTTATAAAGTGACTTCTCAGATTAGAGATGCATTTTTAAAATTAGACATTCCTTCCCTGAGATGAACTCAAATACCTCGGAACAAAAAAAAATGTTTGAAATACGTATTTCAAAAAGTTCTCTATATTTTAAGAATTTCTCCTTTTCTCATTTTAAAACATTCTGAAGTTTTTTTTTTAGACAGTAGAAATAAAAACTGGTTTAGTAGTTTTAGTATTCTTGGTAATTAGAAACTTTAAGAAGACAACGGTATAGCAGTTATATTCCTCAAATGTTGTCAGTAAAGATGCACAACTACTGGGCCCTTTTTAAGGTCTAAGCTAGTTGGAAGTACAGCTCCATTCTTTGTGCTCCTTACTTTTCTGATCTTCAAGATGTTCACGTTGTATAGTGGCTGTCAGTAGCACAACAGCTGCAGCTTCTCTTTCCAAATGTTGCACACACCAACGCTTCTCTGTGTCAGAGATGCAAAGTGATTATTTAGCACAGAAAAAGTTGTTTTATATTGGAACATTTCCTATGCTTTTAGGCCATTCTTCAACAAAGCGCATTCCTCGGTGCTTTACTAAATATGGATGGGATTACCATGTGCTTACAATTAAACATGCTTTGTTGAACTGGGTGCTGTAATGAGGTGGCCTGCCTCTTTAAGGGCCGGAGGCATGGAGCTGGCCAGCCCCATACAGTTAGTCCTGCTGCCTCACTTGGGATGAGATGTGGGGTTTAATTAGTGGAACCAGTTGGGAACAGGGAAGGGGATTCCCCTATATAAAGCAGCAGGAAGCTGCAGAGTGGGGGTTGCTCAGGGAGAGACAACCAGAGTGAAGGTAGAGTAAGAGACTTCAGCAGAGATCTGCCAAGGCAGGAATGGCTAGTGGGAGCAAGTAGACTCCAGCAGCAAACCCTGACTTTTCAGAGAAAAGGCTCCAGGAAGGAAAGGCTTGGGAGATGCCCAGCAAGAAAACTGAGAGTATGTACATGATGGGGATTTGAGAACTTTTATTTTTGATATTAATAATCCAGCCTCAGAGAGGGGTGTTGCTCTACTTGAGAAGAGTTTGTTTTGCTAATTTGATTGAGATCCATGAAAATTTGGGAAATGAAGGCAGTACCTCAGCACAGCAACCTCTGGCCACGGTTGCTCAGGATGCAGCAGTTACAGAGATTTATTTATTTCACACCATCTCCTTCCCTTTGTAACATGCACAGGTGACTGCACTTGTCATCATGTCAAATAACTATTTTATGCTGTTGAAACTTGACCAAGGCCCCCATACTGCTCTCATTGAAGCCAACTAAAAAGATTAAAGGCAAACTCCATGATTTAGTTTCCAAAGATAGTTGACAGTTAAGTATAACTGGTGTAACTACTGAACAGTAAAAATTAAGAATGCGCTTAAAAATATATCACTGACACACTCTATCAATGCTCTTATGTTTAAAAAAAGAGTTGATTATTTATTTATTTATTTTAAATCCAGGCCCGCCGGAGGACCACTACTCAGATGGAATTGCTATATGCAGATAGCAGCGATTTAGCTTCTGAGAGTAGTGCAGCAGACACCATATTGCCTGGCCCTCTTACACCTGTTGCAGAAGTGCAAGAGAGTGGGATGCATACTGATACAAGTGATACTTCCGCTAGGGAAAGGGACCTCATTCCCCCACCATCTGGCTTACCTTCTAAAATAGGCAGCATGTAAGTTTGGCCAAGCTGTACTAACGACCTTTTGCTTTTGAAAAACGCATGTTGCCAATTTCTTGTAATCTCTGATTTTGAATTTTACAGAGGGGGACAATTGATTTTAGACTAACCAGGTAGCATTCAGAAATCTGTTCCCTCTGTCTCCACAGCCACCCCATGCAGCATACTTATGCTGTTGTAATTAATATATTTTGAGACATTTTTAAGTAGCTTTCTTTAGCCAAGCTACTTTAGGTTTTGTTTGTAAATAGTGGATGCAATCATTTGGTACCATGGATGCTTCTGTTTTGTTAGTGATGTGTGAAATGCAAATTCTAGAGGGAAAAATCTTTTCAGAAATGTCAATCTTTTCAGACCTTAAAAAGAAACACATTGTAAATCCAAAGTAAAGCATATTAGAACAAAGCAATGTAAACTTAAATTTTATAGTTAATAATAAAGGTCAGAGTCCTAATGACTTGGGGCGGGGGGGACTTAAGATGTATTCTGCGTTTCCAGTGTTTAAAATAGAGCAGTCTAAATTTACAGTAAATAATAAAAACCTTATCTATTTTAATAATAGTGTATGATCAAAAAACAACACTGTAAACATACATCTGAGTTCCATTGGTGCCTTTCCAACTACAGTACACTTTAGCTGAAGAATAGTTTTTAATCATTGATAATTACTTAATAATAACTTAATTTTATTTAACAATTTTAATTTTGGGGACATAAATCTTTTCTCACTTCTTATATACTGAAATTACTGTTGTTTTCAGCCATTCACAGGCAGGGAACTTTTTGCTTTTTAGATACTAACCCCACATTCTGTCACATGTAAGCTGAATGCACTTGCCACATTCAGTAATATGAAAAAATATAGCTGACAAGCCCCATTGCTATCTTTAGGTTATAGATGCTGAAGTAAGGCATTTTTCACCAGGTCCCATCTGTCCTGTTCCCTTCAAACTATTACTTTTTTCATGGAAGCCTTCACTGTTAAATGTACACTTGCTTTTAGTTTTAAGTTTCATATTTTTCTAGCATGCGCTTGAGGTGGCAGAAATAAACAGTAAAACACTGCTGACAGCGATTGTTAACATATGCTGATGGCTTCATTACTTTTACAAGTAAAATATGCTCAGAAGGAATGCTACTGGTGATGCAGAGGGGGGAATGATGATCAGAATAGGCTGAGAAACCTGCTTGTTTCAGCATTTAGTGTGTGAGATGAGACTGTTGGAGCTCCAAGATTTAATAACATCAAGGGTTATGACCTGGCATCCAACGTTCAGGTAATATCATCTTTTTGCTTCACTGCATCTTCTAAATTGTATCCATTATGAAAAATAATTAGCAATGAGGCAAAATAAAATTATCTAAATTCAAACTTTGGAAGCATTGAGCCTCTGTAGTAAATTGTTCTGCTCAGGAGTGGACTTCACTTATTTCTGTATTTTATTGATCATACTTTAGCAGATGAGTTATAAAACTTTTATCTCAAACAGTTCTTAGTGACTTCCACATTGTAGGTATCTGCTTAATACTCTCCCTCCTTTAGAACTTATATTAATTTACTTTCTACATTATTAAAATTTTTCCTTGTTACACTTCCAGGTTATTGCTGATATTTGTTGTTGAAACAAGGTTCCCTCTTATAATCCGTCTGTTCTTCTGACTGGATCCTGCAGTAAAGTTGCAGGGCCAACTCTGTTGCATCAAAATAGTTCCTATCACAGCGGGAGGTTATTACTTCTTTGTAGGGTGATGGAGCTGAAATAATAGTGGGGTAGGCAAGGGAAACTATCTATAAGAGAGAGCTCTATAATCTACAATAGTAGGAGAAAGCAAAAACATCTTGTAAATTATTTCTTTCTGTAGATGTTCACTTCCTGCAGTTTCCCTGAAAAAAAGTCCCTTTTGAGAGCTCAAGCCAGCTCTCATTGAAGTGATGGACTTTTTCCATTTTTTAAGAGTAAAAATCCAACCCTAATTCAATTATTATTGAATCCAGCCCTAATTATTAATACCACAGTGTCATAGATAAATATACAACTATTCTTTTAAAATTGGATTATTTAGATGCAATACCCCACATGTCTGCAGTACAGTGCTGTTTGTTTTGGTAAGGCCTTGTCTACTTGGAAAGTTATACCAATTTAACTTAAATCTGTTTTTAACTGGCTTAGTTAAACGGGTGCAAGCCCCTTTGTGAGCACTCTTTCAGTTCAGCTTGAGTGAGTTATTTCAGTTTATCTTAAACTAATTCCTAATAGGCTTAAACTGAACTGAAATAAGCCTGGTTTAAACCAAGATGAGAGGGTCCACACAGCCTTTTGCAGTGGTTTAGCTAAATCAGTTTAAAAATCACACTCTAAGTTAAACTAGTGCAGCTTTCTTGTGTAAGCAGGACGTAAGTATATAGGAATGGATTCTGATCTTGGATATTAAACACCAGTAGTGATGTCAAGCATAAAGCCCTCATTTCAGAACTGGCCCTCATGATGTAGTTATCTGCTGTACATGAAAACTTTAAGGGTATGTCAACATTGTAGAATAGGTGTGTTCTTAATTCAGGTTAAAACATCAATGAAGGCACAGCAAACTCAGTTTTGCAGCTCAAGTTAAAGCCTATAGGGGAGCCTGTCGTTGAACTTGAGCTGCCAACACAAGTTAAAATGCTATTTTAACCAGAGCTAACTTGAGTTAAAAACACACCTTGTTTTGCAATGTAGATATAAGAAACATAAGAATGGCCTTACTGGGTCAGATCAGTGGTCCATCAAGCCTGATATGCTGTCTTCCAACAGTGGCCAATGCCAGATGCTTCAGGGGGAATGAACAGTCAAGGGCAATTATCAAGTGATCCATCCCCTGTTGTCCAGTCACAGCATCTGGCAGTCAGAGGCTTAGCCATCTTGGCTAATAGCCCTTGATGGACCTGTCCTTCCTGAATTTATCTAATTCCTGATCCTGTGTGCCATTTAGGACTAAATGCTTCTCCCTTTGTGGGTTCCAGGACAAGCTGTTCCAAGAAGCAATCATTAATGGTGTCTAGAAATTTTATCTCTACGTCCAGTCATGAGCTGACATGCACCCAGTCATTATAGGGATAGTTGAAATCCCTCATTATTATTGAGTTTTCTATTTTTGTAGCCTCTCTAATCTCCCTTAGCATTTCACAGTCCCCATCATCATAAGGTGATCAGTAATATATTCCTACTGCTGTACTCTTTTCAGAGTAACAGCCGTGTTAGTCTGTGTTCGCAAAAAGAAAAGGAGTACTTGTAGCACCTTAGAGACTAACCAATTTATTTGAGCATGAGCTTTCGTGAGCTACAGCTCACTTCATCAGATGTATACCGTGGAAACTGCAGCAGACTTTATATATACACAGAGAATATGAAACAATACCTCCTCCCACCCCACTGTCCTGCTGGTAATAGCTTATCTAAAGTGATCATCAGGTGGGCCATTTCCAGCACAAATCCAGGTTTTCTCACCCTCCACCCCCCCACACAAATTCACTCTCCTGCTGGTGCTAGCCCATCCAAAGTGACAACTCTTTACATAATCAAGTCGGGCTATTTCCTGCATAAATCCAGGTTTTCTCACATCCCCCCCACCCCCATACACACACAAACTCACTCTCCTGCTGGTAATAGCTCATCTAAACTGACCACTCTCCAAGTTTAAATCCAAGTTAAACCAGAACATCTGGGGGGGGGGGTAGGAAAAAACAAGAGGAAACAGGCTACCTTGCATAATGACTTAGCCACTCCCAGTCTCTATTTAAGCCTAAATTAATAGTATCCAATTTGCAAATGAATTCCAATTCAGCAGTTTCTCGCTGGAGTCTGGATTTGAAGTTTTTTTGTTTTAAGATAGCGACCTTCATGTCTGTGATTGCGTGACCAGAGAGATTGAAGTGTTCTCCGACTGGTTTATGAATGTTATAATTCTTGACATCTGATTTGTGTCCATTTATTCTTTTACATAGAGACTGTCCAGTTTGACCAATGTACATGGCAGAGGGGCATTACTGGTACATGATGGCATATATCACATTGGTGGATGTGCAGGTGAACGAGCCTCTGATAGTGTGGCTGATGTTATTAGGCCCTGTGATGGTGTCCCCTGAATAGATATGTGGGCACAATTGGCAACGGGCTTTGTTGCAAGGATAAGTTCCTGGGTTAGTGGTTCTGTTGTGTGGTATGTGGTTGTTGGTGAGTATTTGCTTCAGGTTGCGGGGCTGTCTGTAGGCAAGGACTGGCCTGTCTCCCAAGACTTGAGAAAACCTGGATTTATGCAGGAAATAGCCCGACTTGATTATGTAAAGAGTTGTCACTTTGGATGGGCTAGCACCAGCAGGAGAGTGAATTTGTGGTGGGGGGGTGGAGGGTGAGAAAACCTGGATTTGTGCTGGAAATGGCCCACCTGATGATCACTTTAGATAAGCTATTACCAGCAGGACAGTGGGGTGGGAGGAGGTATTGTTTCATATTCTCTGTGTATATATAAAGTCTGCTGCAGTTTCCACGGTATACATCTGATGAAGTGAGCTGTAGCTCACGAAAGCTCATGCTCAAATAAATTGGTTAGTCTCTAAGGTGCTACAAGTACTCCTTTTCTTTTTGCTGTACTCTTGTTATTCAAGCATGGAATTTCTGTCCACAGAGACTCTGTGGTACAGTTTCATTCATTTAAGTTTTTTACTATATTTGACTCTGCTTTCATTCACAGACATTGTCACTCTCCCACCAGCACGACCTACTCTATCATTCCTATATGTTTTGCACCCTGGTATTACCATGTCCCACTGATTATAATCGTTCCAACAAGTTTCTCTGATGCCTATTATATCATTATCCTCATTTAATACTAGGCACATCTTGATATTTAGGCTTCTTGCATTTATATACAAGCATTTATAAAATTTGTCAATATTTAGTTGTCTGCGTTCATGTGATGTAATTGAATGGAACTTTTTCATTTGACTGTTTCTCTTCAGCCTGTACTCAACTTGTATCCTCTCCCCTTTTCTAAGACATAGAGAATCCCTTTTAGTAGATCCTCTCCTAAGGGACCTCTCCGTCTGAACAGTGTGCTCCTCTGCACCTGTCGGCTTTACATGCCAGCAATCTGATTCTGTTGTGGTTTAGGTGGAGTGTATCCTTCCTGTATAGGCTCTTCCTTTCCCCAAATGTTGCCCACTTCCTAATAAACCTAAAACTCTCCTCCGTCCAGCATTATCTCATTCACTCATTGAGACCTTGTGGTTCTGCTTGTCTAACTGGCCCTACACATGGAACTAGAAGCATTTCAGAGAATGCTACCATGGTGGTTCTGGATTTTAGGCTCTTACCTCGCAGCCTAAATTTGATCTCCAGCATCTCTCTCCTATCTTACCCTACGTCAATGTTACCTGCGTGTGCCACGGGCTCCTCCCCAGCACACCACATAAGTCTGACGTATCCTCAGATTATACAAAATCTCATCTGACTTTAAAAAAAACTGAAAGCTTCAAGCCCTCATAATTGTACAGAAATCCTTCCAAATGCGAACCAAGGGTAAACCAATGCAATGTTACCTCCCTGAGTCTCCAAGCAGCCTGAATTAATGGCTCAGAGAAGTGTGGGACTCCACAGTTCCTATTTATCTCATTGGAGGGTCAGATACAATGACGCTTTGATGTCAGCATTAATTGTTGCATTGGTGATCCCTTTTAGTGGATAGGAAGGGTTTGGGAGGGAGGTTTGGGGAGTGAGAGTTGGAAATTGCTGCAGTGAAGGAAATGCGGAGGAGAGGCACAAATACAAGGAACAGGGAAAGAAACAGAGAAGGAAGAGGGTGGGAAGAAACTAAAAACAGAAATAACTATGTTCCAAAGAGGGAGCATATTATTTCACTTCATGATACTGAATATGACAATGAAGAACTTACTAAATAATAAAAAGAACGAGGAGTACTTGTGGCACCTTAGAGACTAACAAATTTATTTGAGCATAAACTTTCATGGGCTAAAACCAACTTCATCGATTGCATGCAGTGGAAAATACAGTAGGAAGATAGATAGATAGATATAGATATACACACACAGAGAACATAAAAAAATGGGTGTTGCCATACCCACTATAATGAGAGTGATCAGGTAAGGTGAGCTATTATCAGCAGGAGAAAAAAAAACCTTTTGTAGTGATAATCAGAATGGCCCATTTCCAACAGTTGACAAGAAGGTGTAGGGGAGGGAAATAAGCATGGGGAAATATCTCTAAGATACAACCTCATTTGCTCCAACTCCTCAGACAGAGACAAACACCTACAAGATCTCTATCAAGCATTCTTACAACTACAATACCCACCTGCCGAAGTGAAGAAACTGATTGACAGAGCCAGAAGAGTACCCAGAAGTCACCTACTACAGGACAGGCCCAACAGAGAAAGTAACAGAATGCCACTAGCCGTCACCTTCAGCCCCCAACTAAAACCTCTCCAACGCATCATCAAGGATCTGCAACCTATCCTGAAGGATGATCCCTCACTCTCACAGATCTTGGGAGACAGGCCAGTCCTTGCTTACAGACAGCCCCGCAACCTGAAGCAAATACTCACCAGCAACCACACAACAAAAACACTAACCCAGGAACCTATCCTTGCAACAAAGCCTGTTGCCAACTGTGTCGACATATCTATTCAGGGGACACCATCATAGGGCCTAATCACATCAGCCACGCTATCAGAGGCTCGTTCACCTGCACATCTACCAATGTGATTATATGCCATCATGTGCCAGCAGTGCCCCTCTGCCATGTACATTGGCCAAACCGGACAGTCTCTAAGTAAAAGAATAAATGGGCAAAAATCAGACGTCAAGAATTATAACATTGAAAAACCAGTCGGAGAACACTTCAGTCTCTCTGGTCACTCAATTACAGACCTAAAAGTCGCAATACTACAACAAAAAAAACTCAAAAACAGACTCCAACGAGAGACTGCTGAATTGGAATTAATTTGCAAACTGGATACCATTAACTTAGGCTTGATAAAGACTGGGAGTGGATGTGTCATTACACAAAGTAAAACTATTTTCCCATGCTTATTTTTTCCCCCTACTCTTACTCATACCTTCTTGTCAACTGTTGGAAATGGGCCATCCTGATTATCACTACAAAAGGTTTTTCTCTCCTGCTGATAATAGCTCACCTTAACTGATCACTCTCATTATAATGGGTATGGCAACACTCATTTTTTCATGTTCTCTGTGTGTGTGTGTGTGTGTGTGTGTGTGTATATATATATCTTCCTACTGTATTTTCCACTCTATGCATCCGATGAAGTGGGTTTTAGCCCACGAAAGCTTATGTTCAAATAAATTTGTTAGTCTCTAAGGTGCCACAAGTACGCCTTGTTCTTTTTGCTGATACAGAGTAACATGGCAACCACTCTGAAACCTGTTACTAAATAATAGTAATGAATAGTTTAGATACCATGCATAAGCCAGATTCCATCCTTGACCTTTTTGTGTAAGCATTTCACTAACATCAGTGGGTGTTCTGCTGTGGATGGGAGGGAGGATGAAGTTCAAAATTTATGCTCCTGCCCACCGATCATAACTAAAATTAGAATACCTTGTTCCCATTGATTGAGCTTGACACATCTGCTACAGCTATTAAAATTACTTCAGTTAATTTATTTTATTGATAATGTCAATGTACTGCTATAAATGTCTCTGATCTCTGGCCCATGATGTATTTTGGAATTCTTTTTTTAAAAAAAAAATAAAATGGGCATATATTATATTGGTATTTAAAGATGAGGCTTCTAAGAACAAATTTAAAGAGTGGAGCCAGTGAAACTCAAGAGCTGTCGGATGTCCATGAACCAATGATGATGATAAATAAAAATATCATGAGATCTAACAAATTTTATATTGAGACTAACTCTGAGTGGTAGAACTGCAGCATGAATATTTTAACAAATACTGAAAGATAAGATAATCTTCCCTGTTACCTTAGCTCTAAACAGTCATCTCTGATGGAAAAGAAAATACCTGAACCTTCACCTTTAACAAAGAGAAAGGCCTATGAGAAAGCAACAGAAAAGCCAAAGGCGAAAGAACATAAACAGTAAGAATTTTGGGTTTTTTTTCCCCCCTTTAAGCTATTAAGCTTTTGGAAAATATTCTTGAAGAATAATAGATTTGTGTAACATTTTTTTTCATTCTTGGTTAAATTTTTAATGGTGGCTGTGAAATTATTATCCACTATTAGGTTCCTGTGTTTGTTTTATAATGGTATTCTTCTATATTCATGCAACTTGGTGTCAGCACTCTGAGAGAGAGTCCTCTTGAGTATTTGCAAATGATTTATTTTTTAAAAAGTCTTCAAATGCAGCTTTTCTCAGACATTTAAGAACTCCTTCATTTTACATATGCCAATTTTTTCTGCATAGGGCTTTCACTATTTAAAGTAAACTGATTGAATTTCATGCCATCTTGTGGCCAGCAACGGTTTTGTAGCTGTATGGTGGTTACATTCTCCGATAGTGCATGTAAACTGCATTTCTTGTTTAAGAAAATAGAATCTAATACATTGTTTGAGGCATGTTTCATTTAACCTCTCTAACATGTCATAATCTTTTAAAGAAGATGTTCTTTTTTTCTTATAGCTCAGATTCTGGAACCTCAGAGGCTAGTCTGTCACCTCCTTCTTCCCCACCAAGCCGGCCCCGTAATGAACTGAATGTTTTTAGTCGTCTTACTGTTTCTCAGGGAAACACATCAGTTCAGCAGGATAAGTAAGTCACAAAGGGAAGCTTCAGACCCCTACCAGCAAGTTGCAAAGCATACTCAAGTCATCAATGTAGCAGTCCATTAAATGCCTTGGCTTTTCCTGTGAGAGAGAGAGAGAGAGAGAGAGAGATACTATTGCTACATTTCATGAACTTTCTAAAAGGGAGTTTAAAACTTTTCTGGAAATGTTTTTCACATATTGCCAAAATTGAAGAAAATCAATTTCCTGCTGAACCTTATTCCCTATTTTATAGCTTATCTCCTGTACTTACTATTTTCCTTTAACATGAGTCAAAATGCTTGAAAGAGCTATAGAATTTGTAAGTGTGTGTTTGTGTGTGTGTGTGTGAGAGACTATATATGTTTATATTTGAAATTAGGATTTAGTTAACAATTTAGGAAATAGTGCTTCTGATAATTATTCAGCTACTCTTTTAGCATGGCTGAGAGAGCTCTCCAAAGTAGCCCCTGTAGGGTGATTTGCTGGAATAGCTATAGTGCAGCAGTTTAGCAATAATCCTAATTATTTACAAAAAGAAAAGGAGTACTTGTGGCACCTTAGAGACTAACCAATTTATTTGAGCATGAGCTTTCGTGAGCTACAGCTCACTTCATCAGATGTATACCGTGGAAACTGCAGCAGACTTTATATACACACAGAGAATATGAAACAATACCTCCTCCCACCCCACTGTCCTGCTGGTAATAGCAGGACAGTGGGGTGGGAGGAGGTAATTACCAGCAGGACAGTGGGGTGGGAGGAGGTATTGTTTCATATTCTCTGTGTGTGTATAAAGTCTGCTGCAGTTTCCACGGTATACATCTGATGAAGTGAGCTGTAGCTCACGAAAGCTCATGCTCAAATAAATTGATTAGTCTCTAAGGTGCCACAAGTACTCCTTTTCTTTTTGCGAATACAGACTAACACGGCTGTTCCTCTGAAACCTAATTATTTAATGGACTGCATTCCGTTGAGGCAATTTGGAGAATTATTTTGAAGAAATAAAACTAGTTTCTTGACACTGAAGATATCTCCTTTGCTAAAAATCTCATTAAAACTAGTGATCGCATTGAGTTGAGCCAGAATCTTCATTTCAAGATTTCAGGACTGACAGTACTGCCACATGGTGCTTATTAACTCTAACTCAACAATGGAGAATCAACCTTTGATTTTGATTGTAGCATTTTGAGGGATTGCTTTAATCCTTTTTTTTAACGTTATTTCTATTTAACTTTGGGGTTTCAGTGACTTGTAGAGTCACAGCACACCAAGTAGTTGCTTGCAAGGCTTCCAGTAGTTTAAAACTGCTTGTAACTCCCTAATCCCAACTAAGTTATCTGAGTATCTTATCACTAACCTGATATAATATTATCAGAGGCTTCTTTTTTTACTTTGAGCTGTAGTAACCATGACTCTTTGTATTTTCTATTATCTGACTATGAAATCAAACTCGAATTACTGAACATGTTTGATTTGCATTAAAAATGAAGGACATAGTATCCTTTTATTATTTTAAGGCATACTGCAGATATAGATCTTGGTTTTGGAGGGAGGCGGTTCTAAAACATTTTGGGGGTCAGAAAGTGAAGGATTTTGAACTTGTCTGATCATTTGCAAACTGCTGAGCTTGGTTCAATAAAGACTGAATCATCTTGACATTTTATATTTAAGAATGTAAGCAATCTGCAAAATTTTTAAGTGTGTTTCTATACTAAACAGACACTGACAGGTTTAGATTTTTCTCTTTAAATATTTGGTAGAATTAGTATCACATGCAGGGTCAAATTGTGTCCATCTCATTTTTCTTCACTGCCTACTTCTATAAGAAATACTGTATTGGGGAAATAGGAAGTGGCTACACAGTATTCTTCAGCTTCTTGATATGAGACACTTCGTGAATCTTACCCTGAGAGAGCCATTTTAATGTTCATCCCCAATGTTGTACCTGATGTAAAGCATAAACTAAGAAGCAATGCTGTGTGCAGTAAGTAAATGTGCACTGCATTTCTGAGTCAGCCATACTGTTGTTTGTTCTTCTCATATGGAGACTTTACCCTGCTGATACCTGTATTCTTTCTCCTCGCAATCTCCTACCACTGTTCATTATAGGTCTGATGAAAGTGATTCCTCTCTGTCGGAGGTACACAGGTACTCTCTTTCTCTTTTCCATCCTTCTGGCCTCTTGTTGATGTTCTTAATGCCTTTACTCCGGTTATTAAGTAATCTCATTTTTGCTGCATGCTCTTTTTTGATACCTCCCGCAATACATGTATGCTGTGTACCTTTTCATTTATTCCTTTTTTGCAAGAAATTAAAATATTTGTTTTATTTTGTCCAGCATGTCCTTTTTGTTTTTTAGAGAAAATCGGAGGTCAATTGTTTCTTAGGGTTTTGTTTTTTTTAATCAAGCATGTTTAAAAAAAATATCAGTGGCAAACTTTTTTTTAGGTTTTAGCTTATTAGCTAAAAGTTATATTCCAGTGTATGTTAGTCCGTGGTATCTACTGTCTTACTGCCAATACTCAAAATTGATTAAGAGATGGAAGAATGTTATAGCTCAACATATTTCCACCCTTGTTTGATCCAGAAACATGGAACAGGGTTCTGAGAAGAAACAGCTGTGACTTGTAATGTGGCTACTCTGTATAAAAACTACAGAGCATATCCAGAGAGAGGCAGTGAAAAGGCTAATAACCGTATAGTGTTGCTGGTAATAGCATTTCCAGCATTTTTCATCCATAAATCTCAAAGCGCTGTTGCAAAGGTAGATAAATGTCCCTGAGGTGCAAAGATGTTGGATGAATTGCCCAAGGTTACAAATCAGAGGCAGACATAGGAGTAAATTGTGGGTCTCCTGGCTCTGACAGTGGTATGATCTGCTGAATCATGCTGCCTTTAAAACATGAGATCTGTTTAGTTTGGAAAGCAGAAGAGTTAGAGGTATATAAGATATTGAAAGCCATTGAGAAGTTTTATTGGTCATATCTATAGTCTTTGCTATAAGGGCAAACATAGTACCTATCTTTTAAAAGGAAAACAAAGAGGACTTGGGGAATTATAGACCAATTGCCCTTACTTCTGTACCTGGAAAGATACTGGAACAAGCACTTGGAGGATAATAGGGATATAAGGAATAGCTAACATGGATTTGTCAAGAACAAATTATGCCAAACCAACCTAATTTCCTTCTTTGACAGTGTTACTGGCTTGATGGGTGGGAGGAGAGCAGTAAATGTGATGTGAGGCCTGAACTGGAGCACTGTGTCCAGTTCTGTGCACCATACTTTAAGAAAGATGTGGAGAAGTTGGAGAGAGTTCAGAGGATAGCAACAAAAATGATAAAAGGTTTAGAAAATGAGACCTAGGAGGAAAGTTTAAAAAACAACAACTGTGCATGTTTTGTCTTGAGAAAAGAAGATTGAGGGGGGACTTGATAAGTCTTCAAAATATGTAAAGGACATTTATAAAGAGGACAGTGATGAATTGTTCTCCATGTCCACTAAAGGTAGATCGAGAAGTAATGGCCTTACTCTGCAGCAAGGGAGATTTGGGTTAGATCTTTGGAAAAACTTTGAATATGAAGGTAGTAAAGGTCTGGAATAAGCTTCCAAGGGAGGCTGTGGAATCCCCACCATTGAACGCTTTAAAAAACAGGTTGGACAAACGTGTCAGGGATTGTTGGTCCTGCCACAGCACAAGGGGCTGGACTTGATGACTTCTCAAGGTTCCTACATTTCTATGATTCTATAATATCTGACTCAGAGAACATTCTATGAAATTATAATTCCGCAAATTTAATACAGATAAAGGGAAATACCTTTTTACATAATGTGTCACAGGGGATGACTGAGGCAAGTATATTAGTAAAATATTAGACATGAATAAGAATTTATATGAATAAAAATAACCTCTGCAGTAACATGACAGGATAACATTACAAAGGCTGCAAGACATAAACTACCCACCATCTGGGATCAGTAAGAAGTTGCTCCCCGTGGCAGACCACTGCTTAATGAACAGCATTGTGGAATTATATACCTTCCTCTAAAACATCTGATGTGGGATATGGGACAAAGTCGGATGATGGTTTTATTACAATGTGGCAATTCATATTTCCCAGGGTGGTGCGTTTAATCCCTAAAAATGGTAGTATGATCTGATACTGTGTGGACAGACCCTAGCACTGTCACAGAGCCCTGTTGAAGTTACTGGGTTCCACAAGGACATGCAGTTGCAGGACCAATGGTTTAGGCAGCTAATAATGATCATTTAATGATAAAATATTTGAGGCCAGATTCTCAGGATGGATTATAACCTCTTTGTGCCATTCAGGTAATCTAGATACACATGCGCAGCAGAAAATACTCTGGTGTAGGGGAACTCTCTGGTGAGGAATCTGTGCCACAACCCAGTTTCTCTTTCCTAGCGTGGTGGAACTCTGTTATGCGATCCCTCCAATCACATCGGGTGCACTAAGGACCCTGCCTCAGTGGCACATATTCAGGCAGCCTAAATGCAGCTCTAAATCTTGCTGGGGGGACCCTGAGAATCAGAGAGCTGTAACTGGCTCTCTTCTTCCCCAGCCACTCTCTCTCCTATGCTGGAGTATCAGATGTCATATCTTTTGAATTAGATACGGCTTCATTTAATTGATTGCACAATGCTAACACTTGATAAAGCCGAATAATAAAAATAAATGCAGAATTTATAGAAGACAAATTCAATTGTCCTATGTCAAATATGTAAGTGAATGATATTAACATATTTCCCTACATGCCTGCAACTTCATTTTTATATGTAAGGCTATAGGAAATAATGCAGGAAAAATAAATACTGGATCACAGAGAGCTGTGGAAAAAAGTGATTTACATTGCCATATCTAACCCGTATTTCCTTTTTTTTCTAGGGGCATAATCAACCCATTCCCTGCTTCAAAATGCATCAGATCTTCACCACTTCAGTGTATCCATATAGCCGAAGGACATACCAAGGCTGTGCTTTGTGTTGATTCTACTGATGATCTTCTGTTCACTGGATCTAAAGGTTGGGGAGGCTTCATGTATTTGTTGCCTAGTGAAACTGCTTTGAAAAAAACAATATATTTTGAAATTCCTTATCGGTGGCCAGTGACAGAAATGCAAGGTTTTAGGGTAGAATGCTGTGAAAGATCCATTTTTAGAGCATAATAAGCTTGATTTGATTAACTAATGTTTGTTCCTCATGTATACCATCTGTGAGTTCCTTTTAATTGGAAAATTAACTTCTGAAATAGCATCTTAAAAAACATCTGTTCTTCTGAATTCCAGTCTTAGGCTCTGTCCACCAGACCATTTTCCCCTCCCAGTAAACTTCCCCAGTCTGGAAAAATACTGTGCAGATCAGCTCCCTATTGGTTTCATAATCTGGCTGAGGTATTTTGGATCATTCCTTTAACTCTTAAAATGCCATTGTCAGGTTAAAAATAATATGTTTTAAAATAATTTTTCTCTGTTACAATTAACCCCATGTTATTAAAATAAATAATTTTTAATATCTAACTTACTCTTCACTTTTGCATTTCTCTCAGCCTGAACATTGAAAACATAGTAATCAATTTTACTGCTCAGTTTCACTTTCAACTTCTCATGCACTAGCTCGCTGCTGCAACATTTGGGTTTAAAACATAGAAGGAATATTTTTGTTTTTAAAATACATTCTATTAAAGAAAAAAAAACCTAGAAACATTTCTATTGGTGTTAGATTTTGAAAATATTATTTAAAGGGGTGGGGGGTGGGAAACTAACTGTACTTTGAGTCAAGTTTGACCTGATTCGCTTCGTTTAATAATGATACAGTTTATATGTCCTATAGATTTTATAGGAACTTTTCTTTTAAACTCCTCCTACAAAATGCATAGGCCCCAGAATCTACAAGGCAATCCAGCTGCTATAGCCAAGAGGAAATATATGCACTATTGCAAGAATGGAATTTGCATAAGAGTCTGCCCAGCAACGAACTTGGAAGTATATGTCCACTTGGTGGTCTTCATACTCCTGTAAAGAAATAGATTAAAGTTATCCATTGACTACAGTAACATACCAGAAAAACTAGGGCCCTGACACTGCAAATAGTTTATACATGTAAGCAGTTGTATTCATTTCAGCTAGGGTACACAAGTGCTTAGACTTAACCATGTGCAGAAACATTTGCAGTATTGAAGCCTACAAGTGACCCTCCATCCTAATTGCTTGATTTTGGTTGCAGATACACAAATGAATTTAGAAAAAGACATTTCTTTCCCATTTACTCTATATTCGTTCTTTCTGGAGCGCTTCCTGAATATCTTTGTGAGGTAGCTAGTAAAAAGCTCTGCAGCTGTAATATCCATGCAGCCAAAGATGTAGGATAGGCATTTCAAGGCCTCTAACAGGCATGCAGAATGACATGTATGGACCTCTGCTTCCACTCAGAGCTCCATTGACAGCCCACGTGGTTCTCCTTCTAGGATGGGGCCAAGTGAATTGGAGTAGCTGCAGGGCATGAGGTATAGCTTAGTGGTAGGAAAAAAAACCCTTCTTCATTAAGTAATAAATACCAAGATTTCAGTGCCTCCCTCGTTTATCCTTACATTCATTTCTAGAAAACACTGTCTAAGTATGGGTCTCCCTGTAGATGATATTCGAGTAATCTGGTGCAACCTATTCTGATTATTTCTGTTGGTGGCACATAGTATCACTGACTGTTCTTACCAGTATTGAGTTATATCCTGGATGGCTGAAAAGCTAGTAGAAGTCAAATGCTGCCAACATTTTCTAATTTTATTTTGTTTATTATTTTTCCTGTTTACATTTGTGGGAAATTATATAATTGTTCATGTTCTTGTTAAAAATGTAATATTTTTATAAGTTTACAGGGGATGTGCTCTGCTAATTTTTGCATGTGCATAAGTGATGGCAGGAAGAAATGTGTACCTTCTGTCTGCTGCCTTTTGTTGTATTTGCGGATATTTTCACTATGATGATACGATTAAAAATGTTTTTGCTCAGTTGAATTGCAGTGAGATTTCAATTTTAGTAGTTATGTGACAAAAGGTATTTTAAATTAGTGTTTTACATTCAGATTTGTGGTCTTTAAAAAATTTTCAAAGCATCCTAAATTTTTGGAACTAAGAAGCACAGTGGCAGGTGGGGTAAATATTTGCTTTTCTTGCAACTTGCTAGTTTCCAAAGTATTTGTTTAAGAAAGGTAAATATTAGTGGGGGGAAACCTGATAAAGCTGCAAAATGGCATAGACTTTTATTTACTTAATATGTGTTTGAAACTCTTTGGAAATTGCAGTTAATGTAGAAGGCAGTGGCCTACTTAGGGTATGTCTACACTACGAAATAAGGTCGATCTTATCAAAGTCGATTTTTAGAAATCGATTTTATACAGTCGATTGCGTATGTCCACACTAAACTCATTAAGTCGGCGGAGTGCGTCCTCACTACCGTGGCTAGCTTCGACTTTCAGAGCGTTGCACTGTGAGTAGCTATTCCACAGTTCCCACAGTCTCTGCTGCCCATTGGAATTCTGGGTTGACCTCCCAATGACTGATGGGACAAAAACATTGTCACAGATGGTCTTGGGTACATGTTGTCAGTCGCCCCTCCGTCCGTGAAAGCAACGGCAGACAATCGTTTCATGCCTTTTTTCCGCACAAACGCCATACTGCTGTCAGCAGACGGTGCAGTAGGACTGCTAACAGTCATCGTCATCCACCGCTTCCACTGTAACTCTGCTCTCCTGGTGCTATGATTCCACCTCGCAGGCCCTCTTGTCGTTCTGTATAAATATCTATTCTCATGGCATCCATCATCATCCACCGCTTCCGCTGCAATTCTGCTCACCTGCAGACGCCATACCACAGCAAGCATGGAACCCGCTCAACTCACCGCTGCTGTTGTGAGCATTGCAAACACCTCACGCATTATCCTGCAGTATGTGCAGAACCTGCAATAGCAGATGAGGAGGCGACGACAGTGCGATCACGATAGTGATGAGGAAATGGACACAGACTTCTCTCAAGTCATGGGCCCTGGCAATTTGGACATCATGGTGGTAATGAGGCAGGTTCCTGCCATGGAACACCGATTCTGGGCCCAGGAAACAAGCACAGACTGGTGGGAGCACATAGTGTTGCAGGTCTGGGATGATTCCCAGTGGCTGCGAAACTTTCGCATGTGTAAGGGCACTTTCATGGAACTTTGTGACTTGCTTTCGCCTGCCCTGAAGCGTAAGAATACCAAGATGAGAGCAGCCCTCACAGTTGAGAAGCGAGTGGCGATAGCCCTCTGGAAGCTTGCAATGCCAGACAGCTACCGGTCAGTTGGGAATCAATTTGGAGTGTGCAAATCTACTGTGGGGGCTGCTGTGATGCAAGTAGCCAACGCAATCACTGAGCTGCTGCTATCAAGGGTAGTGACTCTGGGAAATGTGCAGGTCATAGTGGATGGCTTTGTTGCAGTGGGGTTCTCTGACTGCGGTGGGGCCATAGACGGAACACATATCCCTATCTTGGGACCAGACCACCTTGGCAGCCAGTACGTAAACCGCAAGGGGTACTTTTCAATGGTGCTGCAAGCACTGGTGGATAACAAGGGATGTTTCACCGACATCAATATGGGATGGTCGGGAAAGGTGCATGACACTCGCATCTTCAGGAACTCTGATCTGTTTGAACAGCTGCAGGAAGGAACTTGCATCCCAGACCAGAAAATTACCGATGGGGATGTTGAAATGCCAATAGTTATTCTTGGCGACCCAGCCTACCCCTTAATGCCATGGCTCATGAAGCCATACACAGGCACCCTGGACAGTAGTCAGGAGCAGTTCAACTATAGGCTGAGCAAGTGCAGAATGGTGGTAGAATGTGCCTTTGGACATTTAAAAGCTCGCTGGCGCAGTTTACTGACTAGGTTAGACCTCAGCGAAACCAATATTCCCATTGTTATTGCTGCTTGCTGTGTGCTCCACAATATCTGTGAGAGTAAGGGGGAGACATTTGTGGTAGGGTGGGAGGTTGAGGCAAATCGCCTGGTGGTCGATTACGCGCAGCTAGACCCCAGAGTGATTAGAAGAGCAAAGCTGGGGGCCCTGCACATCAGAGAAGCTTTGAAAACCAGTTTCATGACTAGTCAGGCTACGGTGTGACAGTTCTGTTTGTTTCTCCTTGATGAAAACCCGCCCCCGTAAGTCAATCAACCTCCCCCTTTGATCACCGCTTTCAGAGGCAATAAAGTCATTATTGTTTCCAAATCATGCATTCTTTATTAATTCATCACACAAATAGGGGGAAAACTCTCAAGGTAGCCCGGGAGGGAAGGGATGAGGGGAGGCAGGAAGGACAAGGCCACAGTACAGTTCAAAACGTATTGAATGCCAGCCTTCTGTTGCATGGGCAATCCTCTGGGGTGCAGTGGCTGGGTGCCCGTAGCCTCCCCCGCATTCTTGGGCGTTTGGATGAGGAGGATATGGAACTTGGGGAGGAGGGCAGGCGGTTATACAAGGGCTGCAGCGGCAGTCTGTGCTCCTGCTGCCTTTTCTGCAGCTCCACCAGACAACTGAGCATGTCCGTGTGCTCCCCCATTAGACTCAGCATTGCATCCTGCCTCCTTTCATCACACTCCTGCCTCCTTTCATTGTGCACCTCCCTCCTCTCATTGTGTTCATTTAACACTTTCCTGGACTCTGCCATTGTTTGCCTCCACGCATTCTGCTGAGCTTTTTCAGTGTGGGAGGATGGCATGAGCTCTGAGAACATTTCATTGCGAGTGCGGTTTTTTTCGCCTTCTAATCTGCACTAGCCTCTGGGACGGAGATGATAGGGGGAGCGTAGAAACATTTGCAGCTGCGGGAGGAAAATAAAGGGAGAGTAGTGTTTTAAAAGATACGTTTTAGAGAACAAAGGGAAGACTATTTCACGCTGAATCAAGCAATTCACATTACATAGCACACATGTGCTTTTGGTACAGTCGCATTTTGCCTCTTATATTGAGTGCCTGCCGGTTTGGTATGAGACATCACACACGCTCAGCTGGGCAGCAGAATTCGGCTTGCAGGCAGCCCTGGTAAGGCAAAGGGTTTCGGCTTCTTCAACCTTCATAACATCCAATGCACCGCTACAGACTAGGGACTGAACGGCTAGGCAGCAGTTCTGCAGAAAAGGACCTAGGAGTTACAGTGGACGAGAAGCTGGATATGAGTCAACAGTGTGCCCTTGTTGCCAAGAAGGTCAATGGCATTTTGGGATGTATAAGTAGGGGCATTGCCAGCAGATCGAGGGACGTGATCGTTCCCCTCTATTCGACACTGGTGAGGCCTCATCTGGAGTACTGTGTCCAGTTTTGGCTCCCACACTACAAGAAGGATGTGGAAAAATTGGAAAGAGTCCAGCGGAGGGCAACAAAAATGATTAGGGGACTGGAACACATGAGTTATGAGGAGAGGCTGAGGGAACTGGGGATGTTTAGTCTACGGAAGAGAAGAATGAGGGGGGATTTGATAGCTGCTTTCAGCTACCTGAAAGGGGGTTCCAAAGAGGATGGCTCTAGACTGTTCTCAGTGGTAGCAGATGACAGAACAAGGAGTAATGGTCTCAAGTTGCAGTGGAGGAGATTTAGGTTGGATATTAGGAAAAAACTTTTTCACTAGGAGGGTGGTGAAACACTTTACCTAGGGAGGTGGTGGAATCTCCTTCCTTAGAAGTTTTTAAGGTCAGGCTTGACAAAGCTTTGGTTGGGATGATTTAATTGGGGATCGGTCCTGCTTTGAGCAGGGGGTTGGACTAGATTCTGAGGTCCCTTCCAACCCTGATATTCTATGTGGGAACAGTGCAAACAGCAGTGCCCTCCTTTCCCATACCAAGCAAAGCCCGTTGGGTTGGCCATTTAAAAGGAGGGGCTGTGGTTTTAGGGTGAATGTGCAGCAGAACCCAACCCCCCCCCCCCAATTCTCTGGGATGATCACTTCACACACCCCACCACCATCACCGCGTGGCTAGTATCAGGGAAGATCCCTGAAAGCCAAATGCTAACAGCTCAGCATGAATGGACCTCCCCCCACCATGTGGCTAACAGTGGGGATGATTTCTTTTCAGCCAAAGGAAAACAGCCCAGCAGGAACAGGCACCTCTGAATTTCCTCTTAAACAAATTTCCCGTATTTCAACCAGGTGACCATGAATGATATCGCTCTCCTGAGGCTAACACAGACAGTACCTGCAGGAGAGCTTCATGGAGATGTCCCTGGGGGATTTCCGCTCCATCCCGAAACACGTTAACAGACTTTTCAAGTAGCTATACTTGCCGCAAATGCATCCCAAGTCTTCAGGGCAAATTAATCATTAAACACGCTTGCTTTTAAACCCTGTATTATATTTACAAAGGTACACTCACCAGAGGTGCCTTCTCCAGCTTCATGGTCCGGGAGCCGCCCTGGGAGGGTTGGGAGTGATGATCCAGGGTGATGATCAGTTCCTGGCTGCCGGGGAGAAGGGATTCTCTGCTTGCCTGCTGTGCGCTATCCTCAACCTCCTCATCCACAAAATCCTCATCCCTGTTGCGTGAGAGTCCCCCCTTACAGGTGTCCATGGACAGTGGTGGGAAACTGGTAGGGGCTCCCCCTAGAATTGCGTGCAGCTCATCATAGAAGTGGCATGTATGGGGCTCTGACCCGGAGGGATCATTTGCATCCTTTGTTTTTTGGTAGGCTTGCCTCAGCTCCTTAACTTTCACGTGGCACTGCTGAGTGTCCCTGTTGTAGCCTCTGTCCATCATGCCCTTAGAGATTTTGGCAAAAATATATGTGTTTCGTCTTTTGGAACGGAGTTCTGCCTGCACGGATTCTTCTCCCCATACAGCGATCAGATCCAGTGCCTCCCGTTCGGTCCATGCTGGAGCTCTTTTGCAATTCTGGGACTCCATGGTCACCTGTGCTGATCAGATCGCCACACTGGCCAAACAGGAAATGAAATTCAAAAGTTCCTGGGGCTTTTCCTGTCTATCTGGCCAGTGCATCTGAGTTGAGAGTGCTGTCCAGAGTGATCACAATGGAGCACTCTGGGATAGCTCCTGGAGGCCAATACCATCGAATTGCGTCCACGCTACCCCAAATTCGACCCAGTGAGGTTGATTTTAGCACTACTCCCCTTGCCGGGGAGGAGTACAGAAATCGATTTTAAGAGCCCTTTAAGTCGACAAAACAGACTTGGTCATGTGGACGGGTGCAGGGTTAAATCGACCTAATGCTGCTAAATTCGACCTAAATTCGTAGTGTAGACCAGGGCTTAGAGTAGGTTATGTCAGTGTTCCAGAAGCTGCACTGGCTGCTAATTTCATCTGAGAGTTCAGATGTAGGTTTTGGTTTTGGCCTTTAAAGCTGGGGTTTTCAGAGCATCTGACGAGAGTCTAGGTCTATCCACACTTCTTGTGCTCGTATAATTACATCATTAGGGGTATGATTTTGTTTTTGGTTTGTTTTTTTTACTAATAGTTATGCTCTCACAACCCCTAGTGTGAATGCAGTTTTATTGGTAAAAATGTGCTTATACTGGTATATCTTATTCCCCTTCCCAAACAGAATTAATCTATGCTGGTATAACCGCATCCACCTTAGAGGGCTGTACCATTTTAACTATACCAGAGCAGATAAAACAGTATATCTTTGGTGTGTGGACAAGACCTTAGGTACTTAAATCTCATTGAAACTGGAACTGTGCATCATACCAACTTAGACTGAGATTTTCAGAGGTGCCCTGAAGCCCTGAATAGTTTGGTACCTGACTTCCGGAGAGAATGCCTTTCTCGTCACATGTTAACTTGTCAGTCAAGGTCATCTGTGGTGCTCAGGCTTTCAGCCCCCTGCTGCAGTGTGTTCTTAGTGAGGTGTCCCTGTGATCTTCCATAGCCCAAATTTTGGTGAGGTGTCCCTGTGATCTTCCATAGTCCAAATTTTGTGATCATCAGGATATTCTTTAACTTCCACCTGTCTTCTCACATTTTCCCTGTGGAGGGACTGGCCAGGGACTGATTGCAAGGCTATTGTACATTGGGGTGTGAAATGCTCTTGGGAGCTGGTATGTTACGAAGGAACATACTTTATTATAAACTGGGTGTCGTTTTGCTGCAGCATGGAGATGTCCACATGTGGTTGTTAGGATATATTGAATTCCATCATTTATGATGAACCTAAAATGCTGGAGGGTGTGGTATATAAACATAAATATAGATTTTTTTTTAATACGGAGAAAAATATACACATTTTCTCTTCTGTGTGTCTTTCTTAGATCGCACTTGTAAAGTATGGAATCTGGTAACTGGACAAGAGATTATGTCTCTAGGAAGTCATCCTAACAATGTTGTATCTGTAAAATATTGCAACTATACTAGCCTGGTCTTCACAATTTCAACATCTTATATTAAGGTGTGGGACATCCGTGATTCTGCCAAGTGTATTCGGACATTAACGTAAGTGACTTAAATCTCAAATGCAAAGAGCTGAATAATTCTTAATTTTAAATAAAATTGCATTAGTCTTAATAAGAGAAAGTGTAAAGATCATATTTTAAGTACAGAATATTATGGGACCACAAAGAAACAAAATATAAGGGCTCAAACTCCCTGAACAGACTCCCATTGACTTTAAACTTGGACTTTTAGGGGTAGACCCACAGTCTCTAGGAAAAAGGAAAGTATTGTGAAGTTTTTCTTTTTCTATGTTCCACTGAGAAAAAACAGCTTTGCCTTTAACTTTAGGTTTTTTTCAGCTCTGAGATGGCATTTTGGTCTTGGTTGAGTGAGTTGAGTCTTTACACGATAGTTCTATTCAGTTTTAAAGATATGGGAGGGCTTTTTTTATGGGGATACTTAGAACCCTAACCAAACATGAATCTTTCTCTACCTTATCTTTCAATACAAGAGTTTAAGGTGAGTACCTGTATTCAGGCTAGTTTGAAAACACTGTTATTCAAAAGCCAGAGCTAATATTTGAAGGGAACCTCTTTTCTGAGTGAATTTAAAAATACCAGGATCTCACTTGAGATTGCATCTTAGTGCTGGCTAGTGGGGATGTGAAAATAGAGGTGGGATATGTGTTGCAGGAACTAGAAAGGAGATTGTATGAGTTCAGGGGAGAGAGCAAGGGGAAGGGTTTGGGAGAGAAGTTGGAGTGGCTGGGTTGATTGTGGGAGTAGCAGAGGAGGCAGCTACCAAGAACTGCAGCTGCCTTGAAGTTGATATCAGCTCTGCCAGCTTTGATCTGAGGCCTCTCTTATAGTATCACTAAAGGGTTAAGGTAATGAGGACACAACCCCTTTTGTTGCTGTTGTCTATATGTACAGTTATATGTGTTATCACTTTATCCACCATTCCACTGCAACCACCTGTAACGTGCAACACAGCAGTCATTTTGTATCAGCATAAATACACAACAGTTTTTAGGAAGAGAAATTAATTTATCCAATTAAAACAACAGAAACGTAGTGAGCGGAATGTAGTTACCTAAGCTGCAATTTGGCCAGAATATCAAGGTTAACATCTCCACTCTTGCAAAAATATGCCACTCAGTTTACCAGGAAGTTGGCATTTCCGATTGCACCATGACCCTACTGTTGTGCTGGGGATGAATCAACAGCCAGACAATCAGCATGTGTTAGAGAGAAGAATGCTGCCTCCTGAATAATCAGTACCTGGGTTTTTTCCTGCAAGTCTCCCATCCAGGTACTTACCAGGCTGACCTGCCTAGTTTGAGATCCCAGTCACAGGTCAATGTAGTACAAGTGCTTGTTGGTGCCAGCCTCTTTATGGATGCAGACTCAGTAAATATTTATTATAATATGTGGAAAAGTCAATTTTCTTAAATCCAGGTATAGAGGGTAGTTTTTTGTGGATTTGCCTATATTATTCAGTGTTCAGAATTGATCTGTAGTTCTTTTACCTTCAAATAAGCATGCTTATTTTTAAACAAAATGTAACTGTCTCTTTTTGGTAATATTCAGGTCTTCAGGCCAGGTGATGTCTGGTGATGGTTGTTCTGGAAGCACTAACAGAACAGTAACTATTCCTGCTGGAGAAAACCAGATCAACCAAATTGCACTAAATCCAACTGGCACTTTCCTCTATGCAGCTTCTGGAAATGCAGTAAGGATGTGGGACCTTAAAAGGTACATAACTAAGGCAAAAGATAATATTCTCTTGATATTTACCAGAATATATTACAAAGATAGCACCAGGATGCTTCGTGTTCATGAGGCAATATCAATGTCTTGGGCTGAACAAGCTTGTAGGTCATAATCCAAGGGATTAATTTGTCCACACTATGGTTATTACTGACCCAATACAAGACACTCTGAAGTGATTGCCTAATCACTATTAGACTGAGTCTTTGAATTAAACATTGACTTTTTAAATTAGTGGAAAAAAATAAAAACGGAGTTGAAAGCTGAATTTTAAATGAAAAGCATACAGCCTTGTTCATTGGTCTTTCTTAACTCCCCGGTCATTTCCCCTGCTTTCCTTCATTCCTTCTCTCCTTTCCCTGCTCCCCATCCCTGCCTTCCCAACAGGTCAGCAAACTAAAATGTACATGATAGAGGGGGGAAAACTATAGAAGCAAATCAAATGGGGCTGTGAGATTGTGGAAATGGGTTTAAAAACCTTTTGACTCATTTTCTGCATTCCTTTCATCTCTCCTCTCTACTACCCCCAGGTCAGCAAAGCCTTCCCCTCAGAATAATGGTCATTGTGTTTGCGCTGAGATAATCCCAGCCCCACACAACCCCGGTTCAGTTCTGAAACACAGCTCAGAACAAACACACACAGGTTGATACGACCAACCCTTACTGCCCGAATACTCACTCATGCCCCAATCCTGCCATGAGTTATGTGTAGGTAGCGCCTTCTTTAAGTGAATGGCGCCCTCTGAGGAGCTCATTGTAGGATCAGAACTATAGCAAGCACTTTGGCTGGTAGTGAGAATCTGGAGCATCAGGCCTATATGTAGCAGCTACAGTGGGAGGAAGAGTCATTTTCTGTTCAGTCAAAATGAGTCGGGAGGCAAGCAGTTTGAAAATGGCACAAGTGAAAATACAGGTTAGAGTAGCCCATCAGGGTACGGAGACTTGCATATTTAAGATAGTTACTGAAAAATGATTTTGCTAATGCCTGCATTCAGACTAGTAGTGGCTGTCACCTAATGAGAGCAGCTGGATTTACATAATATATGGTAATTGAAAATAACCAGACAGTGGTTATGCAAATCAGAATACAGACACCCAGAAATAGTCAAAAAGCAAAGACTAGCTAAAGTGGAGATAATTGCCTGTAGTTAGAATCATCTGACATAAAAATAGATTTTTCAAACAAGCTAAGCATGTATTTATTTACATTTACCATGATTGGGTATGCTTATTGGGTGAATTTCCATGTGTGGTGGGGGTGGGAAGGTGGAGAAGACATCTGGAAACCTTGTGAAGAAAAGAGCAAAAACGCAGAAAATCCATTTGTCCAGAAACTGTCTGTGCTATAAAACTGTACAAATAGATCATATTTTTCAGCATATCCAATGGAAGTAATAAACCCCCAAATCCCCACAGGGTCACACACTTTTGAAAATGGAGCTGCATACTCTCTGCATCCAAGTTTAAAGCTGGTTAAAAATTAAGAATATTCTTCATCACATTACCCCCACCTCGCATTCACTCCTTTTCTTCTTCTTCTTAAAGATTCCAGTCTACAGGAAAGTTAACTGGTCACCTAGGTCCTGTCATGTGCCTTACTGTAGACCGCATTTCCAATGGACAAGATCTTATCATCACTGGCTCAAAGGATCACTATATAAAGGTAATACATCTTAGTATTAACATTTTCTCCTTTACTGTATTTTCACTTGACCAGTAGGGGCAGGGTTTATGATTAGTGTTACTTTCATTTTCTACCTTCCTCTCCCAACATCCCAAAAAATGGCAGCCCAGATGGAAAATCGTATATCATGTAATGCATATTAATATGTTTATTAATAATACCAATTTTATAGCACTTTATAGCACTAACGATGGCCCCATCTCAAAAAGTATAAAGCAGAAACAATTTGATGAAGGGCAACAGCAATTTTTAGACTCAGGGAAAGACTTTCTTATCAAGAGAAATTAAAATATTAGGGCAATATCAAAAGTGAGAAGATGAATAAGTAGTGACATAATAGATATACACAAAATATTGAACTGTGTACAGAGGTTAAATCATAGAATATCAGGGTTGGAAGGGACCTCAGGAGGTCATCTAGTCCAACCCTCTGCTCAAAGCAGGACCAATCCCCAACTAAATCATCCCAGCCAGGGTTTTGTCAAGCCTGACCTTAAAAACTTCAAAGGAAGGAGATTCCACCACCTCCTTCAAATAACAGACCATTCAAGAACTCTCTTCCTGATGCACTGAATGATGCAGGGATCCTGAGGAGAAAATAGCATGTGATCATGTAATTAAATACTGTGCATTATGCATACCCAGACAGAGGCAGAATTAAGGTTATGCAGGCAACGTTAATTCTAGTATTTTCTAAATTTTGAGTGCCTGACTTGGCCACCCAAATAGTTTCCTTTTAATGTCATTGCATTTGTATTGTAATATGTTGTCAGATTAAGCTGGAAAAAGGCCAGCAGGTAAATCCCATTTAATTTAGTGGGAAAGATTGTTATTCTCTTAAAGGGAGATTCTAAAATATGGATGTAAACTTAATTTATTTCAGTGGCTTGATGTGTATTAAAATATTAAGAACAGAATATACCACTGAAGTGAATGGTTTCAGAGTAACAGCCGTGTTAGTCTGTATTCGCAAAAAGAAAAGGAGTACTTGTGGCACCTTAGAGCCTAACCAATTTATTTGAGCATAAGCTTTCGTGAGCTACACCTCACTTCATCGGATGCATACTGTGGAAACTGCAGAATTTTCCACAGTATGCATCCGATGAAGTGAGCTGTAGCTCACGAAAGCTTATGCTCATATAAATTGGTTAGGCTCTAAGGTGCTACAAGTACTCCTTTTCTTTTCACTGAAGTGAACGTAATCTTTAGATGAAATTAGCCTTACATGTCTTTCTGAGACAGATGGAACTGTTCCATGAATTTCTAATTGAATGCCATGCATGACTTTTTAAAAAAACAAACAAACCCAAAGCTTTAATTCATTTAAGCTTTTTTGTTTGTTTGTTTGTTTTTACATCGCCAAGTAATCAGTTTTTCTTACTGTCAAGTTTATTTATTGTAAAGTGCTATTAAGGTAACTAAGTTGCATGACACAGAGCTTATTTGAATGGAGCTAGTGGTCTGTTATTTGAAGAGCCTGCATTCTGGGGCCCCGTTCTCCGAGAACTGGGAAGGAGAAAGGTACGTGTGGCTCAGAGGAGACATCAATACTTAAAGGGACAGAACACTTACAGAAACAAAATTTTCTGGAAATTACCACCTCTTCCTACAACTATCCACCTCTCAACTACAAGACAATGCTTCCACCCGTCTGTTCCTCATTCTGCTGCATGCTCCTTCCCTGAGCAATCAGAAATTACTAACAGGCTGTCTGTGAAGATACAAAGGCTGAGAGGAGAGATGTTCCTCTGCTACAAAGCAAATAAATACTGGGCGTTGGTTATGTATTTGGACATATTTTTATAATACAATTAGAAGATTTATCCATTAATCTCCTAGTGAGTTAGCACTTTTGTATAATTCCCACTTGCAATGAATTCAGTGAAGCTCTGCTACATTAATTGAGTGGGGCTCTGCCACATAATTTATGTGCTCCATGGTACCCTGGGTCTTGCCCATAAGGAATGAAACTCTCCAGCTCTTTCCCAAGTTTCCTCCTATAAATCATTCATGGTTGGTATGTCTACCCTGCAGTGCAAGCCGAGATTCAAACTCAGGCTCAAGGCTAACCCCTCCTCCTGTCTACACACAAATGATGCCAACTGAGGGTTTGGCTCAAGAGTCACAGATCCCATGGGAGTGGAGGGGCTGAGCCTGAATCAAGCTGGGACCCATGGTTCAAGCTCTATTGCTTTGCAGTTTAGACACAGTCTCACTGGACTCTTGTTCTGGAAGTTCACCAAAGGGATTCCTCAATCCCACGGGCCAACTTTCTTTGTCCTGTGGACAGTCAAGTTTGTTGGACAGTCCAAGTTTCCCTCACTGCACTACAAACAAAAGGCTAGAGCAGCTACGTTTTGGAGGGCACTAAGACTGGGGTATAGATGGTTGGACTCAGGCCTGCGTGAGTCCAACCTTTAAGGTAGGTATTGGAACCCGAACAATGACAAAATGAGTGTAGATGCTCAAGCCTAGATTAACAAACTCAGGGTCTGCTAACTCGAGTTTTGCTAAACCTGAGTTTACATTACATTATCCCTGAATATATTCACGATAGCTACATGGTATAGGTGAAATGAGTTCTTTGATTTATTTTGTTAATTGCCTGCCAAGAGAAAATAACATATCTGAATATTTATTGCTATTCTTGTTCCAGATGTTTGATGTAACTGAAGGGGCTCTTGGAACTGTTAGTCCAACACACAATTTTGAACCACCTCATTATGATGGAATTGAAGCACTTATTATCATTGGAGACACCCTTTTTAGTGGGTCCAGAGATAACGGAATAAAGAAATGGGATCTAGCTCAAAAAGACCTGCTTCAGGTAATGTAAAATCAGGTGGATGATCTGATAATTGTGCTGTAGTACTTTTGTGTGTATTTCATACTTTATAAATGAACACTCAGTTTGTGCCCAACCAGTCACTACCTACTTTGCTGCTGCTGTTTTTAATTTGTTAGGTAAGTATATTGGGCAAATGGACTGGACTTGCGGAGCTGCTCTTTGTACTAGGAACACCATTGCTTTCCCATTGCTGTAGTTGAAGTGGAATGTCAGAAGACTGACAGTGAAGAGGTTTGTACTCCATTAGTGGAGCACAGAACATGTACGTTAATTGGTTGGCTTCAAGAGAATTGTTATAAACACATGAAATTACATCCTCATGGAATATTCATCTTAACCTTCTTGTGGTCTGAATTGGTTTATTAACATCAGTATTGTGGGCAGTGTGGAGAATATTGAATTGAGGAGTAATTTGTGAACAAAATTTTTAGTATTTCCTAAGTAACAATTGTTATAAATCGGGTTTCAGAGCATTTTCATTGTATACCCTTGATTTTACTTACAACTTCCAAAAACATTCTTTTTATCCGAAAAGTTTTCTTACGTGGTCTCAACTGAAAAGTGCATACATATGTATGTGTGTGTAAAATTATAGCTATAATGTTTCAAAACATCTCTTTAGCTACATGTGTCTAGAAAAATATGTTTTTCACTCTTAAAAAAATTGTCATTTATTTTCAGTAGGATTAGGTTAAAAACAATAGAACTTTGAAGTGTAGCTTAAATGATTTTCAGTCTGGAGTATCTCCACAATCAAACTAAAAAAACGTTGCTTGGACAATAATTCTGAAAGTCATTGGAAAAATTAACCTCTGATCATGCTCAGTGGGTACCTGGTAGGATTTGTAGCAGAGCCTAACAACATCTTGGTTTGGTTTTGTTTTTTTCCTATGTCATACTGCACATTCTTTGACAGACCTTTATTTAAAACATTTTGAGTGAGGTTCTGTTCTGCAGCACAGAACTGAGAGCCTCAGCGCTAAGGCAGCTTTATGCTACCTTTTGAGACTTCCTGATTCTAGGCTGCTTCAGGGGCTGGAGAAGCCACTGACATTAGTGGATGCCTGTCTAAACCTCCCTGGGCTGCTGTATGGGCTGCAGCTCCACAAGACTCTGCTCCTATCGCAGGGCTTGAGGGAGTCCTTGAGACGAGACAAAATTATTTAGGCAAGTCAAAACTAAAGAAGATGTGAAAAGCAGCAAATCTGATGAAAAGAAATGCTTATTTTACACAGTGCACAATTCGTCTGTGGAACTGATTGCCACTAGATCTCATTCATGCCAAGTGCTTTGCAGAGCTTAGCAATTCTTGAAAAAGTATTGGACGTCTCTATAGGTATTGAAAACATCCACAGTTGTATCAGTAAGGATTAAAATAAACAGAAGTTATTCCTTCAGGGCATAAGAGAACCACTAACTGATGAGGTTAAGAAGAAACTTCCTGTGTGGGCAGGTTTTTTTATAATTGTGTCTTACATGTTTTTTGTGCCTTTCTATGAAATCACTGGTCAGATCTGGAATGGCTATTCCTATTTTCCTATGTTATGCAGTCTTAAGGTTGCACAGTTAAAATAGGAGTTAAAGTACAGAAATTCAGATTCCCACAATAACGTGTATTCAGCCATGTTTGTACGTATGTACATCCATATATTTTATAGCATACATTTTATCATATAAATAAAAAATATATTAAGCTATACATTTAACAACAAAAATGGGTAGAATAGGAACAAAAATATTATATATGCATAATGTGATCAAATTAATGTTGAGAATCATAACTTTTGCATTTCCAGACTCATTAAAATATTGTGCAATATGAACTTTGCACTGATATATGTGTTCACATGTATAATTACGTTAATGTTTGTAACAGTACATAGTGCACTCTCTCTATACTATAGTGATTTACTATATAATGAACTGGATGTATTCCAGTATACCAAAGGCAATATATTTTATGTTTTCTCATATAGTATATATTTTGTTGGTTTATGCTCTATCATTAGTACATATCCTGTTATCTTTATAGTTTAATTGTTAAAAAATTCAGAACAGCATGACAGAGCTCAAAAATGGTTAACCTTAACTTCTAGTTTTTTCCACAAATACTGCTTCAGAATATGTCATGCATTTATCTGCAAATGTGATATGAAGGCATTGGGTTGAGTGACACAGTTGTACTGAATTTTAAAGTAAGACGTGAATTGATGTTGCTTTTGAATGCCTAAATATATTCAGAAAACAGTTGGAGACATTTTAGAAAGCAGTATGAGCCTGGACACTTAATCTCAGAGATTACTTATGCTTTCAGGTTTTTTGGTGAAGTCAGTAATATTTTGCTCTACCAAATGTCTCAGCCACTTGGGAGCTCTGTAAATAAGTTTAGCAATAATTTTATAACCTGATGGCGTATATTGTATTATATAACCTTTTCTGGCAATAAAAACACCTGGTTTGTAATGCTGTATGTAGTCTCATTGTGTACTACATGTTTTAGCTCAGCTCTGGACTGTTTTTGGCATGACTATTCCAGAGGGGGAGAAAAGTGGAGTCAGAAGCCAAAGCTAAAGTTGCTATAAAATTTAAGGGTGTTGGAAGTTATGGCCCAGTCCTGTTCCCATGGAAGTCAATGGGAGCAGGCTTGGGCCATTAGTTCACTGCTCGTGGTCTCAAATTAATGTTATTGGCATCCTGTTTGGGTACCTTTTTGCTTTCTGAATCAGCAGTGTCTCTCCTCAGTCAAGGAAGATTTTTAATAAGTGTTCCTCAAATCTATTTATAATGCATAGGAGGGAGTGGGGAACGGAGGAGAGGGGATGAGCTTTAGACAAACAGTTTCACAGTTCCTTACCTATTTATATACAGCCGGTAAGCATCTTACACATTTGCAGCTTTAGGGGTAATTTTCTTTAGTCTGAAATGTTTCTGCTGTTCCACAATTTGTTTTATATGCTTATCAGTAAAATGCAGAACCTGAACATTCAAATATACAATTATTCTGTATCTACAAGTAACTTCTCTTGAAATTCAACACGTATGGGCTGAGCAGATAGATATCAGAGTTAGTACTGTGCATAGTGGATTTTACTCCTGTTCTGCGATAACACTTAGCATTTCACACATTCAAAATTATGTACAAATGCTAACTAATTTTTATTATATAAAAACTATGTGCGGTAGGAAGGCTTTATCTCTGTTTTGCAGAGAGAGAAAGTGAAGCAGAGAGATTGTGATGTTTGCATGACCACATACCTAGTCTCTTGCAGAGCTGGGAAATTGGGATTAGAACTCGGAACTTCCTGATGCCTAAACCTGTGCTCATTCCTGTGCCCACTCTGCCTTATAGCATGATTTGTGTATCATTTGTTTTTCAGCAAGTCCCTAATGCACACAAGGACTGGGTGTGTGCTCTTGGACTGGTGCCTGGCTCCTCTGTTCTTCTCAGTGGCTGTAGAGGAGGTATTCTAAAGCTCTGGAATGTGGATACATTCACACCAGTAGGAGAAATGCGGGGACATGACAGTCCTATAAATGCTATCTGCACCAACTCCAGCCACATTTTTACAGCAGCAGAGTGAGTTTGTGTTCTCATGTTTTCCATACATACTAATTTCTCTTTCTTGATGTGTAACTCAAATTCTGCACAAACAAATTAATTCAAAGCACTCATAAGTGAGCTAGTCACTTCACAGTAAAAGCAGAAAGACAAGGTCCATGCTTCAAATTGCTTACATTCTATGTAATACATTATGACAGGTTTCAGAGTAGCAGCCGTGTTAGTCTGTATTCGTAAAAAGAAAAGGAGTACTTGTGGGACCTTAGAGACTAACCAATTTATTTGAGCATAAGCTTTCATGAGTTACAGCTCACTTCATTGGATGCATTCAGTGGAAAATACAGTGGGGAGATTTATATACATAGAGAAGATGAAACAATGGGTGTTACCATACACACTGTAACCAGAGTGATCACTTAAGGTGAGCTATTACCATCAAGAGAGCGGGGGTGGGAGGGAAACTTTTGTAGTGATAATCAAGGTGGGCCATTTCCAGCAGTTGACAGGAATGTCTGAGGAATAATGGGGGGTGGCGGGGATAAACATGGGGAAATAATTTTACTTTGTGTAATGACCCATCCACTCCCAGTCTCTATTCAAGCCTAAGTTAATTGTATCCAGTTTGCAAATTAATTCCAATTCAGCAGTCTCTCGTTGGAGTCTGTTTTTGAAGTCTTTTGGTGAAGAATTGCCACTTTTAGGTCTGTACACCTACAAGATCTCTATCTCTACTGCATTCTTACAACTACAGTACCCACCTGCTGAAGTTAAGAAACAGATTGACGGAGCCAGAAGAGTACCCAGAAGTCACCTACTAAGGACAGGCTCAACAAAGAAAATAACAGAACGCCACTAGCCGTCACCTTCAGCCCCCAACTAAAACCTCTCCAACGCATCATCAAGGATCTACAACCTATCCTGAAGGATAACCCATCACTCTCACAGATCTTGGGAGACAGGCCAGTCCTTGCTTGCAGACAGCCCCTCAACCTGAAGCAAATACTCACCAGCAACCACACAACAGAACCACTAACCCAGGAACCTATCCTTGGAACAAAGCCAGTTGGCAACTGTGTCGACATATCTATTCAGGGGACACCATCAAAGGGCCTAATAACATCAGCCACACTATCAGAGGCTCGTTCACCTGCACATCCACCAATGTGATATATGCCATCATGTGCCAGCAATTCCCCTCTGCTTTGTACATTGGCCAAACTGGACAGTCTCTACGTAAAAGAATAAATGGACACAAATCAGATGTCAAGAATTATAACATCCAAAAACCAGTTGGAGAACACTTCAATCTCTCTGGTCACTCAATTACAGACCTAAAAGTGGCAATTCTTCAACAAAAAAACTTCAAAAACAGACTCCAACGAGAGACTGCTGAATTGGAATTAATTTGCAAACTGGATACAATTAACTTAGGCTTGAATAGAGACTGGGAGTGGCTGGGTCATTACACAAAGTAAAACTATTTCCCCATGTTTATCCCCCCCACACTGTTCCTCAGACGTTCTTGTCAACTGCTGGAAATGGCCCGCCTTGATTATCACTACAAAAGGTTCCCCCCCCCAGCCCCTGCTCTCCTGCTGGTAATAGCTCACCTTAAGTGATCACTTTGGTTTTCAGTGTGTATGGTAACATCCATTGTTTCATGTTCTCTATGTATATAAATCTCCCCACTGTATTTTCCACTTAATGCATCTGATGAAGTGAGCTGTAGCTCATGAAAGTTTATGCTCATATCAAATAAATTTGTTAGTCTCTAAGGTTCCACAAGTACTCCTTTTCTTCTTGTAAAACATTATGGAGACCTCGGGCCATCCACTGCTAGAATATGGCATCAGAACATTCCTATAGACTAGGAGAGAACCCAAAATGTCATGCTTTTGTAATGTGAACACACGGTATCTGTGTTAAGCAGAAACTCCGAATATGGCAACTTCTGACTGTCCTCCTTTAATGTCTTAACGTGAATATTCTAGTGAGTAGTGCATCATTAGGTAGAAGTGAGAAATGTCAATGATTAGTGACAAAAGGTCAGATCTTCCCATTGCACTCCCAGTATCTAAGAGCCTGAGATAGAAAGATAGGCATGTTTAGGTAGAAGCAACATAGATGGAATCATTATGGTGTCTCCAGTATGTTTGATTTTTCCACAAAAGTAAACAAGAAAAGTATCTAATTCTAGAGAAAATGCAGGCATTTGCATCAGAGCCTAGGCAGACAGTAACTAAGGTGAGCACAGGGCCTGCCAAGGCCAAAATTGTTAAACTCTGATGTTTTTTACTGAGGCACCCAACTTTAAGAAATACTGAGCTGCTACAGCTCATTGATTGGGAGCTGCCAGTGCTCTGCATTTATGAAAATCAGGCCACGTACATTAGGTGCCTAAATATGGGTGTAGGTGTCTCATTGTATGTATTTATGTTTGAAAATGTTGGCTATATACCTTTTGAAATGTATATCATACATAAATCTGATATTTGTATGTTTATTTAGATTTTAAATCATTAAAAATAGGCCTATCCCAGGCTCCAGGTACCCTTATGCCTTATTAATAACGCGATAAAAGCCTAGGAGTGTTGTTAATTCCAACAGGGAGCCAGGTACCTGCAGAAATTTCTTTCTTCATTGTTGTGGGAAGCAAAACCTTAGCTTTTGGCAAAAGCCCACTCCAACAGATGCCACACGTAGTATGCCCAAAAGGTCACCAAAGTTGGGCTATTTCAGGTCAGGGAAGGAGTAAGTTCCAGAGTTTAGATCCATGCCAGCAGACCCCAGCCTTTTATAAGGACATGAATATATGCCTAAGATATAGTATGTGAGGTAAGCAAACAACTATTTAGTCAAGTAATAGATAAGTCAAGGAGATAGATAAAATCTGATAAATATTTACATCAGGTTCATATCTGTATTAATACATTTTTCACAGACTATATGGCTACTAACATAATTCAGATCTTTTCATTTTTCTCAAAAGGTGATATTGATATGTTATTTAACATGTGTTGCACATGTTGAAAGGAAAAAACATTTTAAAAAAACCCTGAATCGCTTTACAAGAAGTCTCCTCCATAAGGATTATGGCACAGAGCTCCAGAATTAGGGCCCTTCCCTATCCTTGGTGACTGAACACCTTTTTATTTTGGCTGAAACTTCCTGAACTAAATTAGCTGGGATTTGGGCACGTAAATGGGTGCTTCGTCCTGGCCATTCAGGAAGAAAGATAAAATGCAATGTATATAGTTTTTAATTAGACCACAGCATTATTCGCTTAGCATATCTAGGAATACCTGGCAATAAATCATGCAGTGCAAGTCATCATTTTTTCCTTAATCATTTTTACCTATTTGGGAGGGCTACCTTTGTCCTCCCACCTTCCCAACCTGGTCCCAGCCAGCCTGCTGCTGGAACCCCACCGCTCTCCCTTCATATGATGGTAAAGAGGGAGGGTTATCTCTCCCTGCTGTACCAGACGTTAGAAGCCACCGCTCTTTCCAGCTTCCTTAGGGAATGGCTCCCCCTAATCCCACTTCCAACTCCTATTTATCAGGGAACTGCATCCCCTCTGTAACAAGCACCTGCTCTGGATACCTGCCACCAACTAAGTTGTGACATATTGATGTAACCTTACCTACCTCATCAGGTCTCGGACATGCTGTGGGGAAGGTAAAAACACCCATCTTGCCTCTGCCAGTCTGGTAGTGAGGGAAGAATTCCTTCCCAGCCCCAAAACAAAAAGGAGACTAGCACAAGCCCAGAGCAGATCATAAATCCCAGTTCTCCTCTGATCCCATGAGTGGGATGGGGGGGGGGGGGCTGCTGATCGGTAACTGAGAGAAATCCTTGTAGAATGTAGGGGTGTAAATATTCTGCCTCTCTCCCAGTGCATATGGTAGGTCAGTGCCCCTACCTGGTCCCACCACTTCCTGTTGCCCTTGGCTACACTCAGGTAAATCCCCTTTTCTCTCAAATGTAGTAGGGACCCTTAAAGGAGCCCCATCCTCCTTTGCCTGCTGCCTTGCCAAAGCATCTCTGCATTCAGTTGTGGTGAGCACATTCTCACCACTTGGTTCCTCCTGTTTTCTCCTGGCCTGCTCCCCTTACCATGCCCCAATACTTTCCACTGCCTCTTAAAATAGCATGAATTCTACCCAGTGCAGACTGAGCCTGTTTCATTCCCTTCAACTTAAGCAGGATTCAGCCTGTCATAACTATAAAGGGAAGGGTAACCATCTTTCTGTTTACAGTGCTATAAAATTCGTCCTGGCCAGAAGCAAAACCCTTTCACCTGTCAAGGGTTAAGAAGCTAAGATAACCTTGCTGGCACCTGACCCAAAATGACCAATGAGGGGACAAGATACTTTCAAATCTGGAGGGGGGGGACAAAGGGTTTGTCTGTCTGTGTGATGCTTTTGCCAGGAACAGATCAGGAATGCAGCCTTACAACTCCTGTTAAGTTAGAAAGTAATCTAGCTAGAAATGTGTTAGATTTCCTTTTGTTTAATGGCTAGTAAAATAAGCTGTGCTGGATGGAATGTATATTCCTGTTTTAGTATCTTTTTGTAACTTAAGGTTTTGCCTAGAGGGATTCTCTGTGTTTTGAATCTGATTACCCTGTAAGGTATTTACCATCCTGATTTTACAGAGGTGATTCTTTTACCTTTTCTTTAATTAAAATTCTTCTTTTAAGTACCTGATAGATTTTTCATTGTTCTTAAGATCCAAGGGTTTGGGTCTGTGTTCACCTGTACAAATTGGTGAGGATTCTTATCAAGCCTTCCCCAGGAAAGGGGGTGTAGGGCTTGGGGGGATATTTTGGGGGAAGACGTCTCCAAGTGGGCTCTTTCCCTGTTCTTTGTTTAAAACACTTGGTGGTGGCAGCATAGGGTTCAAGGACAAGGCAAAGTTTGTACTTTGGGGAAGTTTTTAACCTAAGCTGGTAAGAATAAGCTTAGGGGGTCTTTCATGCAGGTCCCCACATCTTTACCCTAGAGTTGAGAGTGGGGAAGGAACCTTAACACAGCCCTTCACCTAAGCTATGGAACTTTTACAAGTTCAGGTGTTTTTCTAAAGTTAGGATTTAGTCTGCTCTTATAAATCTATTTTATGAATACTTTGGTACATTGGTTCCCAGACTCTGGTCTGTAGAGATCTGACTGTTCATATGTTCCAGTTTCCAGCTACTACTTTTTAATTAAAAGACTTCTAACTATAAAGGAAATACTGTTCTAATGCTACTTTGCTATGTTAGTAATTTCTGTAGTTATGTCAGCAGTGTAGTGTGAAGTGCTGTGTTTGTACAGCACCTAGCACAATGTGGTCCTAGTCCACAACTGGAACTCCAAGGTGCCATGATAATACAAAAAATAATAGTAACAATATGAATGGACGAGAAGGTGGTCCATGCTGTGAAAAAGTTGAAGAACCCATGCTGGTATACCTGAGATTAAGAATCTTATGCAGATGACAAATAGCTCTATTACTAAAGAGTTATGTTGGCCTTATTTCACTAGCAATATATTCCCCTATACAAAATACTTAAGGAAATATCTGTCTTCAAACAAACAAACAAAAACCCAACCTGACACTGATGCTGGCTTGAGGCCATGCTTACATAAAGATCAAGAAATGTCTAGGACAAAAATATATATTTAAAACCAACTTGAAGTAAATTGACAAGCTAAACATTTCCAGAAACTTGTTTTTTTTTTCTTTTTTGCTCACTTTTTCTGTTTGATACCACAAATGTTTTACAGTGATCGAACTGTGAGGATCTGGAAAGCTCGCAACCTGCTAGATGGACATATCTCTGATACTGGAGATGCAAATGAAGATATTGCCAGTAATTAAACATGAATTGAAATGATGGGCACAAATGAATACTGTGATAAAATGCTGTATGTTCTTAGTGCACTTTGCTGTGCATTTACTGGGTAAACACTAACAACTGGAATAAACTGGAAAATGCAGCTGAACCCAACTGGTAAATATGTGTTGTATTCTACTAGCATTGATATCCTTAGAACACTTGCCCTGTATACTGTATTTAAAAATAGCCTATTGGTAATATACTTGAGTTTCCCTGATATATATATCTAATGGCTAGATTTGTGTGCATATATAACACTTGTAATTTAAACAAATTGGAAAGTAATCTGCTCTAATAACAGTCTCAAACCTGTAACCTGAAATACAAAACAAAATACTCTTGTACTTCACTCTCTCAGACATTATGATGAGCTTCTCTGTATCTTGGGATAACATGGGAATGATGCATACCGTACTAAGCCTTTAATTAAACTAGACCTTGGTTTGAGATTGTAAAAGGCTACCTATATTGATGTTATAAAAGCAGACTGAATAAAATATCTGAGAAAGTTGTTAGTGTGACAGATACTTTTGATATGACTGTTTCTGGCTAACAGTGAATGCTGTATGATTTGTGTTAATGTTAACATGTACTCTTTTTGACCAAAGTTGTGTAGCTGTGTATATTCTGTGCTCAGGACTAGAACTAAATTGCTGTTAAATTGTTATGTTTTATTAGTGCTTTGCCTATATTCTGTAATGAACAGTATTCTTAATGTCATAATAGAAGTATATCTTAATCTATTTTTCTTATGAACTTGTTTTTATCATCTCACATTTTCTTTTTTAACAGCAATTTGTCATTCATTTTTATCTAATTTTATATGCTGCTAAAAATATTTCAGATGCACTATGTTTTGCAAACCTTGGCAGTGACTATGAGAACTGTACCATCGACATTTGGAAAAAGCTATGTAAATAGATGGATTGTAAAAAGAGAATATCTTATCTTGTGCCTATGTGGATTTTAAAATGTTGCAGAGTGTGAATATTGAAAGAGGATGTATAGTTTATCCAGCTGCTCCAAATATTAATTTGTAAATTCTGCAAGTTTTAAAAGGTTATGTAGATTAAAAAACAGTGTTTGGATTTTTTTTGGCGGAAAATATCAGCCTGTAAATTGTAGCTTATGTAGGTGATGCTTAAATAAACATGTGACTGTGAATTATTTCTCTGTGCATTTTTCACCATTCTGTCTGTAAAGAATGCATTGTTAAGAGTACGCTTCCTGACGCCAAAAATTTTACATGAAATATGCATTTTTACTTTTTTTTAATGCAATAGAACAATCTGATGAGTAAAATATTCCATAGATTCTACTTCTATATGGCTTCATTGTTCTAATTTCCCATTATTATTTATTATGTGTGTTACAATAACACCTAGGAACCCCATCAAGGATTAGGGCCACATTTTGCTAGGTACAGTACAGACTTGTAACAAAGCAGACATTCCCCACCCCAGAGAGCTCACAATCTAAATTCTAGACACTACACAACAGGACAACAAAACACACAAAAGCCTTGAAGTTTTCTATTAATTTTTGTTAAATGAATTTCCCATCACATTAAATCAATTTGAAAAGTAAATGAAAATTCATAAATCTTTTCAATAATCTTCATTTACTCTGGTTGAGACTTCCAAAGTATTAGCATTGTTTGAGTTAACAGTTGTGTTCAGGTTGTTGGGAAGCATTACTTACTCTGGGAGTTTAAGCGCTCATTCTGACTACCAAAAGGGTACGTGCTCAAAAGATTTAGGACCATATCCCACCTTCCCATGTTAAATCCCTTAGGTGGCAGTTATGTGTGTATGAGTGAGTATGCCCTCTAGTGTCTGGTCCACAGAGAGCAGAAGGCACCTGGAACTACTACCATCAGCTGCAGGAGTTCATCTGTAGCTTAAATTGTACTAGAGACCTGTGGTTTTGGAGCTTGAAAGTTCAGGGTTCTAATCCCAGTACCCATTACAAGAAGGCCCTGGAGACTATCGTAGGTCACCCTCATGCTGTCTGACTAATGTTCCCCCTCAGTGGGACAGTTGGTGAGGAGAGGCTGGGGGCAGAGCCATGAAAGCCTAAAGGTCCTGCCTGATTTCTGATGTCTTCTGTCTGGCAGACTAGAGGAAAGCATCCAGCTCTTTAATTTTAGTTTACTTTTAGTTTTTAGTTACCAACATGTTTTACATTCTGTATCTTTATCCAGTAAAAAAAACAGTACCTGACATGTGTAGAAGAGCATGTGTTTTGATTAATCTCCTGTCAGATACTAATGTTTGGAAAATGTTTGCAGTGTCTCAAATTACAGATATGCCGATGTAGCTGTCCTTGTGTTGCCCATTATAAAAGGTTGACATACTGTGTGTACTAATTCTACCTGTCTGACCATGAAACAAATCAAGAGTCTTCAGTTTTTTGCTGTTCTGCTTGCAGGTCAGTACAGATGACATTTCTATTTTGCAATAAGCAGTTTTCAGAAGCTGAATATAGTGTCTGTAAATACAAAGTAGCTACATGGGGAAGAGATCAGGCATTTTGTGTATGGGAGAGAATGGTAGAGGGAGAAAACAAAATGGAAGTAGATTTGGAAACCATCTCAGGCAAGGCTGCAATGGAGATAAAGCAGGACTGGGATGTCTGTTCAGTGCTGCAATTAGAACCTGATCCAACAAGGCATATGTCTAACTCTGTGCATGTGAATTGTCACACTGAAGTCAGTGGGACGACTCACATGCTAAAATTTAAGCATATACTTAAGTACTTTGCTCATTTGAAACCTAAGACAGGAAAGGCAGCCCCAAGATAAGTTTGCCCAGCTCCCACTTCTGAGGCTGGGAGCTGCACCCACTTATACTAGAGATTTGATTCAGTCTAGAGCCTATTTAAGGGAGAAAGTTGGAGCGGATGTCATAGGAGCCTCTGCACACCAGGACTAGCTATGCCATGTAATGTACCTTTTAAACATGCAAATGATCCCAGCGTGTAAGCTGGAGAAAATGTGGTTACACTCATCCTCCTCAGGGATGCCTAGTAGCAGCAGCATTTGCTAACCTAGTTTCTAAAAAACAAAAAGAAAAATCAGAAAGAGGAAACATTTAGGAGAAGTTTTCATATTTATATTTCAAGGTACTTATTTTCAACATCTGTTTCCATGGAAATTATCTTGAAAAAGCCACCAGTGGGCAGCAAAAGCTCTTACTAATTTCAACTGCTGATTTCCAATTCCAGCCTCTACTAATGTTTATACAGAAACAGCCAGCAAAAATGAGCTAAAGGTTTTAAAACAGGGAGGCATAAAAAAAAGGGGGGGAATCTCCAATGAAGTGGGTTTTAGCCCACGAAAGCTTATTCCCAAATAAATGTATTTGTCTCTAACATGCCACAAGGACTACTTGTGGGTTTTTTTGCTGATACAGATGAACATGGCTACCGCTCTGAAATCTCTGTTTTTGTTTGTCAAGTTGCTCCTACCTCATTTGCACCAAAACAGTCAGAAATGTGTCTGAGAATCAGCACTTGCGTGAGAGAACCTAATTGTGCCTTTCCGTACCTGAGACTTACAAGGGCTGGTTTTCAGAATCAGCTATGGACTCAGTGCTTCAAACTGGCAAGAGAAATTATTTTTTTAAAAATGTTCTGACACTGACAGAGTCAGAAATTTTGCCAGGGAGCAAGTTGTGCTTTCATACTGCCCATTTTATAAAGCATTTCAGCATGCAAATAAGTTAGTATGGCTCTAGTCTGGAAAAACACTATCTAATCTGACAGATTTGCTATTCTTGTGTATTAAATCATGTCTGCTGACTTTAGGGGTTAAACACAAGCCTATTTTTGCATTTTAGCTGAACTAACAAGCTAAGATGAAATGAACTGGGTTCATTCCACCTTGTGCATAGAATCATAGACATGTAGGACAGAAAGGAACCTCAATAGGTGATCTGGTCCTGTCCTCTGCACTCAAGGCAGGACTATGTAATAACTAGACCATTCCTGACAGGTGTTTGGAGGTTTTTAAGAACAGGTTAGATAATGATGGAGGTTCCACAACCCCCCTAGGCAATTTGTTCCAGTACTTAACTACCCCGACAGGAAGATTTTCATAATGTCCAACCTAAATCACCCTTGCTGCAACCTCCATTGCTTCTTGTCCTATCCTCAGAAGTTAAGGAGAATAATTTTTCACCCTCCTCCTTGTAACAGCCTTTTATGTATTGGAAGACTGTTACAATTTCCCCCCTTCAGTCTTCTCTTCTCCAGATTAAATAAACCCATTTTTTTCAATCTTTCCTTATAATCATGTTTTCTAGACCTTTAATCATTTTTGTCACTCTCCTCTGGACTTTCTCCAGTTTGTCCACATCTTTCATCAACAGTGTTTACTATGGTATGTTCAGATACACCTCTGCAAAGCAACAGGCAGCAAAGGGGTTGCACATTTGTCAGTGGGGGCCAGAATTTGTAACCCATGTGGCTGAATAGGGTATAAGTGAAGACCTAAGTTTGGCCTGTGGAACATTTATTGATGCACATGGATGGAAAGAGCCTTGCTTGACTCTGACCAACAGGTAAGTTTTGCAGGGCTGGCAGTTAAGTTAGGATCCAGAAAGTTGTTTCCTTTCCCCTAGACTCCCCCATCTCTCTTCCTGAAAATACTAGAGGCAGTTCAGACTTGTTCCTCAGGCCTAGCCACATCCTTTCTGCCAGATTTATCTCCAGCAGTGGAAACTGCAGTTTGTCACCATTGTGTCACCAATCCTGCCTTGTCCACTGCAGTCCTAGTATTTAAGCTGACTTTGGGGCCAATAACAAGCAAATCTCCCAACCCCAACCCTCCGTGCTCTCCTCTCCCTTCAGGAAATGACTTTTTAGGGGTTTTACTCCCCATGAACAGGGCCACCTGTCGAGCTCATTCCCTCGTGTGTTTCTCCCTTCCTGCATCATATACTGGACGGAGCAAATCAAAGGTAGAGTTGCTCCTTCCTCAAGGAGCTGTAGCAGGGGAGTTTTACCATGATTGCTTCCAGCCCATATATTCTGAGCAGCCAGTGAAGCCTCGTTGAAGCCTTTGCATCCTCCCCACCAGCCAAGACTCCTCAACAGACATCTTCACAAAGGCAGGTCAGTCTTTTTCATCTCTTGGTAATCTGCAAACAGGATCTTCATCCTTGATAAGGGACTCTTTGGGTAGTAAGTTCTAAACTCCCCTGAATCCCACAGGCCAACCCATCTCTAAAGGGGAAAGCCTCAGAGTTCCATCCCAGTTCTTAAGGGGGTGGTGGAGTCTGTGCATAAGGAGTCTGGCATTCTTTCTAATTCTCCTTCCCAAGGGGAATATTTGAGTGCTCGTATGAATGTTTTTACTTTCCAAATATATATATCGGATGAAGGGGGTGGGGGAAAGATATCGATCCCACCCTGGGCAAGACAGGGTTAATGAGCTACCCCATCATGCCACACCTTTCGGAGAAGTCAGACTTGGAGAGAGGAAACCAGATGTGATTCCAGATGAGACGAAACTCATAAATTGTCCCCCCTCTATAACACTTATAGAGAGATATGCACAGCTGTATGCCCCTCCCACCAGGTATTATTACATACTCTGGGTTAATTAATCAATAAAAAGTGATTTTATTAAATACAGAAAGTAGGATTTAAGTGGTTCCAAGTAATAGTAGGCAGAACAAAGTGAATTACCAAGCAAAATAAAATAAAACACGCAAGTCTAAGTCTAGTACAGTAATAAAATGAATACAGATAAAAACCTCACCAGTTCCAGTAAGCTTCCTTTTACAGACTAGTCTCCTTCTAGTCTGGGTCCAGCAATCACTCACACACTCTGTAGTTACTGTCCTTTGTTCCAGTTTCTTTCAGGTATCCTTGGGGGTGGAGAGGCTCTCTCTTTAGCCAGCTGAAGACAAAATGGAGGGGTCTCCCAGGGGTTTAAATAGACTTTTTCTCTTGTGGGTGGAGACCCCCTCCTCTATCCTATGCAAAGTCCAGCTCCAAGATGGAGTTTTGGAGTCACATGGGCAAGTCACATGTTCATGCATGACTCAGTTTTTTACAGGTAGCAGCCATAGGTCACATGCTACCTTGAACGTCCTTGTCAAGGTTCCTTCCCCACTCTGAACTCTAGGGTACAGATGTGGGGACCTGCATGAAAACCTCCTAAGCTTACTTTTACCAGCTTAGGTTAAAACTTCTTCAAGGTACAAATTATTTTTCCCTTTGCCCTTGGATTTCCACTGCCACCACCAAACTTTATCTGGGTTCCTGAAAAACCGTAGTTTGGACACATCTTTCCCCCCAAAATCCTCCCAACCCTTGCACCCCACTTCCTGGAGAAGGTTTGTTAAAAATCCTCACCAATTTGCATAGGTGACCACAGACCCAAACCCTTGGATCTTAGAACAATGAAAAAGCATTCAGTTTTCTTACAAGAAGACTTTTAATAGAAGTAGAAAAGGAATCACCTCTGTAAAATCAGGATGGTAAATACCTTACAGGGTAATTAGATTCAAAACATAGAGAATCCCTCTAGGAAAAACCTTAAATTACAAAAAAGACACACAGACAGGAATATTCATTCTATTCAGCACAGCTATTTTCTCGGCCATTTAAAGAAATCATAATCTAATGCATCTCTAGTTAGATTACTTACTAAGTTTTAAGACTCCATTCCTGTTCTGTCCCCGGCAAAAGCATCATCAGACAGACACAGACCCTTTGTTTCTCTCCCTCCTCCCAGCTTTTGAAAGTATCTTGTCTCCTCATTGGTCATTTTGGTCAGGTGCCAGCAAGGTTACCTTTAGCTTCTTAACCCTTTACAGGTAAGAGGATTTTTCCTCTGGCCAGGAGGGATTTTAAAGGGATTTACTCTTCCCTTTATATTTATGACAGTCCTCAAGTAGACTTCTTGTGGGAATGGGAGCATTCCAAGATCTATTGTCCCTTAAGTGCTTCTTGATTTGCACATTCCTTTCTCAAAAAGCTGACGAAATGCTTTACAAAGCATTACTTAAAAATGCTTTACTTAAAAATCAAGCCAGTGCACAAACAATATTTATAACTTCGACTACAAAAATGATACATGCATACAAATAGGATTAATAGATTTAGTAGATCATAACCTTTACAGAGATATGTTACACGGCTTACCTAGCATAAAAAGTATTCTAGTTATGTCATATATACATTCATAAGCATATCTCCATAAAGCCTTATGGGGGGTATCGTCACACCAAGTGTGGAGGGGCTTAATGTGGGGGTGATCCAGGTATGGGTTGAGAGGGTTCTGTATGGGGCAATCTGGGTGCAGGTGGCTCAGTGGGGGATCTGGATGCACACAGGCTTGTTGGGAGGTCCAGGTGAAGGTGGTTGGGGCTCAGCAGCAGGCATGGTCTGGGTGTGTGGGGGGGATAGAGCTCATCAGGGTGTGTGGGTGAGGGGTTCCAGATGCTGGGGAAGTGGGGCTCGGTGGGGTGGGGATCCAGGTGTGGGTGGCTCATTGGTGCGGTCCAGGTGCAGGGAGAGTGGGGATCATCAGTGGATTCTGAGTGCGGGGGGTTCGGCTCAGGGGGAGGGCCTGGGTATGAGGGAGTCTGGATGCATGAGGGTTGGGCAGATTGGGGAGCATCTCCCTGCACAGGTATCTCTCCCCCTACAGGTGAGGAGCAATAGGTGTAGGAAGCGGGGTGGGGAGGGGAGGGAGGATGCAGCCAGGGGAGAAATCTGGGGGTGGGTTTGACGTGGCCCTGGATGCTGTGCAAGGGAAGAGGAAGTCTCATCCTCCCCAGCCCAGCCTGGACTAGCCGCTAAGCCTAGTGCAGGATAGAAGCCACTAGCTAGGTCTTCCCCAGTCCTGCCTCCTGCCCCACAGTGATTTACTTCTCTGCTGGCTGCCCTGGGCACCCAAAACATACTGCTGGGGAGGGTCACGTGATTGCTCTTATGACTTCCCTTTGCTTCCCTATCAGAAAGTCATTTTTCTGTGGGAAAGCAAAGAAATCTGCGGGGGACACAAATTCTATGGATGTGCAGTGGTGCAGAATTCCCCCAGGAGTAACCAGTGGAAATGCATCCTTGGTAAAGCAATCATGGGAAATTTCCCAAAAGTTGTCAGTTTAGACAATACTTAACTCTCATTCCTCTCCCACACCTTGCTCAGGAATAAACTCAGGAATCCTGGAAGGTTTTGAAGTGAATTTATAATCTCGTTCCTCATCCGACCATTCTATATTTTAAACTGCTTGTAAGAGGCGGATGTAAATATTGTCATGTACACATTTAAATGGAGACCACTAGGTCAATAGTATAGTCAAGCTACATATGTAGTAAGGTCTTCAAACTTTTAAGAATGCAATAGTCTACATTTAAAATTTAGATACAAAAGCTTTAGTCATTTAAGATAGTTTTAATTTTGAAATGAAATAATCACCAAAATATTGTTGCAGTAATTTAGAATAATGGCCTTTAATTATGATCAGGGCTTAGTAATGAAATTCCCATATGCTAAATCGAGAGTAGATGTTTTACATGCAGTAGGTTTATTCCCCCTTTTTGTAATATTTGTTAAGGCGCTACTTGTTAACGCTATAGATTCCCATTGTTGCGAACCCCTCTTAATGTGAGTAATCCCATTGATTCCAGTGGGACCCACTTGCATGGGAGAGGAAGTGCAGGACTGGACCAAAAGAAATAGCTAGCTAGGTAACATTCTCTTTGTAAGGTTATGAGGATGATTAGCTTATTTTTGGTTTTCTTAGTGATGACTAACTACAATAATACATGGAGTGGAACATACAGTAGGAAGGTATACATACACAGCATATGAAAAGATGGGAGTTGCCTTACCAAATGGGGGGGGGGTCAGTGCTAATGAGCCAATTCAATTAAGGTGGAAGTGGGCAATTCTCAACAGTTGACAAGAAGGGATGAAAATCACTTTTGTGGAGCTAATGAGGCCAATGTAAACAAGGTGGCCCATTTCAAACAAGGTCTGTGAGAGTGAGGGATCGCCCTTCAGGATAGGTTGTAGATCCTTGATGATGTGCTGGAGAGGTTTTAGTTGAGGGCTGTCACCTACACTCTCACAGACTTTGGGAAACAGGCCAGTCTTCACTTATAAGACATCCTCCCAACCTGAAGCAAATACTCACTAACAACTACATACCACACAACAAAAACACTAACCCAGGAACCAAACCCTGCAACAAACCCCAGTGCCAACTCTGTCCACATATCTATTCAAGGGACACCATCATAGGACCTAACCACATCAACCACACTATCAGGGGCTCGTTTACTTGCACATCTACCAGTGTGATACATGCCATCATATGCCAGCAATGCCCATCTGCCATGTACACTGGCCAAACTAGACAGTCTCTACACAAAAGACTAAACAGACACAAATCTGACATCAGGAATTATAACATTAAAAAACCAGTAGGAGAACACTTCAATCTCCCTGGAGACTCAATAACAGACTTAAAAGTGGCAATTCTTCAAGAAAAAAACTTCAAAAACAGACTCCAGTGAGAAACTGTAGAACTGGAATTAATTTGCAAACTGGACACCATCAAATTAGGCCTGAATAAAGACTGGGAGTGGATGGGTCACTACAAAAACTAATTTTCCCCTCCTGATACTCACACCTTCTTGTCAACTGTTTGAAATGGGCCACCTTGTTTACACTGGTCTCATTAGCACTACAAAAGTGATTTCCACCCCTTCTTGTCAACTGTTGAGAATAGCCCACTTCCACCTTAATTGAATTGGCTCATTAGCACTGACCCCTCACTTGGTAAGGCAACTCCCATCTTTTCATATGCAGTGTATTTATACCTCCCTATTGTATGTTCCACTCCATGCATCTGATGAAGTGGGTTTTAGACCACAAAAGCTTATGCCCCCAAAAAATTTGTTAGTCTCTAAGGTGCCACAAGGACTCCTCATTGTTTTTGCTGATACAGACTAACACGGCTACCACTCTGAAACCCATAATAATACAAACATACTACTAATAAAAGGAGTACTTGTGGCACCTTAGAGACTACAGCTCACTTCATCAGATACATAGAGTGGGGAGATTTTATATACACAGAGAACATGAAACAATGGGTGTTATCATACACAGTGTAACCAGAGTGATCAGGAAAGGTGAGCTATTACCAGGAGGAGAGCAGGGGGGGAGGAGGGGAAACCTTTTGTAGTGATAATCAAGGTGGGCCATTTCCAGCAATTCACAAGAACGTCTGACGAAAAGTAAGGGAGGATATAAACAAGGGGAAATAGTTTTACTTTGTGTAATGACCCATCCACTCCCAGTCTTTATTCAAGCCTAAATTAATTCTATCCAGTTTGCAAATTAATTCCAATTCAGCAGTCTCTCACTGGAGTCTGTTTTTGAAGTTTTTTTGTTGAAGAATTGCCACTTTTAGGTCTGTAATTGAGTGACCAAAGAGATTGAAGTGTTCTCCAACTGGTTTTTGAATGTTATAATTCTTGACGTCTGATTTGTGTCCATTTATTCTTTTACATAGAGACTGTCCAGTTTGACCAATGTATGTGGCAGAGGGGCATTCCTGGCACATGATGGCATATATCACATTGGTAGATGAGCAGGTGAACGAGCCTCTGATATTGTGGCTGATGTGATTAGGCCCTATGATGGTGTCCCCTGAATAGATATGTGGACACAGTTGGCAATGGGCTTTGTTGCAAGGATAGGTTCCTGGGTTAGTGATTTTGTTGTGTGGTGTGTTGTTGCTAGTGAGTATTTGCTTCAGGTTTGGGGGCTGTCTGTAAGCAAGGACTGGCCTGTCTCCCAAGATCTGTGAGAGTGGTGGGTCATCCTCCAGGATAGGTTGTAGATTCTTGATGGTGCGTTGGAGAGGCTTTAGTTGGGGGCTGAAGGTGATGGCTAGTGGTGTTCTATTATTTTCTTTGTTCGGCCTGTCCTGTAGTAGGTAACTCTTCTGGCTCTGTCAATCTGTTTCTTCACTTCAGTAGGTGGGTATTGTAGTTGCAAGAGATCTTTCTAGAGATCTTGTAGGTGTTTGTCTCTGTCTGAGGAGTTGGAGCAAATGCGGTTGTGTCATAGAGCTTGGCTGTAGACAGTGGATCGTGTGATGTGGTCTGGATGAAAGCTGGAGGCATGTAGGTAAGTATAGTGGTCAGTGGGTTTCCAGTATAGGGTGGTGTTTATGTGGCCATCGCTTATTAGCACCATAGTGTTCAGGAAGTGGATCTCTTGTGTGGACTGGTGCAGGCTGGGGTTGATGGTGGGATGGAAATTGTTGAAATCATGGTGGAATTCCTCAAGGGCTTCTTTTCCATGGGTCCAGATGATGAAGATGTCATCAATGTAGCGCAAGTAGAGTAGGGGCATTAGGGACTGAGAGCTGAGGAAGCGTTGTTCTAAGTCAGCCATAAAAATTTTGGCATACTGTGGGGCCATGTGGGTACCCACAACAGTGCAGCTGATTTGAAGGTATACATTGTCCCCAAATGTGAAATAGTTATGGGTGAGGACAAAGTCACAAAGTTCAGACACCAGGTTTGCCATGGTATTATCAGGGATACTGTTCCTGCCTGCTTGTAGTCTATCTTTGTGCGGAATGTTGGTGTAGAGGGCTTCTACATCCATAGTGGCTAGGATGGTGTTTTCAGGAAGATCAATGATGGACTGTAGTTTCCTCAGGAAGTCAGTGGTGTCTCAAAGATAGCTGGGAGTGCTGGTAGCTTAGGGCTGAAGGAGGGAGATTACATAGCCAGACAATCCTGCTGTCAGGGTGCTAATGCCTGAGATGATGGGGCATCCAGGATTTCCAGGTTTATGGATCTTGGGTAGCAGATAGAATACCCCTAGTCAGGGTTCTAAGGGTGTGTGTGTGCAGATTTGTTCTTGTGCTTTTTCAGGGAGTTTCTTGAGCACATGGTGTAGTTTCTTTTGGTAACCCTCAGTGGGATCAGAGGATAATGGCTTGTAGAAAGTGGTATTGGAGAGCTGTCTAGCAGCCTCTTGTTCATATTCCGACCTATTCATGACGACGACAGCACCTCCTTTATCAGCCTTTTTGATTATGATATCAGAATTGTTTCTGAGGCTGTGGATGGCATTGTGTTCTGCACGGCTGAAGTTATGGCGAAAGTGATGCTGCTTTTCCACAATTTCAGCCTGTGCACATCGGCAGAAGCATTCTATGTAGAAGTCCAGTCTGTTGTTTTGACCTTCAGGAGGAGTCCACCCAGAATCCTTCTTTTTGTAGTCTTGGAAGGAAGGTCTATGTGGGTTAGTATGTTGTTCAGAGGTGTGTTGGAAATATTCCTTGAGTCGGAGACATCAAAAATAGGATTCTAGGTCACCACAGAACTGTATCAGGTTCATGAGGGTGGAGGGGCAGAAAGAGAGGCCCCGAAATAGGACAGGTTCTTCTGCTGGGCTGATTATAGTTGGATAGATTAACAATATTGCTGGGTGGGTTAAGGGAACCACTGTTGTGGCCCCTTGTGGCATGGAGTAGTTTAGGTAGTTTAGTGTCCTTTTTCTTTCATAGAGAAGAAAAGTGTGTGTTGTAAATGGCTTGTCTAGTTTTTGTAAAGTCCAGCCACAAGGAAGTTTGTGTGGAAGGTTGTTTTTTTAAGAATATCCAGTTTTGAGAGCTCATTCTTAATCTTTCCCTGTTTGCTGTAGAGAATGTTGATCAGGTGGTTCCACAGTTTCTTTGAGAGTGTGTGGAACAAGCTGTCAGCATAGTCTGTGTGGTATGTATGCAGGTGAACAAGCCTCTGATAGTGTGACTGATGTGATTAGACCCTGCACATCTACCAATGTGATATATGCCATCATGTGCCAGCAATGCCCCTCTGCCATGTACATTGGCCAAACTGGACAGTCTCTATGTAAAAAAATAAATGGACACAAATCAGACGTCAAGAATTATAACATTCATAAACCAGTTGGAGAACACTTCAATCTCTTTGGTCACTCAATTACAGACCTAAAAGTGGCAATTCTTCAACAGAAAAACTTCAAAAACAGACTCCAGTGAGAGACTGCTGAATTGGAATTAATTTGCAAACTGGATACAATTAGCTTAGGCTTGAATAAAGACTGGGAGTGGATGGGTCATTACACAAAGTAAAACTATTTCCCCTTGTTTATTTCCCCCCCACTGTTCGTCAGACGTTCTTGTCAACTGCTGGAAATGGCCCACCTTGATTATCACTACAAAAGGTCCCTCCCTCCCCCACTCTCCTGCTGGTAATAGCTCACCTTTCCTGATCACTCTGGTTACAATGTGTATGATAACACCCATTGTTTCACATTCTCTGTGTATATAAAATCTCCCCACTGTATTTTCCACTGTATGCATCTGATGAAGTGAGCTGTAGCTCACGAAAGCTTATGCTCAAATAAATTGGTTAGTTTCTAAGGTCCCACAAGTACTCCTTTTCTTTTTACTAATAGTAGTAAATATACATCAAATTCAATCATTAAAATGAAACAGGGGATTTTTAGCCTTTGTTTAAAGGCCGATCTCAGAGCAGCCTTGACTGTGAGCCTTGACTCCAGAGTCAAGGCTGCACGCCTCCATAAAAATACTATTTATTTCTTTATCCACTATTTGTCTTCAGACAAATATTTCAAATCTACTCCATCTTCAGCTGAGAACAATAGGCACTGGGCAAAGTAACAACACATAGCTGCCTACATACAAGAAACCACAGCAGGAGGAATAATTACAATGGCCCTCCAAAAAATCCACATCTGGGTAATAAAAATACAGCACATTGTTCTTGAGGTCTAGAAAAACTATATTCTCTTGTTTGAACAATGAAGATGCTGCTTTCAGGTCCCATCCATCACAAGCGTCATGTGTTCTAGCTATAGCTACACAAAAGCAAGTTGCATTATTTCATTCTGAACTCCTCTGTGTTTTTGATGCTCACTGTCCGTTTCCTTTCCTGGTTTAGTTTTAGCTCAGCCTTTTCACTCAAGCACATGCCCAACAACAATCTCTGAGGACCTTCGGCAGGACTGTCATCCAGAACCTGGAGCTACTGAAACCTCCTGCATAAGTCGTGGCTGCCGGTGGTGTGAGACTAGTGCGCCGAATGTTCCATTTTGCTTCTATGACTCAGTTGAAGATCCATCTTGCCCTAACAATGTTCCAGTTCAGAAACGCATTGATTGCCACCCTCAGCTTGGTGCCTCAAAAGAGGCATGTGAGGCAAAGGGCTGCATTTGGTGTTCTACAAAAGTCTCCAATGCCCCCTGGTGCTCTTTCCCAGAAGATGGTCTATATGGGTATTCTCTGTCTGGGCCGCTGCAAAAGACAGCTAAAGGCTGGAGGTAAACTTCACCATTGCTTGTTTAAGTCTTTAGTCATTCTTTATGCATTCACATTTGGTTGGACTGCCTAAAAGCTATGTACCGTTTTGGGTTCTGATTCTAGAATTCATTTATAAATGCATAGGCATAAATTTTCCCCACTCCCCTTTTGTAGAATAGCTGGACCTTCCACGAGAGGGTACAAGATGATGCTATCTAGCTGAATTTTGGGGGAAAATATCCTCCTTTGCCCACCCCAACAATATCTATTAACAAATTCATGATTTATGGAAGTTCTAGTCCAGGAAGATTTGCTATTGGTTAATAGAACTGAATCCTTTCCACTGTTTTGCCCTGTATATGGGTGTTCTTGTGCTTAAGCACTTTGGTGTGTGGTAATTAAGTGTGTTTGTAGGTTAATGCTGATGAAACGTAATATCATGATGTCACTGTTCGGCAATGATATTTCTTCTGTTGCCATGGATGTGGAGTTCCAGATGAAAGACCGACTCAGGTTTAAGGTAAGTGTTAAAAGAAAAAAAAAATTTAATCCAAGTAACTTAAGCTAACTAACCAGCCAATGACTTTGTGCCTACTCTCACGCTGATTTAGATTTATGATCCTAATAGCCAACGATTTGAAGTTCCACTCAAGATTGAGTCTCCATCCACTGCTGCTGCTGACACCAGCTATGACATCGAGTTTATAAATCAGCCCTCCTTTCAGTTTAAAATCATAAGGAAAAGCACAGGAACAGTGCTGTAAGTACAAGTATATTAAGATTGTTTTGTGTAGAAAATAAGGAAGACAAGATGAGAATGATTTTGCATACGATTGCTTGTTCAACATGGCGAACAGAGAGAAATGATCCTTCCTCTCACAAACATGAATTTTGTGTGTGTGTGTACACACATGGCATCTAGTAGATTAAGGTGTGTCCCATTAGGAAGTGGAGTCCTATCATAGTGCTTACTATAAACATAAAGATATATACACATGCAAGAGTTACTTAAACATTAAGGAAAGATTGATCAGAGAATCAAGATCTGTTCCTTATCAAATAATAATCTAGCTGGCACTGCATGCTGTGTGTCTGCAATGTAATAAATTAGTGCCAAGGACTAGTGAGTTTGGAGGTCCTGCATTTCTGGATGTCCAACCTGAGACATCTTAATGGGGCCTGGTTTACAGGAAGTGCTAATCACTCACCCTCTGAGAATTAGGCTCCTGTAATGTCTTAAGCTGGACACCCATAAACACTAATCACTTTTCAAAATGTAGGCCCAAGGAAACTAGAGAAATCGTGATAAAACAGTGCAAAAATATTAGTTGAATTGTACAATTTGTGCAGTGTATTTTTTTTAAGGAAAAATGTCCATACATCAGCAAACACCACAAATTTTGTATTGTCACTTTCCAGCCATTCTAACGTCATAAATCTCTTCTTTGCTTATTTTCCACTTAATGATGGTTACCAAGATATTTGTATGGAATGAGTAACTTACTCCTTTCTAATCAGCATGCTCTTGCTGGCTTCATTTAGTGAGGCTACAATCCGGTGTTATCATATGACATCGTATGATTGGTTGTTATGATGTATTAAGATGTCACAAACTGTACTGTGGTATCATTAGATGACTCAGGTAGGAGAAGCAGGAAATATAGGTCATATAAATATATGTACCCTAGGCATGAGAATGTTGGGAGAGAAAATGCAGAAAAAGTATGTTTCTGCTCACAGGAATTTTTATGTCAAGCACATTTTCAGAAGTTTGTTGAAATGTGGCATTGGTTATTTCTATCCATAATTTCTGTAAAATTGCACCCAAAAACTTAAGCCTGAATACTGAAAACAAAACATATAAAACCCCATTTCTTTCAGATGTTCGTTGTTAAACAGACTCAGGATATAAACATTTTGCTGGCAAGAAATGGAGCGTCACAATTTATGGGGAGGAGACTGAACATTTTCAAAACATGTTTTGGTTGTTTTCACTAAGTGTTACACCCTCTTGTGTCTCACATCAGGAATTTGTCCTTGCGAATACAGCTTATAAAATATGTTGAGGCTGCAAATGTAAATACTGGGCTTTATTTTTAATTAGCTGGACGCTCTTCTAAATAGCTATCTTGTGTGACATCTTTTACAAGTTTCATAGCCAACTTTGTAAAAGTGTTTTGTTTTGTTTTTTAACAGGGTATTGTAAATTTAGTGTTCTATGTATCAGTGAGATAGCAAAAATTTGCTTATTTCCTCATTTAGAATTAATGGCTTTGTGTTGATAGCAGGTTCCAGTTAAAAGTCCAATTTTCCTGTCTTTGATCCAAGAGATTATCTCTGTAGCCCTTTCTGTTGTAAGGATTGATTAAGGCTCATTAATTGGAATTATCATATGTGAAGTGAATGCTTACTGAAAAATTACTACAAGCTGGTTCTTTGGGTCTCTCAACTCGAGATACCTGCAGGATTTATTTTCAGGGGTGCTGAGAGCACACAATTCCAGTGGGAGCTGTGGGTGCTCAGCAACTCTGAAAATCAGGCCCTATTTGGCAGGTTTTCAAAAGAGCTCCTTGTAGATCCCATTGTTCTCAATGGGAGCTACTGAGAGCTACGGGCGTTTGAAGACCGGGCAGTATCTGTCTAAAAAGGGACTCCTAAATATAGTGCTCACTTCTGAAACTTTGGGCTTAATGACAGTGTAAGCTCTGTGAAAGAATGGGCTGTGTTGAAAGGAGAGGAAGATAGAGGGCAGCCTTGGCTAATGTCTGTATCAATAGTTCAGATTTCAGTAGAAATCCATTGCTGTTAAAAATTGCCACTGGAAAAGCATACGCTGTGTTACTCCAGGCGATGAAGCTCTTCTGGAATCCACCCAGTTAAAAAAAACGATTAAATGTTAATATTGCCATGGTTAATGGTTTTATCCGGCAACTGAAGACAATACTATTAATGAAACATTATCACTGCCGAGACTGATGTTTGCATATAGTGCATGAGAAAGGAAAACGGTCTGCTTCTGGGAAAAGGCACAGCAAGTTGATTATACATGGGAGGGTCTCGTTCCAGCAGGAAAAGATTACTCCCACAGCTGTACCCCCTTTGTAGCTGAATTCCCTGTGTGATTAACAAAAAAGCACCTCTTCCCACATCCGAGCTGATCTAAATGAGTGAATTTGGATGCTGAGTAGCATCTCTTTGTCCCAATCTAGGGATTTACACTCACCACTTCCATTAGAGTTCAGGAGAACTGTGTGTGTATCCTTCTTTCAACATGTTAATTTACTCCATACTTCCTGATCTGGAAGCCATGATGGTTTCTATTTATTTGATAGTAGCAACTGTCTCTACAGCAGGGAATGTTACGAAATTATTCCCACTGCACCAGTGCAGCCGGAGCAGTGAGAGAAGCAGTGGGAGCCATCGTGTAGAAGACACTCCAGTAGCTTCTGGCATTTTTACCACTAGGTTATTTAAACCTGGTGAAAGCAGTTTTAACAACATGTTGGTAAAAACAGGTCTAGCCGTATGGGAACCTTCTCTACATTAGGGCTCCCACCAGTGGTAACATAGGCTCAGCTGAACCAGTGGTAAAATCCTATTGTGCAGAAAAAGCAGAAGAGTCCAGACTGGTTAAAGCAAGAAGCCTATAAATGGAGCAATCAGTTCTTTGTGTCCTGTCCCTTTTGCTGCTGCAGGAACAACCATCCAAAAAGCTTTGTCTAAGAAAATTACTCATTGCCGATGATGGGTGTGAGCAATCAGTGCAGCTGAACGGGTGCCAGGCATGTCTCCATGTGTTGCCAAGGTCAGAGTTGTGTTCTACACAGCTTCAGAAGCAGTGATTAAAACTCATTTCTAAAATTGTGCTGAACATGGTTTGGTCATTGCCGTTGGACTTTGCTGGGCACTGGTTGATGACACCCGTTGTTAGCAACTGGAAATTTTCTTTGTCCGTTCAAGACTACGCTGTGACCCAATGTGCTTCTGTCCTGCTGACACAGCCTTGCAAAAAATTGTCTGTTACCAAAGCTGGCAACTCAGCTGGGCCTTCCCAAGGACCCCTCTATTTAGCTTAATTGGGGGGTCTATTTTAAGCCTACACCCACTGCTCATATGAAAATGAACCTTATCACCCTGCTAACCATGTGGAGGAGACCCTCTGTTCATAGCCCTTTCCACTAGGAAGTGAAGGGATCAGATGCTTGGTGGCATTTTTCCTGCCCTTTCTCCACCATATTTCAGCGTGGGGGTGGGGGTGGGAGGAAGCACCCAGGGGAAGTAGGAAGAGGGACAGGTGTAGGGCTGGAAGGGATTGCATCATTCCCCCCCCACCTGTCAGTGAAATCCATAGTAAAGGTAATATAGCTCCAGGTTTTAGCACAGAGAGTCACCTCCTGGGAATCACCTCTCTCAGAAGTTCTGGGGACAGGCGACTCAGGAAGAACCCTTTTTAAGACACAAAACACCCTGCATATCCAGCTGCAGCAGATCAAATCCCTGGAATCCCAATAAAGAGTTGATCTGATCATTAATCTCTCTGTAAACACCAATATTGCTCAAAGTAATCAATAACAACAAACCAGGCCAAATTACACATTTCCAAGCTGTATTCCCAGCATCTCAGGAGATGGTAAATGGTGTCTAGACAACACAAATCCATATACACCACTGTAGCTTTCATGGGTCCCTGCTGAAAGCTTTTCCATTGTAAAACTATCCCAACTTTTCATAAACCTGTTCACATAGAGCACTTTATCTCTGTCAGCAGCTTTTCATTTTTGGACAACCCCACTAACAATGCTTAGAAGTCCCTATAATCCCACAATTCCTATAGCACAATGCCATGAATGTAATCCATGTAGAGTTAAGTACATTCTGTGCTGAAGAACCACTGTGGATTTTTTGTTAATATCTATATTTTTATTTCTCATCCATCATTTCTATACCACAGTCTCTGTCCCAGATGCAATAGATGTGTATTTATGCTTTAAATTCTGTCACAGTGGATTAGTATGATAGATGAAGAAGAAGAGGATATCAGGCCTGTTATCTTGTCCGTAGGGTATAAAACTCCCTTCCAGCTCTGTCATATGTGTACGCAAGGTCTCCTTACGGGGAGTTATTTAATGTAATACTTGAAAATATTGCAGGTGGGAGAGGATGGAAATTTAGGGGATATATATGTTCCTGAATATTATTTACAGCCATTACTACCGCTCTTTGTACTATGTTGGAAGCTTTTGTGAGAGGTGTGAAAACATGTGCTCAGGGCCCAATGGCAGTCAAAATAGCTAAGAAAATGTAAGGCTGTTGTAAGAGAGGGGTAGAAAATAAAACTGAACAGATAATGCCATTATATTACTCAATAATATGGTGTCATGTTGAACGTCATATTCCTTTTTTGTCATTCCATGGGTACAGCAGCAATAGAAAAGAGCAGGGCAAATGATCAGAGGCATAGAATGGTTTCTCTTTGAGGAGAGAGTAAAAGGCCTGGGGCTATTTGGTTTCAGCAGAGATGAACAACAAGCAAATACCAAACAGATTTAAAAGTGTCAAATTTAAAAATAACACAAAGAAATAATGTTTTACACAACGTATAATTATCCTGTGGAGCTTGCAATATATTATTGAGGCAGAGAGCTTGGTAGGATACAGATTTGTATAATAAGAACCAGCTATAGTCATACCAGTTAATTAAAAAATTATAAGGGCTATCAACCCAAATGACTCAGAATATAAACCAATTCTCCTACAATATTACCAAAAAAACTTCCTCCGCAAACAAGTTTCATGCCTTCCTCTGAAGCATCTGGCACTGGCTATTGTTGGAGACCAGGATACTGGACTAGATGACCCATGTGTCTGATCCAGTTAATATATGTGCTCCAAACAATTTTTCTTGCATGATAGAATAAGAATAATGCAAGACAGAGCATCTTTCCAAGCCAGTCAAATTTTCTGTTATCTCTATTAAGAGCATTCAATTCTTTGTTAGTTACCACACTTCAGAGGACATGCAACAAATAATCAAATCCTAATCAAGATGGTCACTAATTTCAAAACTGCTGCTGCAGAGTTCAGCTGGCTTTTGTATTGATTCTTGTAGTAAGCACAGACACCATTTCTCATGAGAAGATTTTCTAGAAGGGAAGCTATCAGAATGATTTCGAAAGCTATTGTCTCAAACTGCAATTTTGCTGAAAGTAACATAGGCAAATTGTGTGCAACTTGTGTAACTCATATTTGCTTCCAGTTTGTAACAGCCATTATTCTTACAGGGTATTTTTGGAGTTATAATCATTACGATTTTTATACATGGGTAAGGGGGATGTAGGTAATGTTTGCCTAATTCCTTTTCAAAACAAAAATGCAGTTGACTGGGTTATTGCACTTCTGGAAAATGCTCTGATATGATGATGATGGGTGCAGTAGAAGAACCTGAACAGAACAGAATCAATCATTGTAACTACATTTTGTGATTAATTATCAAAAGTGGTATTAGCTCAGCAGTTGTTGAACTGTGGTCAATGGACCACTAGTGTTCTGTGGAAAACCTGCTGGTCACACGATGCTAACAGTCCTCCCTGCTTCTTACTAACTCACATGACAAGAAAACTAGAAATATACCAATCTCTTTCTGAGTATTCCTCTTCCAAGTCATCAGTGCCTGGGGTTGCCACAAGGATGTTCAATGATGAGGGAACTGGAGAGGAGGTGGCTCCTGAGTCATTTTCAGAAATTCTTTAGGAACCTCATTGAACGTCCTTGAGATTTAGGCTCCTAAATTCTAAGTGGCTTTTTAAAATGGGATTTAGGCTTCTAAATCACTTAGGTGCTTTTGAAAATTGTACCCAATCTCTCTACTAAAATGGGGTCCACACATCTCTGAGGGTTTATAAGACATCTTAGTAGCACCAGATGTTCATTTACATGTAATAATGTTCTTGGGCCAGGGGATCTTTTTACATTTAATAATTGCTTGGATTTCAAGGAATAAGTGACCATATTTCAACAAACTTGATTCCATTGACTTTTAGTCATACTTGAAATGCCACAAGGTATTATATAGTCCTCCCTTAAATAAACCAAGCATTATTTCATTTGTTTATTTTCAAAGGCATTTCACTGATCCATTATAGTTACACTTTGAGCTGGTAGCACAAAGGGGACCTACTGTTTGTTCTCATGCTAAAAGCTTGAATGCCAGCCAGAAATGCAAACTTCATGCTGTCCCTTTGGCTCCTGAGTCAGTCTTCTTCCAGATGAGACACTATAAATAGAAAGGCTTATTCTTAAGCCTTATGCACAGTGTTTGGAAGGGAGCACATGTTTTCAGAAGTGATACCTAAAGGAACGGCAGCTCTACAGTTAGTATGCAGTATCACAGCTATCAAAATACCTTGGCCTCCTCATACTTCCAAAGATTGAGAAATACAATAGAAACTACTAAAAGGTTAATATTTTCCAAACATTTTACTAGGGAGATCTCCTGAGTTGAGGGAGATGCTCTGGTATTCATAGACAATGCTGTGTGTAACTGATGGCAAATGCTGAATTGTTGATGGTGAATATTGTATCTGAATTTTTTAGACTTTTCTCCCATGTAATATTCTCTCAAACCAATCAATTTATGTGAAAATACACAAACTTCTTAGACTGACCTTATTCGTGGAAAGGGGGCTGGGTATATTTTTCAGTGTACTATTGTACTTAGTAAGTAATTTTTTAATGAGAATCAAGCACATTCCTACAAACACTGTATGATTTTATATTCCCTTCTGTTTTGTTGGCTTTCATCCTGCTTTAAAGCAGATTGGAGTAAACAAACACTGTCACAAGGCAAATATAACATTTTTATTTTATTGTATCCAAAGGTTTTTAGAGTGATAAAGGTGGGTGTCTCATTTAAATGGTCATTTTTTAATCTAAATAACCCTCAGAATATTGCAGTGTTGTAAAGTAATGGATCCTGGCAGCTTACAACGTTAATGTACTAGCGGGGCTCAAGGCTGTAGAATGCTTGGGGAGGGGAGGATTTAAAGGGAAGTCCTGCCTTTTTGTCTTTTAAAGGGAAGAAGGGAAAAAAGAATGCAATGGCAGCAATCAGAAGTTACCTAACATTAAGGAAAAGAGAGAGCAGAGGCTTATTTAGGGAAGTTCAACATATGGCCATGAAGTAGCTGAATACATAGTAAGTTAATAAAGAAAACCTGGTGTCCCAAAACACGAGCCGCTGTGTTTCATGTTCCATTACAGCAAATACTTGTAATCCCTTGGTAATGCTAATTACTTTCAAATCGGAAATGTCAGTGTTTGAATGCAGATACCAGGAAATATGAAACCTCATGTTCTCTGAGTAGGCATCACATAGAGTGCTCAATGGGCTAAGGCAGTTATTCAAGTTCTTCCCAACATCTTTCCTTCTGGCTACATTTACTTTTTAGTTCTTTGACCATCCTTTTCTCCGAACATTGACACTGGAAACCCAGTACCTGACTGAACTGGGTGATCATGTTAGTTTTGCCTGGCACACAGCCCATGAGCTGATACCTATTCCCATATAGGGTAACTTTTCACAGAAAAGCCTTGGTTTTCAAAAGGGTTCCTTTTAATTCTTGGTGATACTTTATACATATTTCCAAGGAAAAAGAAAAAATCACCTTTCCCAGTGGCTTGGGGGTTTCCATTGGCAAAGGCACGAACATGATGTGTAACAACTAAGTCACCAGTGGCAGAAAATCCTCATGGGTCCAGCTTGTTAGAACTGCAGTACTGCCAAACACAGAGGCCCAATAAATGCATTGTCTTAATTTTCAATAATTGCTTGGTACACTTGGCTTCTCCCTCTAGGCCCAAACTGTACCTAACCCTTGCATAGGTGCAGTAGACTGGGGAGGGAGCAAGGAGCCTTCCCATGCCCCATTGCAGCTCTATGTAAGGGCAAGAGACTCTGCTCTCCCAGTGATGGAGGATGCAGCCTGGGCACTGCCTGGAGTGCAACATAGGCCCAGTTGTTTAACCCAACTCTCTTTCCCACAACAGTAAAAAGTTTGTCCCAGGGTAAGAAATATAAATTCGGTCTGGTGAAAACAGTATAAACCCTGGCTCTCAAACAGGATAGTTTATCGATGTGCTACAGTAAATGGCTATAGTACTATGCTCACTGCTAATACACAGAACCTTCCACATAATCAGTTTTGAAGGAACAGCAATGGACACTGTGTGGAGTCAAGCACAGGAGTTTATTACGCACAGCACTGGCGGAGTATCACTTTGCTTATTAGGCTCAGAGGCACTGCCCAACAATTAATTACAATAGATTATATAGGGTGCCATGGGTGGAGAGAAGCGACGGGGAGGGAGTTCCCAAGCCCCTGGACAGGTTCTAGCAGCAAGACGAGATAAGCACAATAAGCCAAGGGTCTAAAAGATTACACAATGGCTCCACCCATGGCTCAAATTAACATATTGCTAACACATAGGTAATTACCCTTAAACTATTTCTATTAAAGTATATAGGTTAAATCCTAATTTTGGGGTCCAGGGGAATGAGGTAGCAGCTCTCCCAGTTGACCAAGAGGTACATTCCTGGAGATTTAAAGCAAAAAAGTAATAATTAGTATTTAACAATAACAATTGTTTATAGTTTTATCCTTGCATTTCTGTGAACTGGGATTGGCATACATCTGTGAGTGGAGGGTGTCATTACTCATGTCAATCATGTTAGGCCTCTCCCTGAACTCTGTTCTGGCATCTGAGGGGTATTGTACCACTATCTCCTTCCTGCATCAGGGAGTTAACTTTGAGGCCCTTCTTAGCGTTTTATGTGTCTATAACTCGCGCTAAGGACAGCCAATTACAGCTCACCGTCTGGAGTCATGCTGACTCCACTAATCGATTTGAAACGCACAAGGTTGTCTGTCTACCCCAGCTTTCTCTTAGCCACGTATTGTTCTTTGTTAGCTAGCCCTCATGCCCCAGGCCAAGCTGTGGACTCCAGGCCTATATGAAAAGTTCTTAACAGAAATTGTAGTTAAGATTTTACATCTACATTAAATGGATTATGGCCCTTCAGTTTATGGGCTAATTTGGTATTCCATTTAATTTTACCAAAACCGCTGATAACAAATAATTCATATTAAAGGATTTAATATTTATATTTGTATTTATATTCACACAGGAAAAAGGCGCACATTTTAACAGTAAGCATAGTTAACCACTGGAACAATTTACCATGGCTTGTGGTGGATTGTTCATCACCGACCATTTTAAAATCAAGATTGGATTTTTTCTAAGATATATGCACTGGCCACTAGGAATTACTTTGGGGAAGATCCGTGGTCTGTGTACACAAGAAGTCAGACTACATGATCACAGGTTTCAGAGTAACAGCCGTGTTAGTCTGTATTCGCAAAAAGAAAAGGAGTACTTGTGGCATCTTAGAGACTAAAATTGGTTAGTCTCTAAGGTGCCACAAGTACTCCTTTTCTTTTTACATGATCACAGTGGTCCGTTCTGGCCTTGGGATCTATGAATATGTGAAAGTACCTCCACTACCACCTTCTGTGGTTTTGGTTCTTTTATTTTAATTTATTGTAACGAAATCACAGTTCTTATATACATATATAAGTATGGCATTCATGTTATATAGCGGTACAATGTACTTTCAGAGTATGTATACAGCTCATTATAGCATTAGTAACAGCAAACATGAAGTAACACCTAAAATGTGTATTTGTCCATAGATGATTCAATAGAAATAAATGCATAAAACTAATGAAAGAAACCCAGAAAAAAATCATAAATATAAAAATATCTATAAATGTCCTTTGTTTAGAACAAATTTGATCTGTTTATGCAGGTATTATAAAGTCACAGATGAGAGAAAGCTGTCGTTTAAAGACAGGTTTCAGAGTAACAGCCGTGTTAGTCTGTATTCGCAAAAAGAAAAGGAGTACTAGTGGACCTTAGAGACTAACCAATTTATTTGAGCATGAGCTTTCGTGAGCTACAGCTCACTTCATCGGATCCATACCGTGGAAACTGCAGAAGACATTATATACACAGAGACCATGAAACAATACCTCCTCCCACCCCACTCTCCTGCTGGTAATAGCTTATCTAAAGTGATCATCAAGTTGGGCCATTTCCAGCACAAATCCAGGTTTTCTCACCCTCCGCCCCCCCCCCCCCCCCACAAACTCACTCTCCTGCTGGTAATAGCCCATCCAAAGTGACCACTCTCTTTAAAATCTGTATGATAATCAAGGTGGGCCATTTCCAGCACAAATCCAGGTTTTCTCACCCCCCCCGCCCCCCTCCAAAAACCACACACACAAACTCACTCTCCTGCTGGTAATAGCTTATCCAAAGTGACCACTTTGATAATCAAGGTGGGCCATTTCCAGCACAAATACAATGCCATCCACAGCCTCAGAAACAACTCTGACATCATAATCAAAAAGGCTGACAAAGGAGATGCTGTTGTCATCATGAATAGGTCGGAATACGAACAAGAGGCTGCTCAGCAGCTCTCCAACACCACTTTCTACAAGCCATTACCCTATGATCCCACTGAGAGTTACCAAAAGCAACTACAGCATTTGCTCAAGAAACTTCCTGAAAAAGCACAAGATCAAATCTGCACAGACACACCCCTGGAACCCCGACCTGGGATATTCTATCTACTATCCAAGATCCATAAACCTGGAAATCCTGGGTGCCCCATCATCTCAGGTATTGGCACCCTGACAGCAGGATTGTCTGGCTATGTAGACTCCCTCCTCAGGCCCTACGCTACCAGCACTCCCAGCTACCTTCAAGACACCACTGACTTCCTGAGGAAACTACAATCCATCGGTGATCTTCCTGATAACACCCTCCTGGCCACTATGGATGTAGAAGCCCTCTACACCAACAATCCACACAAAGATGGACTACAAGCCGTCAAGAACACTATCCCCAATAATGTCACGGCTAACCTGGTGGCTGAACTTTGTGACTTTGTCCTTACCCATAACTATTTTACATTTGGGGACAATGTATACCTTCAGATCAGCGGCACTGCTGTGGGTACCCGCATGGCCCCACAGTATGCCAACATTTTTATGGCTGACTTAGAACAACACTTCCTCAGCTCTCGTCCCATAACGCCCCTACTATACTTGCGCTATATTGATGACATCTTCATCATCTGGACCCATGGAAAAGAAGCCCTTGAGGAACTCCACCATGATTTCAACAATTTCCATCCCACTATCAACCTCAGCCCGGTCCAGTCCACACAAGAGATCCACTTCCTGGACACTACAGTGCTAATAAACAATGGTCACATAAACACCACCCTATACCGGAAACCTACTGACCGCTATTCCTACCTACATGCCTCCAGCTTTCACCCTGACCACACCACACGATCCATCATCTACAGCCAAGCTCTGCAATACAACCGCATTTGCTCCAACCCCTCAGACAGAGACAAACACCTACAAGATCTCTATCAAGCATTCTTACAACTACAATACCCACCTGCGGAAGTGAAGAAACAGATTGATAGAGCCAGAAGAGTTCCCAGAAGTCACCTGCTACAGGACAGGCCTAACAAAGAAAATAACAGAACGCCACTAGCCATCACCTTCAGCCCCCAACTAAAACCCCTCCAACGCATTATTAAGGATCTACAACCTATCCGGAAGGATGACCCAACACTCTCACAAATCTTGGGAGACAGGCCAATCCTTGCCTGCAGACAGCCCCGCAACCTGAAGCAAATACTCACCAACAACCACATACCACACAACAGAACCACTAACCTAGGAACCTATCCTTGCAACAAAGCCCGTTGCCAACTGTGCCCACATATCTATTCAGGGGACACCATCACAGGGTCTAATAACATCAGCCACACTATCAGAGGCTCATTCACCTGCACATCCACCAATGTGATATATGCCATCATGTGCCAGCAATGCCCCTCTGCCATGTACATTGGTCAAACTAGACAATCTCTACGTAAAAGAATAAATGGACACAAATCAGATGTCAAGAATTATAACATTCATAAACCAGTCGGAGAACACTTCAATCTCTCTGGTCACGCAATCACAGACATGAAGGTCACTATCTTACAACAAAAAAACTTCAAATCCAGACTCCAGCGAGAAACTGCTGAATTGGAATTCATTTGCAAATTGGATACTATTAATTTAGGCTTAAATAGAGACTGGGAGTGGCTAAGTCATTATGCAAGGTAGCCTATTTCCCCTTGTTTTTTTCTACCCCCTCCCCCCCAACGTTCTGGTTAAACTTGGATTTATGCTGGAAATGGCCCACCTTGATTATCATGCACATTGTAAGGAGAGTGGTCAGTTTGGATGAGCTATTGCCAGCAGGAGAGTGAGTTTGTGTGTGTGTGGGGTGGGGGGTGAGAAAACCTGGATTTGTGCTGGAAATGGCCCACCTTGATTATCATGCACTTTGTAGGGAGAGTGGTCACTTTGGATGAGCTATTACCAGCAGGAGAGTGAGTTTGTGTGGGTGAGGGGGTGAGAAAACCTGTATTTGTGCTGGAAATGGCCCACCTTGATTATCATGCACATTGTAGGGAGAGTGGTTGCTTTGGATAAGCTATTACCAGCAGGAGAGTGAGTTTTTGTGTGTGTGTTTTTTTGAAAAAAAAAAAAAAAAAAAGAGGGGGTGGGGGGGTGAGAAAACCTGTATTTGTGCTGGAAATGGCCCACCTTGATTTTCATACACATTGTGAGGAGAGTGGTCACTTTGGATAAGCTATTACCAGCAGGAGAGTGAGTTTGTGTGTGTGGTTTTTGGAGGGGGGTGGGGGGGTGAGAAAACCTGGATTTGTGCTGGAAATGGCCCACCTTGATTATCATACAGATTTTAAAGAGAGTGGTCACTTTGGATGGGCTATTTCCAGCAGGAGAGTGAGTTTTTGTGGGGGGGGGGGGGGGCGGAGGGTGAGAAAACCTGGATTTGTGCTGGAAATGGCCCAACTTGATGATCACTTTAGATAAGCTATTACCAGCAGGAGAGTGGGGTGGGAGGAGGTATTGTTTCATGGTCTCTGTGTATATAATGTCTTCTGCAGTTTCCACGGTATGCATCCAATGAAGTGAGCTGTAGCTCACAAAAGCTCATGCTCAAATAAATTTGTTAGTCTCTAAGGTGCCACAAGTACTCCTTTTCTTTCTGTCGTTTAAAGACATGGTCTTGTGGGGTACCATGCACCCTCACATCTGTTAAAGTCAGCGATCTATCTCTGATCCAACCCTCAGCCCTGATCCAACAAAGCATTAAACATATGCTTTAGTTTGAGCACACAAGTAATCCCATTAATTTCAATGGGACTTTATACGCTAATCAAAGATGATTGCAACTGAATGTTGTTATTGTTAGTGACATTGCAGACACCACCATGTGATAACAGTCTTCCATATGTCCCACTGGTCATAGAAATAGCAAGAGCAACTGCATATTTCAGTGACAGTACTTTATATAATGCCTTCCTTTTACTCATTTTATATATTATATATGTTTAAGCACATTAGAAGCACACACAGAACTAATTTGTAAATTGCATTTGTATATGTTACTATTGCAAGAAATGCAACAAAATTTCCAATATTCCAACTTGATGTTAAAGTGATGAATATAAGGAATGAGCAAACTAATCATGTTCAGACTCTTTCTGTATTTGACACAGGTGGGACACATCACTTGGAGATTTAATTTTTTCCAGACAGTATCTGCAGATTACCACCATTGTGCCATCCACCTCTGTTTATGGATTTGGTGAACATGAACATCCATCCTTTAAGCACAATATGAATTTTGTTAATTATGCAATGTTTTCCAGAGACCAGCCACCAACAGTAAGTCATTTAATGCAGCATCTGGTGCGGGGATCATACTGTAAAAATTAAATGGCAAAATAAAATAATACCAGATTAATAGCATCACTATATGACAAGAGGTGTTATTTATGAATTAACAGCAAAGAACATAAAATGGGTTTCATAAAATGTTATGGAAATACAACAAAATATAATTAGCTAAATAGTAAGATCACTGGGTATTTTACAGTGATTTGGAAACTTGGCATAAGAAACATTCTTCGTTCCTAGTAAAAAATATTCCATGTGTCAAGGCTCTGATTCAGCATAGTATTTAAGCTCATGCTTAAGTTCATCCCTATACATCCAAGCATTTAAGAATGACTTCAAGGGGATTAAAATTAGGCACATTCTTAAATGCTTGGCTGAGTTGCAGCTTAAATGCTGGTCTGTCAATGATATATTCTCATTAGCAGTGAATTTCTTAGCCTGGTCATTCAGGAGCATTTGCCTGAATGCCAGAGTGCTATAGTCCATGGCTAAGAGTTTAAATAAGATAAGATAAAAGTGACAATGTTGAGGCTAAAAATATCTCTTGTTCTATTGATGAAGCTTTACATTTGTTATGCAAATAACCCATTTCAGCTATGAACTAATAAATGTCCTTGTCTGTGTATGTGTTTTTGGTTGACAAAGATTGTGAAAGATTGGCAAAACAAGCTCTATATAATCCATTTTTGATGTTTCAGCCATTTACCAATCTTTATGGAGTTCATCCTTTTTATATGTGCATCGAGAATGACTCAAATACTCACGGTATCCTCTTACTGAACTCCAATGCACAAGGTAATACAGTATATGATCCATACATATATAGATTAAGTATAGAAAGATGTTAAATTGTTTCTGTTATATATAAATAACTCTTTTCACTAATGACTTTTAAACATACAAATATGTGACAGGATTTCTAAAATATTACACATATCATAAGTGAGTTTCCAGGGACCATTATTATGTTCTCAAAGAGACTTCATTGCAATTCCTGTAAAACAAATAAAATATACACTTTCAACTAAAATTATATGATTGATTAACTTTTTAAAACTAGATGCAAGGGTAGAGAAAGTTGAAGTCAATAGAAATTTCCTCTGGGACTGACACCAGCAAAATAAGTCAATTTAGGTTAGTATTGTGCTCAATCTGAGAAGAATAGCTTTGCATGTTACCATGGTCACCTCACTGTATTAATCTAATACTGTAAATTTTGAAAAGGGGAATCTTCACTAAAGCTATGAAATCAATTTCTCTGGCAGGCAATGACTTCCAGTAAAAAATTAGATGTGTATATATTCTATAGAGGAGCTTTAGACGCATGTGGGTGATTCCTTTATCTATAAATGAAATTAAGAAACACAAAACCTTGCAATATATTTTATGTGCATTTGTTATTGTGCAGAATAGAATAAATCTGGAAATATAGCTCACAGCACCATGGTAGCTTACTACTGTTATACACATTTCCTTATTTCGCTTTGTCCATACAGTGTGCCATCCATGTAAGACAGGACCGCCTTGCAAGGGTGCCTGTTTCTGTTTTGTGATGCTGGAAGATAGATGATTTGTACTTGTTCTGTGGGCTGTGTGGGTGGGATATGTGCTTAAAGTAAGTGTCTGGCTAACCTACTTGGCAGCTGTGCACTGAAGGGTTCAGAATGCATAGGATTGGCACTGAGGCAATTTCTACTGTGTGCAACACTTCTGTTTTCTTCTTTCAGATATTACTCTGAGTCCAAATCCATCCTTAACCTTCCGCACCATTGGAGGGATCCTCGACTTCTATGTATTTCTTGGCCCAACTCCTGAATATGTAGTACAGCAATACACAGAGGTTAGTAGAGAACTAGCTGCGGCACACAGGATCATGTACTATAAAGAAACCCTTAATTATCCGTATTGTCAGATAATTTGATTATAAATTTGTCCATCGGTTATGTTTACATCAAACTGGAGCTTATTGGCAAAACTTTTATACCTCCATCTGGGCAAAGTTTTTGTAAAAACCCTATAGGCTTTAATTGGGATGTGACTAATATAAATTGTTCAAAGAATCTATATAATTTAATAGTGAATGTGATCAGCATTTCTATAGGCATTTGAATCAAACTGTAGAATTCTATAGCAGAGATGGATTTTCTATTTAAGTTCTCTAGGAAAAGTTCTCTCTATCAATATATCTGGGTTCTTATAACAGTATATGATCACCTCCCAACACCTAATAACCAAAATCACAATAGGACAGTGATTTAATTTTCCTCCCTGTTTAGCCCAAGTCTGCTAGGTCGATGATTAATATTTATTTTTATTCCCTCCCCGCTCTCTCTTCCTAGGGTTACCCTGTACTTTTCTTGCACAGAGCAATAATCATAACATTTTTCAAAGCACAAAAAGCTTTTAACAGTATTTTATCCTCATTAATGTTGGAGTTCTGATTGTAGCCCCTTTTTTGCCACCTGCAAATTATTAGATTCGTGGGAGAAGTTCCGGTTCCTACAGGCGCTCATTATGCATTTGGATGAGAAAGACAGGGAGAGATTTAATCCTTTTTGATTTTTGTTTCACTCAGTTGCGTGAGTCGGAGAGCTTGTGAACATAGGAAGCAAGAATGAAGAAATTAGTCTGTTCCTTTAACATGATTAAAGCAGGTATTTTTGCTTAATAATATAAATCTGCAATAGTATTTGACTTCATTTGAATACATGAAGACAGATCCCAGAACTGATCTGGATCCAAATTTTCTGAAGGTTCAAGGTAGTTTGGATCTGGTGATCACATTCAGGTCCATCTCTAACATGAACTTATTGTTATCATTGCAGCTGAGGAAACAAACTGACGTACAAAGAGGGGTAAGAGCAGGGTGAAGCTGTGTACAGGATTTCCCCAGGGGTTTTATAAAAAAGTAAATATTGTCTGAGCACCAATAGCATAAGGAGGTATCTCAGAAGGCAGAGAATAGGGGGAGCATCCAGGCTTATCTTTATATGTATCTGGCCCACTGCAGCTTCATACATAGACTATTTTATATCTCATACAGTAGGGTGCACATTCTGGTTGCTCCCCTCTAAATGTTGTTGCTCTAGGTCTTGTGGTCGCTACAAAATTCTTTACAATTTTGCCTTTGTAAACAAATAACATCACTATGGTATTCACTATATTCCCTGTAAGAAGTAGAATCAACACCATGGTAATGTTAATGGCTTGCAAAGCCAATTGTAAAGATTTGAATGGTAACCACTGTAATTATCAGGAGAAAAATTATGAATGTCACTACTTAGATCCATGGTGTTTCTTCTGCCACCTTTACCCCGCCCCCGCGTCTTCCTTTCTTTGTTTCCCTATTCTGTCATCCAAGTCCCTCTCTTTCTCTTCTCTTCCTTTCAGTTTGTCTCTTATCCATTTTTGTTTTTCTATTCTGTAATTTTCCCCATTTTCATGCACCTCTGCACATGCCTGAGTGTGTATGCGCACGCCCACGCACACACGGAGCTGACAAAAGTGATGTGACAAGCCTCTGATGCAGTATAAGACTGACTCTCTGGGAATAAGCTGTGTCATTTTGTTTGGCATCAAGCACTTTACACTTGGAGCTGGCAGGAGACTGAAACTGATTAGGATTTCCCTCTACAGCCAGCTTCTTGTTCAAAGTGCTGGATGGCAGAGAACAAGCATAAAGGGTGGCCCATAATTAGGGCCCTTCCAAATTCACGGCCATGAAAAAAGCATCATGGACTGCGAAATCTGGTCTTTTGTGTGCTTTTACCCTGAACTATACAGATTTCACAGGGGAGACGAGAGTTTCTCGAATTGCGGGTCCTGACCCAAAAAGGAGTTGTGGGGGGTGGGGGTGTAGAAAGTTATTTTAGGGGGGGTTGTGGTATTGCCACCCTTACTTCTGTGCTGCCTTCAGAGCTGAGTGGCCGGAAAGTGGTGGCTGTTGGCTGGCTGCCCAGCTCTGAAGGCAGCGCCCTGCCAACAGCAGTGTAGAAATAAGGGAGGCAATACCACCCCTTCCCCCCCCCCCCCACAATAACCTCGCCACCCCACGCAACTCCTTTTTGGGTCAGGACCCCTACAATTACGGTGAAATTTCAGATTTAAATAGCTGAAATCATGAAATTTACTATTTTTAAAATCCTTTGACCATTAAACTGACCAAAATGGACTACGAATTTGATAGGGCTGTACCCATAATATATGTGACGCCGACCACAAATGCATTTCAGGGAAACACTGGATTAATACAACAGTGCTTCTATACCACAGACCTGGATTAGGTAATCAGATACTATGATGACCAGTGCCCTAGAAATACATTAATGTTCTCCCCATATGACCAAGAGGAACAAAGTTTGCTGGTAATATCTTAGTCCCCATTTATTCATGTTGCAAAATCACCATTTTTCAGCTACAGAGACCAACTGCAAGATTTACATAACAATAGAAAAAGGATGGGTTGGAGTGGGGAAATATTACTCTTTTCCTACGGTGGGACTGGATAACTCCACTTGCACTCCGGTAAGGAGAGAACTCGGTTTGTTTCTGTTTGTCTGATGGACCTCCAGAGGTAAAAGCATGAGCGGCTACAGCTTGAGCCAAAGAGTCCTGGGTCTCTAGCTGGGCTATAATAGACTCATCTCTTCTGCAGATTGGGCACAGAGGAAGGCCTGTAACACATACTGACCAATGGATTACATTACTATTCCAGAAAAGGCAAGATCTTTCCGGTTTTTCGTTTCTGCCAAGGGGAAAGGGATCCTCTAAAATTGCATGAAGGAAAAAGAACCTTGTTTGGTTTGGATGATTAGCTACCATCACTGTAGGGACCAGTGTTGTATACTGTGCTTTGTTTAAATAATCACAGAATCCCAGGACTGGAAGGGACCTCGAGAGGTCATCTAGTCCAGTTCCCTGCACTCATAGCAGAACAAAGTACTATCTAGACCACCCCTGACAGGTGTTTGTCTAACCTGTTCTTAAAAATCTCCAATGATACAGAGTCCACAATCTCCCTGGGCAATTTATTCCAGTGCTTAACCACCCTGACAGGAAGTTTTTCCTAATGTCCAACCTAAACCTCCCTTGCTGCAATTTAAGCCCATTGCTTCTTGTCCCATCCTCAGAGGTTAAGGAGAACAATTTTTCTCCCTTCTCCTTGTAACAACCTTTTATGTACTTGAAAACTGTTTTCGTGTCCCCTCTCAGTCTTCTCTTCTACAGACTAAACAAACCCATTTTTTTCTATCTTCCCTCACAGGTCATGTTTTCTAGACCTTTAATCATTTTTGCTGCTCTTCTCTTGACTTTCTCCAGTTTGTCCACATCTTTCCTGAAATGTAGCACCCTGAACTGGACACAATATTCCTGTTGAGGCCTAATCAGTGTGGAGTAGAATGAAATAATTGCTTCTTGTGTCTTGCTTACAATACTCTGCTAATACATCCCAGAATGGTGTTCACTTTTTTTGCAGCAGTGTTACACTGTTGACTCATATTCAGCTTGTGATCCACTATGACCCCCAGATCCCTTTCCATAATACTCCTTCCTAGGCAGTCATTTCCCATGTTGTATGTGTGCAACTGAATGTTCCTTCCTAAATGGAGTAATTTGCATTTGTTCTTGTTGAATTTCATCCTATTTACTTCAGACCATTTCTCCAGTTTGTCCAGATCATTTTAAATTATGATCCTATTCTCCAAACCACTTGTAACCCCTCCCGGCTTGGTATCGTCCACGAGGTCTTGTGTACAATATAACTTTTAAAGGAATTTTTTTACCCAGTTAGTGAAATACCTAGCTCTAAACACACCTTATGTGCACATGCAACATTACTAATGCAGCCAGGTGCTGTGGCTGCTAATCACGCATTCCCCTTGTCAAAAGCTTAAGCATTCAGAAATTACAATGATGGGGCCATGTAAAAACTGTGGGAGACCGATAGAAGCCTGTCCTAGCACATGGTTTCCTTATTGTAATCAGTTTTCAACGTTGTTATTTTTCTGGACAGACAAGTATTCCTAACTAAGCTATGTAGCTTGTTTGGCTGGTCTTCCTTCCAACTAGCTGTGTGTGTAGTAGGACGTCACAGAGTGCTAGTCTCCAAGGGCAGGTCTTCACTACCCACCAGATCGGCGGGTAGTGATTGATCTAGTGGGGATCGATTTATTGCATCTCACCTAGATGCGATAAATCGATCCCCAAACACGCTCCCCATCAACTCCGGAACTCCAGCTCGCGAAAGGTGGAAGCGGAGTCGACGGGGGAGTGGCAGCAGTCGTGTAGCTGAAGTTGCGTATCTTAGGTCGGTCCCCTCCCCCGCCCCCCAGTGTAGGCCAGGGCTAAGTGTTGCTGATGCCACTCTCGGTGTATGCCTCTGGATGCTCCATCCACGGCTGCCCAGATTTTCCTACAATGCACTAAACATGGTACACCCACAATTGTGAGGCAGAAAAGCTGCAGTGTGGGCTCTCATGCTAGCTGTTCAATTCTTCTTTCAATTACAATGCCACTGCATTGCAAATCATCACCAAAAAAGAGGCTGCAAAGCTGGTGAATTCCCCTGTGCAGCAGGAACCCAGGGGTGGGACAGAGCTGGTCTAGTGGCTGTTTGGCACCCACCCACATTTCCTGGCATAGGATGTGTGGCCTGTGAAATGGGGATGTAGCTGGAGCACGCTGGCATTCCATTTATTCCTGGGTGCTGGAATAGTCCATTGGGCCACGGGCAGCCAGGCGTAAATTAGAGCAGCTTGTAGCGATCTATTGTACTAGAATATAATAGCATGGTTTGGAATTTAATCCCAGTCACGCAACATAGCCACACAACATTGTACTCTGACCATTTTCTAAAACAGTAATGTGTCGGGAGCAGGAATGAACTGCAAGGTAGAGGAACAAAATAAGTGGTAAGAAACCTGTCTGAACCATTTCTGTATTATGCTTCTCTGGGCTTTGATTATTTTACAAGCTGCATTTCAAAATTGTGGGTCGAGAAAACAAACCAGGGACAGCACAGAGGGAAATGTTTTGCGACCTCGGCATCTGTCAGGATTCAGAGATATTAACTAAGCTTTGAAAGGTTCAAGCCTTCCTTCACAGGTGCAATCACATGCTGTTTTTAGAGCAGTTAGGCTGAGTTTTGCTAATGAAAAGCCAAGTAATTGGATTGGAGACTGCAGACATTATAAAACCATATTTGCCAGTGTCTAATGAGGGGAGAATCACTGCCTGCTGCTGGTTTGCTCCCCTCCTCATTAAACACGTTCCCAACTGGGCAGGGAACTCATGTAAATAAATAGCCTGTTTGGGAATGTGAGGAGCAATTGCTATTCAGTGGTCTGAGAACTGCTTCAAAAGAAGTGACAGGTCACTTGGTTCTCCTGGTTACTAAAGGCCAGACGGTTTATTAATTGTGCTCCTGCACAGTCAATTACTGCCCCAGCAGTGCCAAGGAAGAGACCCCATAAAGAAATGCCAAAGAAGCACATGCACATGACAAAGTGCTGGGTGGTAGGGTGTGTAATTGCAATATTAGTGCATGCAAAACACAGGGGTACATCCAAACTCCTCGGGGTTAAAGCCAACGATATCAGGGACCCAACACAAGGGCTATCCTGGCAGTTTTTAGGAAAATGGTTACTTACTTGTAACCAAGGATCTTTGAGATGGACCCAGCACATTCACCCTCTTGGAATAGGTGCTGACCAGTGCAGCTGCATGGTGGTCCCTGGGGTAAGCAGTGCCTCTGGTGTTCGTGCTCGCGTGCTCCCTTCTGCCTCTGCCCTCAGCATTTCATCATGTTCTGAGGGCCCTGCTGTAAAAGGGGCCACGGCAGCAGATCCTGCCTCTGTTTCTTCCACAGAAGAAGGGAAGGAGGGTGGGGGAGTGCAAATATGCAGAGTCCCATCTTGAAGAACCTAGTTTACAAGGAAGTAACCTTCATCTCTTCTTCAAGTGTCCTCTGCATATTCCCACTCTTTCAATAGTTTGGCGAACAGTATATAGTAAAATGGCTGGTGAGACAAGATGTCCTAATTAAAGAGAGATTGGAGAACTGTCGTGCCAAACCTACCAGCTATGTCTAATGCATAATCTTTAGTAAAAGGATGTATTGAGCTCCTTTTGGCTGCTTTACAAATTTCTATTAATGGGAGGTGTTTGAAGTATGCTGCTGAAGTAGCAACTGCCCTAGTAGAATGGGTTTTAATAGCAGCAGAAGTGATTGTGATGCTTTCTTCTACTCTCTTCTATATAGTGTCTGACCCATCTAGTTTAAGCAGAAAAAGCTTTTCCTTTATAATTATCTGAATAGGTAACAGTTTATGAGCAATCCTGAACATTTTTGTTCTATCCAAATAATTAGTTAAAACTCTTTTAGCATCCAAACAATGTAACTTTGATTCACTCTTATGAAGTTTTCAAAAGAATACTGGAAGGTTAATACATCATTGATTAACATGAAAATCAGAAATTATTTTAGGTAAAAATTTTGGGTGCAGCCAGAGCACTACTTTGTCCTTGCTCTTGAACAAAAGTGGTATTTGGTATTGAGGCTGATGGCAAAGAGGTCTATGCTTGGAAATTTCCAAGGATTGAAGATGTCCTGAATCACTGATTGCTTCAGAGACCATTTATAACTCTGCAAAGAGTCTCTACTCAGTTGGTCGATTAGTTAGTTCTGAGATCCCTATATGCAATGCAGTTAGATAAATTTTGTGACATATACACCAGTCCCATAGTTTTATTGCTTCTCGGCAAAGTTGTAATGATCTGTTTATTTACATACTACATTGCTGTCATTGTCCTTGGCAGCTTGAACCACAGAGCCCTGAATTTGGGGAAGGAAGGATCTGAGTGCTAAATGGACATTGATATGAAGTTATAATTGTTGCAGATTCCACAGACTCCTTGCCATTAATGTGCTAAGATGCGCACTCCAACTGTTCTTGGAAGCATCTGTTCTAGCTGTTACTGAAATAGGCAATGGATTGAACATCACTCTTTTCAGTAGATTCATGGGCTTCAGTCTCCACAGGAGAGCATCTGAGGCCTTCGCTGGGACTGTAAGCACCATGTGCATACTGCACATTTTTGGCTTGAAATTTCTTGAAACCCAGCGTTGAAGAAGACTCATTCTGAGCCTTGTGGTAAGAATGTAGGGTGTGTGACAAAGTTCCTCCTCTGCCTTGGTGGTTCCTGCGCTTATTGGCAGATTTTGCTTGCCTCAGAGATTCACAGTAGCCCTCAGTTTGGCCATTTTCTTGGCTCAAATCTGCCGTTCTCGGCTCCCATTGGCTGCGGTTCGCCACTCCAGGCCAATGGGAGTGTGGGGATGTTTACCTGGCACATCCCTTGGCCCATGCTGTTTCCTGCAGCCCCCATTGACCTGCAGCGGCAAACCATGGCTAGTGGGAGCCGCGATCGGCTGAACCTGTGGGTGTGGCAGGTAAACAAACCGGTCCGGCCCAGCAGGGTCTTTCCCTGAACAAGTGGCCAACCGGCTTTGAGAACCACTGCTCTAGGAGGTACGCTCTCACTACTCTGGAGTTGAGAACTGCTCCTGTGAAAGAGTTTGGAGATTGTTTGTTTTTGCTGGATACATTACGGATTTTTTCTTGTTTATCAGAAAACCTAGTTTTTGGAACAGAGACTGTGTGAAAAGAATTACTAGGTTCAACTAATCTTTGGCATGAACTTTCAGAAGCCAGTCACTGGCATATGGAAAAATGAAAATTCCTTGTCTTCTGAGGAAGGCTGCTATTACAGAAAGGCATTTTATAAAAAGCTCTGGGTTTAGCAGAAAGGCCAAGGGGGAGAACTTAGTATTGGAAATGGTCCTGCCCGAGGGCAAAAGAAAGGTATTTCCTGTGAGAAGATTGAATAAAAATATGGAAGTAATCATGCTTGAGATCAAGAGCATCAAACCAATCCTGAGCAGAAAGAAAGGGGAAAATTGAACTGAGTCAATATCCCGAAGCAGAACTTCCTGGTGTGTTTGTTTAATTAGATCTAGATTCATATCTAGAATTTGTTTAAAATATCGTGTGTGTGTGTGTTTAAAGAGGAAATATCTATAATAAAAACCTTGATGCCTGAGGTTTTCCAGAACCTCCTCTATTGCTCCCTCTAATAGAAGAGAATGGATTTCTGATCTCAGAAATGTCTCATTAGAGAGGTCCCTAAAAAGGAACAGGAGGGTGCTATGGAGAGATGGTCTTGAATTGGATGGTGTAGCCCTCTTTAATAATGTCCCAAACCCATCTGTCTGTAGTGATGTTTTAACATTTGGTGTAAAAATGAGACAGAAAGCTACAGAAGAACTGTGTAAGATTGGTTTTCAGCTCTCAGCTGTAATGTCAAACCTGAGGTCTAACAGAAGTTAAAGAAATAGTGGTAGTAGAAAAGTTCTTTGATCTCATCTTGGATTTAGAGGATCTTTTTCTTAATTGGGACTGAGAAGGAGGAGGATGCTGTTGTTGCTACTAGTCTTGTCTTTAAGAGTAGTAAGAAGAAGATGAACAGGGTATATAACATTGTCTCCAGTATCTAAACAAGATGCAGAAATCCTCCTGAAAGACTGCAAGAGTCCTAGAGATCCTTGATTTAGATCTCATTTTTCTAACGCTTCGTCTGTTTTAGAACTGGACAGATTGTTTCCCTCAAATGGGAGATCCTTGATTTTTGATTTAATAACAAGGGGAGAGAAAAAGATCAGAATCAAGTTAGCCTATGAAGAAATATAGAAGAGGCTATGATCTTGAAGAAGCATCTGAAATGTCAAAGGAGCCTCTAAGGACATTTTTGGCCCACATTTTCATAACGGCGTTAGCTAACTTTCAATCTTCCTCCAGAATATTCTTTGTAAAGAATGAAATTTTGTCCCATAGGTGAAATTGATACTGGTAATGATTGCTTGATGGTTAGCAATCCTCATAATCAAGGAAGACTAAGAAAACAGTTTCCTTCCCAAAGAATCTAATCTTTTCCCTTCTCTATCATTAGGAGTGGAGTGTAAGTACCCAGCTTTTGACCTCTGTGCTGTTGCTGCCACGACTAGGGAGTTAGGAGCAGGAAGCATAAAAGCATGAAAAACACTCATACGGGATTTGATATAGCCTCTCTTCTTGGAAATAGGTTGGCAAGATGAGAGTTTTTTCTATATTGATTTTGCTGGTTGCAAGCGACCTTCCAAGACTGGTAAAGAAACCTTGTTGGTAGGGGTACTACCAAATATATCAAAGACTGTGTGAGGAGCTTCATCTGTGACAGATGTGAAGTTTATGTAGTAACCATTCAGCTAATAAGCTCATGACATTGAATAGTGTTTTTCCAAGAGAGACTAAGCTGATGCAACACCCACATTTCATCAGGCGAGGAAACACCTGGTAATTATTGTTCAAGTTGCTGAGTTCAAGTTGTTGAGAAGGGGAATCTCATTCCTGCTCTTCTTCATAAAGAGCGTCAGGGACAATGGTAGAGCCATAGTTCTTATCATTGGATCTGCAGGGTTAGGCTCTGAACATCCCAGCTCCACAGGAGTAGTTCTGTCTCAACATGGATCCAAAGACTAAGATATGAAGGGAGGTTGATTGAGCCAGGATATCCAAGGTGGCATATGCCAAACCTGCCAACTCTTCAATTCTAGCATGGTGTCATAGTACTGAGGATAGGGGACCTGCTGATAATCCAGATGAGAAATGCAATTTTTGGATAAGACAGGAAAGGGTTGTGGATCCACAAATACCACCAGATCCAGATCTTCCTCTGAATGGTGTTCTGATCCTGGATCTAACAAGGAGCTGATAGAAGAAACAATTGAAGTTGGAAGTTGAAGTAGATATATGGGAGATATTGTCTACCTCTGCAACCCAATAAGAATCTTAGCTGGCAGAGTTAGTATTTCTGCAGATTCTTGCACTACAGTGCCTCTTCATGCACTCTGCCTCTTGTCTGGAGGAAAGGAGTCTGAAAAATGCTTTTTCACACTTAGTTTTCCAGATCTCAGCGTGGAACTGAAAAAATCTATGGAGCCAGGTGGATCAGAGTATACCTGTGCTGTAATGACTATAGATGGAACTGAGAAAGATGAAGTATTTGGATCAGATGATTTTCCAGAACCATAATGTTGTACAATACAGAGAGGCCTTAAGGTACAGATCTCTGGCAAGTTTCAGATCCATAAATTCCCAATCTGAAGATGAATCTCTTGACTGAGGAGTTCTCTCCTGCAGTGAAAGATGCTTTGTCTTGGTCTTCTTTTTCCTCTGAACCAAGGGTCCCAGATCCGCAGAGGCCCCAGTCACAGATTACCCATTGCCCATAACTCTTTTGGTGAAGGGCTGACCTCTTCTCAATATGAGGTTCAGAAGTTTAGCTACTGAACACTCAGTCATCTTGGAACTGGAGCTTGGTGGAGAGGCTGACTAAGTCAATAACAATGCCTTCTGGAACCAGAAGCACCTGGTGCCAATTCAAGACCCTTAATCATTTTGTCAGACATTGGAGACCCACAATCCAGGAACGTTAGCCATTAAAACTTCTTGAAGCAAAACGCCTTGAAGCCTATTTTGTCCGCCTTTCCCAGCATGTGGAGAACAAGTGCCACAGATGGTACAGTGTGAAGGAGAATGGCCCTTGCCTAAATATTTCAAGCACAGGGTGTGAGTGTCAAATGCAAGACATGACGTGCACCTCTTGAGTCTGTGCTTCTTGTTCTTCACATCAGCCACTATTCTTGGCACTGATTCTAATGAAGAATAACAGTAAAATTAACTGTTAGACTAATCCAGTTGCTAACTACTAAGCACAACAAGGCACTTATCTAAAATGCTTTGGATCCATGGAATTCAGAGAAGGTTCTCATCTATCAGATCAGCAGTTGGAAGGACTGAGGGGGCTATGGCTGCCGCATCCCCTTTTATGGCCACACCCTCAGAATATGCTGGAATGCTGAGGGGAGGGCGAGGCAGGGGCATGCAAGTGCTAACGCTCTAACAGGCACAGCTTACAGGAGGCTCCACTATTCAACCGCACCAGACAGCTCATATCCCAAAAGGGGGAATATGCAGAGGGCACTTAAAGAAGAATCTCCTTCTCGTGCACTTCCACTAGTGCTAGCAATGCTGGGAGCAAGAGTCAGCTGGCTGGAAGTGTTATGTCATTCTAACCATCTCAGGACAGGAGGTACACCGAGGGTAGTGCAAAAGGCAGGACATGGGCACATTTGTGATCTCCCATTGGATCTTTTAAAAGTCTTTTGCTGGTGTTTGAAACCAGTACTTTCGCAGCTCAGCGGGTGGCCAGCAGCTGAAAATAACAAGAGAGAGAATTCTTGCTCTCAGCTAATGACTTCTGGCAGCTTAAATTCCAGCCCTATTTCTGTGGAAACTGAGGTTGGCTCTGAGAAAGCCAGGTAAGGGACAGCCAGTATTTCCTTAATAGATATGTCACAGGCCAGAAAAAATCCATGCTGTTCTGTATTCTTTGACTTTGTGTTAGGCTCTGTGAGGAATCTTAAAGAATGCACGGAGGTAATTTCATAGTGAAACTAACTTTTTAAGCAAACATTGTGAAATTCCCTGATATCTAATGCTACTGTTACCATGTTATTAGTCTCTAGGATACAGATTCAGCTTTTAGAGTCAAGAAATGTGGGGAGGAGGTGGAGGATGGAGGGGAAAATCTATTTTGTCTGGGCTTGTTTTCACCTTTGTTGTCATATTGGAGGTATTCTCTCTTGTGGTCATGCCCTCTTTCCAGGGAAGAAGAGGGAGTAGAATAGAATGGACGAGAAGAGATGTAATGTCCATAAAGTCCATAAAGCAGTGTAGTAAAATCTGTCTTCCTTCGCCCTGTGGTGCAGTTTTTATAACCACAGGCTTCAGTAACCAGGGCAACTGTCTTGTGGACACTTTATTATGCTCTTGGGGCCAAATTATGTCCTCTGATATGCCGGTGCCCAAGCAGGGAAGGGAAGACAGGTGCAGGAGCCTCCTCCTATGCACAAGCAGTGAGGCAAAATGACTTGGTGGTGTGCAAGATGGCACTAGGAGATATGAGTCACATGCCTGATGGGCGTACAAGAAAGGTGGTATGACCAGTCCCCCTGCTGGCTAGTGTGTGTGCTGCCCTCAGGAGCAAATACTAGCTGGCAGCAGTTAAGGAGCACATGTTGAGAGCAGAAGTAACATGCTCCTGTCTGTGTGTTGCACTGGCTCACTGTTCCAATGCATTTCTTCCAACGGCAGCTTCAGATCTGCCTTCCCATCACCAACCTTTCCACCAGGATTCTTCATCCTATCAAGTCAGGATTCAGTGTGAGATTTTCAAAGGCACAAAGGGCAGCGAGATGCTGGTTTCCCATCTTTCACTAAGCCCTTAAGCTAAATAGGGTTTGTAATGAAGTTCTTTGGGGACAAGCTTCTCCCCCATCTGCCTGTCTCTGTGGGTCCGATCACCTCGGTGTGTAAGCACTGTAAGGCCACAAGGCACCAGCAGAGACACTCCATGGCTGCAACTGGAACTCTGAGACTACAGTGCAACGTATAGCCCCTCTGCTTCACCTCCTTGACCATTAGCCACACACCCTGTGTCTCCTGCACCTCATCCTCAAACTGCCCTGAATGGGGGGACGGCGACTGCTCCTATGGAACATGGTCCCCAGTGCGCCGGAGGTACTGAATCCCCCGGTGCAGCCCTTATGGATGGACCCCAGTGTAGCCAAGCCACAGCTGTTCTGCTGCCTTTGAGGTCATCTATGACCTTGCCACCTGATTAGGCCACTGAAAGCATATCTATGACAGCCTATAAGAAAGGGGATTTGTTCTCAGCGGATTGCTTGCTTTGCCTTTCTTTTTGCCTAGAGTAGAATTAAATATTAATTTTGCTTTTTGTCTGTAACTCGTGTTTATCTCTTATTCACAAAATATTTATAACCAGCAGCACTTGGATGAATAAATACCCCTGCCCTAGCTGCACTGATGAGGAAAATGCAGATGCAGCCAAGTGGTGGAGCTTTGGTAAGGACAGGGCCCCTAGTGAAAGCAGTGAGCCCTTGGAGTTTGATCAGAACATGTGTAGGTAGAGGGTTAAAATGGTGCAGTTCCAGAACGTCACTTGTATCTGAATCTAATCCGTTTGAAATGAACTTTGGGGGCAGTGAAGAGAATGGAAAGGGAGTGCCTGATTGAAAAGCAAATCCTTCTCCCATCCCTAATGAGCTGTTTCTTTTCCTGCACACTATTTTGCAAGGAATTTAGCTAGTTGGTTGGTTTACAGGAAATAGCATGCCAGTGGCACAATAACAGCTGAGTTACAGTAATTACTGAAGGTATTACACACATGTGTCACAGCTTGTATAACAATAAAAATTCTCCACTCTATTACTGCCTCTTCCTTCCCTCGGGGGAGGGATAGCTCAGTGGTTTGAGCATTGGCCTGCTAAACCAAGGGTTGTAAATTCAATCCTTGAGGGGGCCATTTAGGGATTGGGGCAAAAAAATTGGGGCTTGGTCCTGCTTTGAGCAGGGGGTTGGACTAGATGACCTCCTGAGGTCCCTTCCAACCCTGATATTCTATTATTCTGATTGTTAAATTCTACTGAGAGAACTGGTGTTTAAGGTAAGTCGTAGGATGGTTCCATCATGGTTACATATGCTTTAAAATAAACATTCTGTATTTCTCTGCAAAATCCCACTATAGAATAGGTTCAGCTCTTAGTTCACTGAACAGTTATATAACACACACCATTCCTATCAGGACAAACAGCTAATTTTCAACCAGACTGTATAGCAAAAGAAAGCAATAAACTAAAGTGCTCAAACTGATCAGATGAACCAATTAGTGATTATACAACCAGACACAATATTCATGTTATTACTGCCTGATACTTTTAGCCTAATTAGTTGTAAATTTATGTTGCATAACAATATAACATGAAACCCATTGGAAAACATACCAGAAAATTATTATTTAGCAAATGAAACACAATATTGAAATCAAACAGCCATCAGGTGAGTGAGGACCACAAATTTGTTGTAATTATCTGAGGTCAAGCAACCAGTGGCTAGATGACGAGCGTTAGAAGAGCACATTTAGATAGCTCCCACTTTTGCTTCAGCAGAATAAATTGCTGGTCAATATCTCAGTTTAAATCGACAGCTAGTGTGTGTAAAACTTGATTATACATACTACTTGTCACAGATGTATCATTGATGGTGCCCTCAGTTGATCTTACAGGTCCTTCAGCAAGGAGATGGTGGCTGAAAAGTATTCAGGTGATAAACGTTCTTATTTCTGTAGTGGATGATTTTCCAGTTTTATCACATGACATTTTTGAAGTCCATGATGTCTAAGACCATTAGGGTCTTTAGAGTCTTCTGAGTGCTTGGAATCTGCTTCATTCCCTGGGATATGCAGCATATATTTTCTTTTTATAAATAATATAATTATATATTCATTTATAAATAAATAATCTCTCTGGTCCTCTTTAAATTCACTGCATGGACTTTGAACTCAGTGTTATCAACTGACTAGCTCAGAGTGTGCAGCATTCACTTTGCCACCTTGCCCAAAGAGGGGGTGTCTGATAAGCTGGATTCAATTTTTGACAGATTTGTGGACTGTGGAAGCTGGTGAAACTTCCATGTAATTTAGCCACTCTGTGACTAACCAAGGCCATTAACTGCTGTTTCTAAGTCAAGAACTTTTATCCCACTCAGATTTTTATAGTTACCTCCTACAGATCTTTACTAAAAAAAGAAATTCAGGCAACTATCAGGTATCAAGAGTAATTTTATACGGCTAATTAGAGTTTGAGCGTTTTAGAGCAATCTTCTGTGGTACATCCATGTAATTACAACACTGCAACAGCCCTTTGGGGGTAGCCCTTTGAGCAGTGGTCTCCAAACTTTTTTGATCGCGCACCCCTATCAGTAAAAATTTTTTGAGCATGCACCCCTAATATATGTATATTTATTTCTGTATAAATTATATACATGTATTACTGTACAAATATATTGTGTAAATTATAAAACATACACAAAAAATAGACTTTAAAAATGATGAGATAAAGATGAAAAACAATATTTTTAAAATAATTTTTTATTTTATTTACTGACGGTACAAAAAACCTTTTTGCTCTCACTAACAAAATTTATTATTAATAATAATATTTTTAGTGAGAGCAATTTAATTGAAAATGCTTTATTATTTTTGAAAATCTTGGTTTAACACTTTGTGATACAGCGAGCGCTCAGGGTGGGGTGCAGGGTCTGGGAGGGAGTTAGGGTGCTCAGGGTGGGGGTGCAGGGTCTGGGAGGGAGTTAGGGTGCCGGAGGGCGCTCAGGGTGGGGGTGCGGGAAGAGGCTCAGGGCTGGGGCAGGCAGGAGGTGCAGAGCATGTACCTGGGGCAGCTCCTGTTTGGTGCAGGGGGTCTTCAGGGGGCTCTGCGCAGCGCAGCACCACCCCATGGCCGCGATTCTGGGAGCTGCCCCCCACACGGCAGGCAGGGCCACCCAGAACGCAGGGGCTTCAGGGCCCTGGGCTAAGGGGGCCCCGGGGCCCTGGCCTGCAGCTCTAAAGCCCCTTTTGGAATGCGGCCCTGCGAGCACAGGCCGGAGGACTGAGGAGGAGCAGTGGCAGCCGCGTAGCCAGCGGCCGAAGAGAAGCGGCTCTTTCCGCTTCTCTTCTCTCTGGCTGCTGGCTGCGCTGCTGCCCCTGCTCCTCCACAGGCCAGAGGACTCAGGGCTGTGCCTTCCCCCCTTCCTGCGGTGCCCCCCAATCCATCATCTTGCGCCCCCCCCCTTTGGAGACCACTGCCTTTGAGGATGCTGAAAATGAGAGAAGTTAGAGGAAGAGCTCAGAAAACAACACTAACCTCTACATTTTAAAAGAACTGCACAAGGCCTGAGCCACACAATTGCCACTAGAATTGAAGGGAGTTACCCAACTAAAGTTCATTCTCAGGGAGGATACTGTTGTTTTCCTGTTTTAAAAGTGTAGCAGCGAGAAACTAAAGGAGAGACAGTGAGCACCACAGAAGAACGTATGAGACAGAAAGCAGGCAGAGAATTCCATGCCTGATTTGTTCCTGTGCATCTGGCAGGCCACCCAGTGACTCCCATTACAATCCTTATGTAAGCTCTTAGCATGCTCAGCTCTTTTGAGTTCATCCATTTTCTCTCTGTGCATCAGTTTCCTGAGTTGTAAAATGGGACACTGTTTATAAAAGTTTATAAATGTTTATTAAGTAATTTGATTCTCAGGCTGAGGTGCTAGGGAGACTAGAGAGGCTATCAAAATAAAGAACTCAATAATAGTGGGGGATTTCAATTATCCCCATATTGACTGGGTACACGTCCCCTCAGGATGAAATACAGAGACAAAATTTCTCGATACTTTAAATGACTGCTTCTTAGAGCAGCTGGTACAGGAACCCACAAGGGAAGAGGCAACTCTCGATCTAGTCCTGAGTGGAGCGCAGGATCTGGTCCAAGAGGTAACTATAACAGGACCACTTGGAAATAGTGACCATAATATAATAACATTTAACTTTCCTGTGGTGGGAAGAACACCTCAACAGCCCAACACTGTGGCATTTAATTTCAGAAAGGGGAACTATGCAAAAATGAGGAGGTTAGTTAAACAGAAATTAAAAGGTACAATGATTAGCGTGAAATCCCTGCAAGCTGCATGTTCACTTTTCCAAGACACCATAATAGAGGCCCAACTTAAATGTATACCCCAAATTAAAAAACACAGTAAAAGAACTAAAAAAGAGCCACCGTGGCTTAACAACCATGTAAAAGAAGCAGTGAGAGATAAAAAGGCATTTTTAAAAAAGTGGAAGTCAAATCCTAGTGAGGTAAATAGAAAGGAGCATAAACACTGCCAAATTAAGTGTAAAAATGTAATAAGAAAACCCAAAAAGGAGTTTGAAGAAGAGCTAGCCAAAAACTAAAAAGGTAATAACAAAATGTTTTTTAAGTACATCAGAAGCAGGAAGCCTGCTAAACCACCAGTGGGGCCCCGGACGATCGAGATACAAAAGGAGCACTTAAGGACTATAAAGTCATTATGGAGAAACTAAATGAATTCTTTGCTTCAGTCTTCATGGCTGAGGATGTTAGGGAGATTCCCAAACCTGAGCCGTCCTTTGTAGGTGACAAATCTGAGGAATTGTCACAGATTGAAGTGTCACTAGAGGAGGTTTTGGAATTAATTGAGAAACTTAACAGTAACATGTCACTGGGACCAGATGGCATTCACACAAGAGTTCTGAAAGAACTCAAATGTGAAATTATGGAACTATTAACTATGGTTTGTAATCTGTCCTTTAAATCAGCTTCTGTACCCAATGACTGGAAGATAGCTAATGTAATGCCAATATTTAAAAAGGGCTCCAGAGGTGATCCCGGCAATTACAGACCAGTAAGTCTAACATCAGTACCGGGCAAATTAGTTGAAACAATAGTAAAAAATAAAATTGTTAGACGCATAAGAAGAACACAGATTGTTGCGCAAAAGTCAACATGGTTTCTGTAAAGGGAAATCATGTCTTACTAATCTATTAGAGTTCTTTGAGGGGGTCAACAAACATGTGGACAAGGGGGATCCAGTGGACATAATGTACTTAGATTTCCAGAAAGCCTTTGACAAGGTCCCTCACCAAAGGCTCCTACATAAATTAAGTTGTCATGGGAGAAGAGGGAATATCCTTTCATGGACTGAGAACTGGTTAAAAGACCGGGAACAAAGGGTAGGAATAAATGGTAAATTTTCAGAATGGAGAGGGGTAACTAGTGGTGTTCCCCAAGGGTCAGTCCTAGGACCAATCCTATTCATAAATGACCTGGAGAAAGGGGTAAACAGTGAGGTGGCAAAGTTTGCAGATGACACTGAGCTGCTCAAGATAGTTAAGACCAAAGCAGACTGTGAAGTACTTCAAAAAGATCTCACAAAACTAAGTGATTGGGCAACAAAATGCCTAATAAAATTTAATCTGGATAAATGTAAAGTAATGCACACTGGAAAAAATAACCTCAACTATACATACAATATGATGCGGGCTTATTTAGCTACAATTAATCAGGAAAGAGATCTTGGAGTCATCGTGGATAGTTCTCTGAAGATGTCCACACAGTGTGCAGTGGCAGTCAAAAAAGCAAACAGGATGTTAGGAATCATTAAAAAAGGGATAGAGAATAAGATGGAGAATATCTTATTGCCATTTATATAAATCCATGGTACACCCACATCTTGAATACTGTGATCTCCTCATCTCAAAAAAGATATACCGGCATTAGAAAAGGTTCAGAGAACGGCAACTAAAATGATTAGGGGGTTGGAATGGGTCCCATATGAGGAGAGATTAAAGAGGCTAGGACGTTTCAGCTTGGAAAAGAGGAGATTAAGGGGGGATATGATAGAGGTTTATAAAATCATGAGTAGTGTGGAGAAAGTGAATAAGGAAAAGTTATTTACTTGTTCCCATAATATAAGAACTAGGGCCCACCAAATGAAATGAATGGGCAGCAGGTTTAAAACAAATGAAATTCTTCTTCACACAGCGCACAGTCAACCTGTGGAACTCCTTGCCTGAGGAGGTTGTGAAGGCTAGGACTATAACAGGGTTTACAAGAGAACTGGATAAATTCATGGAGGTTAAGTCCATTAATGGCTATTAGCCAGGGTGGGTAAGGAATGGTGTTCCTCGCTTCTGTTTGTCAGAGGGTGTAGACGGATGGCAGGAGAGAGATCACTTGATCATTACCTTTCAGGTTCACTCCGTCTGGGGCACCTGGCATTGACCACTGTCGGGTCACTGGGCTGGATGGATCTTTGGTCTGGCCCAGTATGGTCATTCTTATGTTCTTATGACATACATACTCCCAAGGAACCTCTTTGTTTCAACAGAGGCTATTTTCTGTATTCACCTGAATCTCCTTCTGACGTACATCTAGCAGTAGTGAAATCGCTACATTAACGCTAGTTTTTGTCAGACTTGGAAAATTCACAGTGATACTACTGTAACATCCATAGGGATCATTGTTCCTCCCTGCTCTTAACTATTATGGACTGTGTTTAGGAGGAACTGTAATAGAGACAATAAGAACCCACTTTTCCACTTTCCCAGTGTGGCAGCCTTCTATTCGATTTCCCCTCTAACTACCCTATATCTTTACAGCTTCTAAATTTCTGATATTTTCTTTCCTTTGTTTCCCTCCTCACGCATCATTTCCCCTTTCTGTTTCTAGGAGAGTCACTGTTTTTATGTAAAGCAATTTATGTTCCTCTGTATGCAAGATAAATTTTATTTAAGTTTTGTGTATCCTAAATATATATCAAAACTATCACAAAATCCAGGACTGCAAAATTACATCTCTGCTTCTGCTCCATCTGTACTAGGTGTAATATGTCAGTTACTTTATCAGGATGCTGCACGGGGATCCATTAGAGTCCACAGCACAATTAGAAGTAATTTGTTTTTCCAGTTGCCCTATTTTTATCCCTCCTTTTAGAACGTTCTGTTGATTTGAATTAAGCTCATCTCATGTTCCAGCCTGGCCAACCTGGGGAACTAATTGTTTTAAAAGTGAACCTTGCTTGCAAGGTGGGTTTTTTTCAAAATCACTCAGCTTTAATTCCAAATTCCCCCAGGGATGCTGTGGCAACATACAGCCTTGTCTTAGAGTAAACCTGACGTTTACAGGCTAAAGAGAATAGTTACCTAACTGAGAACAACTGAAACTAAACAAACAAACAAGGGCAGGTAGGTGTCACACAGCCTAGCAAGGACTGGAGCCAAAGAGACAGTGCAATTTGCTTTGGGCCAGAATCTGGCCATTCTGAAATGAGTGCCCAGGGGAAGGAGGTGTGTACGGAATCATCCCTCCCACCTTGTGCGTTGTTCAGTTGGTAGCCAAAATCCTGATTCTCAGTGCTAAAGGTGGCCCTTTTGCCTGGCTGGCCACATGCTCCACAATTAAAAGCCATAGCAGTTACCTGTCCTCCATGTGCTCCCTCGTGAGCTCACAGGCATTTTGTCAGCCTCGGTTTTCTGCAGGCAGAGAGTACCTCAGGAACTGACCCTCTAAAACAACCTCTCTATTCAGCTGTGGCTTATACATACTGCTTCATTCTGGCTCTCTGTATTTAATTGACTCTAGACTATGGTATGTATATTCGGGCAACTTCAGTTTCAAGCATTGCTTTCTCATATTATTCTCTCAGTTGAGAAGATCACTTATGAAGAAATGTTTAATCTTTATGCATAGCAATAACGTATTAACAGTGGTGAGGTTCCATTACCTAAGGATCATACGCAGTCTCTCAATGTATTCCATGCTGGTATTTTCTGTCACCAATGCTCAAGTGTTGTTCCTTCTCACTTCTCCTGCTGTGCATAATTACAGAACCATGAAGATCTGAGGGGCACAGGGAAGGAGTACTGGCTACATCCATACTAGAGCATCAAAGGCTGTAGTTAACTGATAGTCATAAAGACCCAGTACATCTTCTATTTTCATGGAGCGGAATTACCTTTCCAGCAAGGATGATTTGGAATTTGACTGGGATAACGAAAGTGTATGGAGGTTAATCTCATGGAGCCAAATCCTGTAAACGTGGAGTAAAGATGTTCGGATTTGGCCTACAGAAAAGAACAGTGTATATGCCCCAAACCTTTGGCTTCTTTCTGGAACCCAAACACCATCATTGCTATGCATTAGTTTTAAACAGCAAGAGCGACTTATATACAGACACAGAAATTAACACATCATCCCATGTTGCTTGAGAATTTTTGTATTCAATTTCCTCAATCATTTTTTAAACTGGCTTATAATTTATTCTATTATGTAGGGAAAAAATCAAATAACTGAAAAGTCATTGGCTGGCAATTCAACATTGTGACTCAACCCTGTAAATAGTCAATTGTCGGTAACTGAATTTCAAAGGAGAGTCTGATCCAGGTGACGTGTACAAATGATGGAAATTTCAGAGAGCTCAGAATAAACACCAACCTTTTGATGAGCTAGTTTAGCAGGATGTGGTAGGAGAAACAATCTAATTCTGGTTCACATTGTCACATTGCTATAGTAATTAAACATTTGCCTTTTACTCACCAACAGGTTTGATAATTGGCAATGAATGTGCAAAACCCAGGGATTGTATTGAACCACTACGTAACAATACACGTTGGGCTTCTCTACACTACTGCTTAAACAGATTAATTTACGTCGCTCAGGGGTGTGAAAAAGCCATTCCCCTGAGTGACATAAGTTAGACCAACTTAAAGCAGTGTCCACACTGCGCTATGTCGGCAGGCGTCACTCTCCTGCTGACATAGCTTGCGCCTCTTGCTGAGGAGGAGTAATTTTGCAATGGGAGAGCGCTCTCCTGTCGGCATAGTGCATCTGCACCCGATGCGCTACATTGGCACAGCTGCATCGATACAGCTGCACTGATGTAACATAGCAATGAAGACAAGTCCTTAGACTATTAGTCTTATAATTATTTCTCTTTCAAAGGTCCCATTCAGGACAGGGGTTCATTATGCTAGGTGGTCTTCAAACATATAGGTAAAGACAGTCCCTGATAAGAAGAGCTTTCAGTGTCACTCAAAACAAGGCACAATGTGTGCAACCTATATTAGAAGGGAAACATTAGTGGTAATGAGAATATTCGTTTACATAGGCTGGCTTTGTGTATGACTTCATTTCAATTAAAAATATATATATATAAAAATTTCAGATGTGAAGGTGTCTTCAGCCTACATCCCCAAACTCTGCCCACAGCACTGGAGTAGCTAGAAGTTTCTGCCAAAATGCTTGATAGTGACATTGTTTGTCATTATTCTGCAAACTTAAGCTTATCGTCAAATGAGACCAAATGCTGATCCCCCCTCTCCCCCGAAAAAAGCCTGAGTAAATGGGCTATGTGAAGTGAACGTAACGGGCTTGGTGCAGAGCAGCTGCATGTCCACTCCATTGCGAACACTAGAGCCTGAAGGCCTTTAGTGGCAGCTGGGAGAGATGAGATTTGTCCGTCCAGGTGGTGGCTGCTCTCCGGACACATCTCCCTGGCTCTGCTCCTCTAAACTGGATCTGCCATGCCGCGACATTCCTCCTTGCAGAGACCCTCTGCTGCTACCTGCTCCCCTAGCTCCCTACCATGGTTGTAGAACAGTAGTTCTGTGGCGTTTAGAGCTCTGTGTTTCTGTGTGGGGAGGTCAGCAGGGCTCTACAGGAGAGCTGCTTGAAAAAAGGTAAGTATATATTTTTTAAAAGTAGAAAGAAACTAACCGTTTGTTGTTTTTTTTTGTTCATGTTGTTCTGTGAAATTGTTGGGGTTTTTTTAAATAGGAAAACATTTAGTTTCAGTGACATCCCCCCATTTTCTAATCTATTTCCACTGAAAAAAAGTAAAAAATAGGTGAGTGATTTTATTTCCCATTGAAACAGAACATTCTCCACCCCCCCCCCCAATTGAAATTTTTATTGAATAATGAAAAATTATGATCAAAACAACTTTTGTTGAGGGCATTTTTGTTGAGGTTGAAAACAATTTGAATGGACCCCCTCTAGTCTCCAGTGGGTAAGGGGCTGCACAGAGGCTCAAATAGGATTGGAGAATTAGTGAGTACCATCCCCCATACAAAAATGCCCTGGTGCACCAGCGGAGCAAATGTATATAATCTGCCCCAATATTTGTTGCTGTATCATTCTTGGAAAAATGAAGCAAAATAATTTAATTGCAGAATTTTACAGCAAGTATTTTCTCATAGCACACTTTGCTAGTTGAGTAAAATAGCACAACAAAGATTGTGAGCCATTCCTTTTCCCCTGTTTTAACGAGTGTGTGGAAGCTATGGTGATAAACATGTATTCTTCTTAGAATTACGTTATATTTCTGTCTCCAGGGTTTTCTGTTCGTCTATTAGAATGTATTAATTCCTGGTTTAGGCCATTGGACGCCCACATTTTCCTTCCTATTGGTCTCTGGGATTTCAGCTGTCTCGTTATGGGTATGACAGCCTTGATGTGGTAAAGAAAACAGTTGATCGCATGCAGCAGTATGGTATTCCATATGTAAGTATGACTTTTTCAAAGTGCAGTTTAATTATTTAATTACCTTCTCAAAATGAAATGAGTAAAAAAATAATAATAGAAGGGAACAATTGCCCTGTGAATTGTACAGTATGAGAGTATTAATAATTCTGTGTAATGATTTGGCAAATAGTATCCCAGGAGTTCACAAATTTAAATGATTTTTTAAAACCCAGTTCTGCTCTCAATTACATAATTTAGCTGCCTTATTCTTAAAGTTAATCAGAAATCTCCTTTTTTTGATATATCCAAAATAGTTTAAATTACATTTGATGGCAGATTAATTACTTTTTGAGGCTTCTTAAATAAAGTAGCATAAATTCTGATTTCGTTAACAACATACTAAAATAATTTCATGTTCAAAACTGTCAGGATGTCCAGTATGGTGATATCGACTACATGGAGCGTCGTTTGGACTTCACCTATGATAAAGAAAACTATGCAGGTCTGCCAGAGTACATTCAACAGCTGAAAAAAGATGGAATGCACTATGTCATTATTCTGGTAAAACTAACAACATCACTAATTTTCTCTCAATTTATGCTACGTATTTACGTAGTAGCAGTCACTGAAATATCTAGGCACCAAAGTATCTATGCTATTGAAACGGGTACTCCATCTTTTTCTCTTGCAATATCATTCATCTGTCTAGTAAATCAAAAGAAATTCTTTACACACTTCTCATTGTAATGCTGTTTTGCTTTTATCAGGTACTTCTGTCGCAATACTCTTCGTATGCCACAACACTGATTTTTCTCTCACACTTTTCCAAGAAGTTTCTATGAAAATTATGGACTCAAATTGAGAGGGAACTGGTTGAAGGCATTTCCCTTTCTGAAAATAAACTAATTTTCTTAATATGCACAAAACTATTCACAAACTTTTTTAGGAAACTAGAAACCACACTTCATTTTCCCAGTAGCTTTTTGTTAATATTCATATAAGAAAGTTTGCATGAAAATTTGTGGAAAACAAATTTTGAGCCTGTAGTCAAAAAATATGTAATAATGACCAAACTGATTTCATTTTGTGCAGAGATGGAAGTAGAATTTATTTCTAATAAAAATTATTTATTTGCAGTAGATCAGCACACACTTGTAGTGAAATTACTAACTTTTTGGGACAATAATTATAGTGAATGTGACGGTAGGTGGTAGAAAATTGGAGGCCAGTAAACTATTTTTTTAAAAGTCCTTGATAGATGTATGAAAAATTACTCTACAGATCTTAACAGCAATGCAGCACTATACTGACGGTGTTACCCCAAGCTAGAACCCTGCCACTGACACTGACCTCACATTTCTCAGTTACAGCCAGCCGAAGTCCCTGACCAGAGCTCTGCCAAACCGCTGTATAAACCAGACAAGAATCTGGCCACCCACTTTGTGACTGGGACTATGCACACATGCTGTACACAATACCGTTGTGTGAACTAGATAAAAATTCATTTTAAATGTTATCCTCATCTACAAATCTTACAATAATCTTATTTTTTTTCAGTATTGATGTTTTGGGAAAAGTGTGAAAGGAAACATTTTGAAATGTATCTTCTTAATCTTGTTGGCCATCCTCTTCAAAACCTCCACAAACTGCTCCCACCAATTTATAGATTCACTCATTCTATGACCAGAAGGGACCAAAGGGATCATGTAGTCTGACTTTCTGTACAATACAGGCCATGAAACTTCCTCCAGATAATTGCTAGAGCATATATTTTGGAAAAATATCCAGTTTGGATTTTAAAAAAATGTTAATGATGGAGAGTCCACCACGACATTTGGCTGATTATTCCAAAGATTAATTAGGCTCACCGTTAAAAATGTACACCTTATTTCCAGTCTGAAATTGTCTTGCTTCAACTTCAAGCTAGGATCATGTGATACCTTTTTCTGCTTGAGCCCATTATTGAATATTTGTTCCCCAGGTAGATACTTGTAAACTGTAATCAAGTCACTCCTTAACCTTCTGTTTGTTAAGATAAATAGATTGAACTCCTTGAATCTGCCACTACAATGCAGGTTTTCTAATCCTTTAATCATTCTCATGGCTCTTCTCTGAACCCTCTCCATTTTTGATGTAGAGTGCCACTCCCCCTCCCCTTTTCCCCCAACTGATCCTTCCTAAATAGATTATAACAATTGATTTTAACATCCCAGTAGTGCAAATCATCCTACCATGTTTCAGGTTTCTCAGCTGTGTGCTGAGTGCTCATATCTTCTCTCTTTTTACCCTGCCCTTTTGCTATTAGTTTAACTGCCTCCAGCCTGTCCCCAAAGATATTGGTTCCCCTTCTACTGAGGTGGAGGCCTCCTCTCCCCACAGAACGTGGACCAATGTTCCACAAAACCAAAACCCTCTATCCTACACCATTTACCTAGCCAGTGAGTCACTTCCAGAATCTTCTGCCTTCTGTTTCCCTTTGCTCATCAGACAGGAAGTATCTAAGAGAAGATTGCTTGAATATTCTTCTTCTTCAGCATACTTCCAAGTTCCCTGAAGCCATCTATTATCTGTAAGATATCCCCTGACAATGTCATTAGTGCTGATATGAACCATCCCCAATGAATCCTTACATGTAGACTCCAGAAGCCTACCCAATCTCAGAGTGACTTGTGTCATGGCTCCAGCAATGCAGCACACTGTCCTGTTGTCTGTCTATCCCTTGAAGAATGTTCTTTCAATTCTTCTTAGTACTGAATCTCCAGTGAGGATCTATCTGTCTTCATTGGCTGGTTGGAGAACTCTTTGTGGATAAGCTTGATTTTTCCTCACAGATTGGGCCAAGCTGCCATCCATACATTTCTCCATTCCCTCAGACCTGCTGGATCTTAAGAAGCATCTTCCATAGTTTCCATGTTGAAGACCTGGTATTGATTTTAAACTTCTAGCTATATAGAATTCCTCCTGCTTCTCTTCTCTCTGGTGGCCACAGTCTGTCTAGCCTCATCTGTCTCCAACCATGATCTCTTGCCTCTGGTGGTTATGAAATGCCAGTCCTCTCTGACTTCCTTTCTCAATGATTCCAGGCTCCATTCTTCCTTGACTCTGCAGTATGGGTGTTTCCCAGATCTGGTTGTCTAGGAAATCCCCAGTTTCTCTGATTCTTAGTACCATGTCCACTTGCCCCTCCAATACAAGAATCTTTTCCTCCAGCACAGCCACCAACTTGCACTTCGTATACAGGAAATCCCTTTGGTCCTCAGGCAAGAAAGAATAGGGCACATCTGTTGCTGGTCACCACCACTATTCCATTGCTGTCCATCTCGATATCACACATAGTGCTGAACCTGGAAGGAAAGCTGCTCACACTCCCTCCCAAATTCCCCTGTTAGCTGCTATTACCAGCTCCTGGAGAGAATCAAAGGCTCAGTGACTTGGTCATACGTGCCCCGTCTTTATTATACAGTAGAACCTCAGAGTTATGAACACCTCGGGAATGGAGGTTGTTCGTAACTCTGAACAAAATGTTATGGTTGTTCTTTCAAAAGTTTACAACTGAACATTGGCTTAATACAGCTTTGAAACTACTATGCAGAAGAAAAATGCTACTTTCCCTTAATTTTTTAGTAGTTTACATTTAACACAGTACTGTAGTGTGCTTATTTTTTATTTTATTTTTGTCTCTGCTGCTGCCTGATTGCATACTTCTGGTTCCAAATGAGGGGTGTGGTGGACTGGACAGTTTGTAACCCTGGTGTTAGTAATTCTGAGGTTGTACTGTAGTAACATTCACCCAGCTGGGAAACAAATGATGCCATGTGACCAAAGTGGTCAGTCATCAATGATAACAACAAATAGTGATACATGTGGTGAATACAGCTGGCAAAGCTCACAATTTCTGGTTCATCAAAAATTTCACCAGTTTGCAATTTCCTGTGAACTGGAGATTCCGAGATCTTTTCTGAAACATGATGTTTCCAAATGGAAAAAAGCAACTCTCCAGACCCTGCAGCTGCTGAGTGAAATTGACATGATTATTATGTGCTTCACTGCTGCCCACCACTGATGCTATTTAGTGGTAGGCCACCGTGAGACTGACAAGAATCATGTCAATTTTAGTAAGCAGCTGCCAGGGCTTTCAGGATCTGCAGCTCCAGGGCATTCCCACTATGTTGACTGCTGTGGGCCAGGTATCCCAGACTTCCAGACTCCCGCAGTATAGCTAGCCTACCAGGCTGCAGGAGTTGGGTAGCTCAGGGAACCAGCTGGCCTGGGAGTCTGAAAGCACTGTGGTCCACAGCTCAGGGCAGTCCCAGGATTTCCAGGCTCCTGGCTTTGTGGCAGGACTTTGGGACTGTGCTTTTAAGGGCTGAGCTTCCCAAACAGAGCCTGGGTAGGGCACTGTGAAGCTCTTGCTATTGTTATGTACAGGCAGTTGGAATTGGACATAGGATAAAGTAGGTTTCAGAGTAGCAGCCATGTTAGTCTGTATCCGCAAAAAGAAAAGGAGGACTTGTGGCACCTTAGAGACTAACAAATTTATCTGAGCATAAGTTTTTGTGAGCTACAGCTCACTTCATCAGATGCATTCAGTCGAAAATACAGTGGGGAGATTTATATACACAGAGAACATGAAACAATGGGTGTTATCATACACACTGTAATGAGAGTGATCAGGTAAGGTGAGCTATTACCAGCAGGAGAGCGGGGGTAGGGGGGAACCTTTTGTAGTGATAATCAAGGTGGGCCATTTCCAGCAGTTGACAAGAACGTTTGAGGAACAGCGGGGGGAGGTGGGGGAAATAAACATGGGAAAATAGTTTTACTTTGTGTAATGACCCATCCACTCCCAGTCTCTATTCAAGCCTCAGTGAATTGTATCCAGTTTGCAAATTAATTCCAATTCAGCAGTCTCTCATTGGAGTCTGTTTTTGAAGTTTTTGTTGTTGAAGAATTGCCACTTTTAGGTCTGTAATTGAGTGACCAAAGAGATTGAAGTGTTCGCTGACTGGTTTTTGAATGTTATAATTCTTGACGTCTGATTTGTGTCCATTTATTCTTTTACGTAGAGACTGTCCAGTTTGGCCAATGTACAAGGCAGAGGGGCATTGCTGGCACATGATGGCATATATCACATTGGTAGATGTGCAGGTGAACGAGCCTCTGATATTGTGGCTGATGTGATTAGGGCCTATGATGGTGTCCCCTGAATAGATATGTGGACACAGTTGGCAACGGGCTTTGTTGCAAGGATAGGTTCCTGGGTTAGTGGTTCTGTTGTGTGGTTGCTGGTGAGTATTTGCTTCAGGTTGAGGGGCTGTCTGTAAGCATGGACTGGCCTGTCTCCCAAGATCTGTGAGAGTGATGCGTCATCCTTCAGGATAGGTTGTAGATCCTTGATGATGCGTTGGAGAGGTTTTAGTTGGTGGCTGAAGGTGATGGCTAGTGGTGTTCTGTTATTTTCTTTGTTGGGCCTGTCCTGTAGTAGGTAACTTCTGGGTACTCTTCTGGCTCTTTCAATCTGTTTCTTCTCTTCAGCAGGTGGGTATTGTAGTTGTAAGAATGCTTGATAGAGATCTTGTAGGTGTTTGTCTCTGTCTGAGGGGTTGGAGCAAATGCGGTTGTATCGTAGAGCGTGGCTGTAGACAATGGATCGTGTGGTGTGGTCTGGATGAAAGCTGGAGGTATGTAGGTAGGCATAGCGCTATGCCTGGAAGTTTGGGGTCCATGGCCTCAGAGCTTTCCACATAGTGAGATTGCCCTGGAGCCACAGACCCTGGAAGCCCTGTGGTCTCTGGGACAGAGGCCTCCATCCCATGGATCCTGGAAGCCTGGGGTGGCGTGGCTCCCCAGCAGCTATGGGAACCTTACCTGCAATTTGACCAAAATTAATCAAACCCCAGATGTTTCTGCAAAATTTCCAGCTAGCTCTAGTGTTGAGCACAGTTTGCCAGCAATTCACAGCCTAAAATATATTCACAGAAAGGGCCAGCAGTTGTAAGTCAGCATAGCTCCATTGGAGTTAATGGAGTTATACCAGTTTCCAGCAACTGAGGACCTGGCCCACCGTGTTTAAATAATTTTGAGTAAGAACAAATGAATGAAAAAAACTAGTCTGTTCACGAACCGTTTGCAAATAGAAAATAGGGGGAAAGGCCTAAATGCAAAGGGCAATAGAAGTGCAAAAAATTATTGCTATATAAATCTAAATTTAGATCACTAAATTAATATAACATATAAAAATGAAGAATTCTTAATACAGGCTATAAATTAATAGAAACTAGGTAATATAACTGAAAGAAACTAACCTGCAGCTAGGGAACATTTTTTACACATCCCAAGAACTGTGTTGTCCGCTGATGAAAACATGACAAAGACTGGTCTAGTTTGTCCTGCCCTACAGTGGGTCACTGTCAGCCATGGATGAATACAAATAAATTCAATCATCTTTGAAATGCTAATGGAGAGTATAGGTTGCATTGGCAGTGAAGATTTTCATCTTCACTTTAGTGCAGTTACTGGAATTTCTATCATCCTTTTATTGTTCTCATTCTTTAGTGATGTAAATCACTCCCATAAATTGAGTCAGGAGCTGGAACATTATTAAGAGTTTCATTCCAAGGTGACAGCAAAGCTATCCTAACTAAAGTCAAGGCAAGTGTAATCCAGTTTTCTTGATCTTGAAAAATAATTTTCCATTTTCAATTCCCTTTGAAGATCAGTTGCAGAGAGAGAGTTCTTGTGCATCAAAATTTAGAATCTCTGATAATGATTTCAGGAATGGTGATTAAATATATATTATACCTTGACCGCATAAAACCCAAGTAAACAGTTTTGTGATGATGTGGTGGGTGGAGAGGGCAGAATCTTGAACACATGGGCAGAGTGGCAGAGGGCGAAGCAGTTATTCCACCATCTAAACAAAATTCCAACACCGGGGGATGAGAAACTCAATCCCTGAGAATCTTCTATGTTACTGATTTGTCCTCATTACCGACTCTATGGCCATGGCTTTCCCCCTACTGCCCATTTCTATGATGGCATATACAGAGTTGAAAAGATGCTCAGTGCAGATACATGCATGAGGTACTAAGTCTCCCGCCCTCCCTCCCCCCACTTTTATCTAGATACTGATATCTTGAAAATGGGGTCATATCTGAGTGCAGTCTGGCACCTGTGCATCGGAAATGCTACAGTGTTGTTGTGCTAGAAGTCTTCTATTGCCTCTCAGCCCCAGGATGAATTTTAACTAAGAGTATCATGACTTGTTCACCGTGGTTATCTTGAACTGTGTTCCCATTTTCAAATGTGACTTATTCTGAGTCAGAACAAATGTATTGTTTAGAATCAAAGCAAGATGTTCTAAAAGTAACAATGATTATAAAGTAAAATGATAAACATTTATTACAGCAAAATTTAATGAAACCCCTTGTATGTTACTCATTAAATCATTCTAGAAAATGAAATAGCTAAGAATGAAATTAATTGGAACATAAAAACAAACGAACGGTCATACTGGGTCAGATCAAAGGTCCATCTAGCCCAGTGTCCTGTCTTCCAACAGTGGCCAATGCCAGGTGCCCCAGAGAGAATGAACAGAACAGGTAATCATCAAGTGATACATCCCCTGTCGCCCTTTCTCAGCTTCTGGCAAACAGAGGTGAGGGACACCATCCCTGTCCATCCTGGCTAATAGCCAGTGATGGACCTATCCTCCATGAATTTATCTAGTTCTTTTTTGAACACTGTTATAGTCTTGGCCTTCACAACATCCTCTGTCAAGGAATTCCACAGGTTGACTGGGCGTTGTGTGAAAAAAATACTTCCTTTTGTTTGTTTTAAACCTGCTGCTATTAATTTCATTTGGTGGCCCCTAGTTCTTGTGTTATGAGAAGGAGAAAATAACACTTCCTTATTTATTTTCTCCACACCAGTCATGATTTTATAGACCTCTATCATATCCCCCTCTTAGTCGTCTCTTTTCCAAGCTGAAAAGTCCCAGTCCTATTAATCTCTCCTCATACAGAAGCCTTTCCATACCCCTCATCATTTTTGTTTCCCTTTTCTGAACCTTTTCCAATACCAATATATCTTTTTTGAGATGGGGCGACTACATCTGCACGCAGTATTCAAGATGTGGGCAAACCATGGATGTATATGAAGGCAATATGATATTTTCTGTCTTATCTATCCCTTTCTTAATATTCCCCACGTTCTGTTCTCTTTTTTGACCACCATTGCACACTCAGAGAACTATCCACAATGACTCCAAGATCTCTTTCTTGAGTGGTAACAGCTAATTTAGACCCCATCATTTTATATGTATAGTTGGGATTATGTTTTCCAATGTGCATTACTTTGCATTTATCAACATTTAATTTCATCTGTCATTTTGTTGCCCAGTCACCCAGTTTTGAGAGATCCTTTTGTAGCTCTTCGCAGTCTGCCTAGGACTTAACTCTCTTGAGTAGTTTTGTATCATCTGCAAATTTTGCCACCTCACTGTTTACCCCATTTTCCAGATCATTTATGACTATGTTAAATAGGACTGGTCCCAGTACAGACCCCTGTGGGACACCACTATTTACCTCTCTCCATTCTGAAAACTGACCATTTATTCCTACCCTTTGTTTTCTATCTTTTAATTAGTTACCGATCCATGAGAGAACCTTCCTTCTTATCCCATGACTGCTTACTTTGCTTAAGAACCTTTGGTGACGGACCTTATCAAAGCCTTTCTGAAAATCTAAATACACTATATCCACTGGAACCCCTTTGTCCACATGCTTGTTGACCCCCTCAAAGAATTCTAGTAGATTGGTGAGGCACGATTTCCCTTTACTAAAACCATGTTGACTCTTCCCCAACAAATTATGTTAATCTATTTGTCTGATCATTTTGTTCTTTACTATATGTTCTTTCAACCAGTTTGCCCAGTACTGAAGTTAGGCTTACTGACCTGTAATTGCCAGGGTCACCTCTGGAGCCCTTTTTAAAGATTAGCATCACATTAGCTATCCTCCAGTCATTTGGTACAGAAGCTGATTTAAATGATAGGTTACAGGCTGCAGTTAGTAGTCCTGCAATTTCACATTTGAGTTCCTTCAGAACTCTTGGGTGAATACCATCTGGTCCTGGTGATTTATTACTGTTTAGTTTATGTATTTGTTCCAAAACCTCCTCTAACGACACCTCAATCTGGGACAGTTCCTCAGATTTGTCACCTAAAAAGAATGGTTCAGGTTTGGGAATCTTCCTCACATCCTCAACTGTGAAGACTGATGCAAATAATTCATTTAGTTTCTCTGCAATGGCCTTATCGTCCTTGAGTGCTCCTTTAGCATCTTGATTGTCCAGTGGCCCCACTGGCTGTTTAGCAGCCTTCCTGCTTCTGATGTACTTAAAAAAATGTTTGCTATTACTTTTTGAATCTTTGGCTAACTGTACTTTAAATTCTTTTTTGGCCTTCCTAATTATATTTTTACACTTTATTTGCCCGAGTTTATGCTCCTTTCTGCTTTCCTCACTAGGATTTAACTTCCACTTTTTAAAGGATGCTTTTTTGCCTCTCCCTGCTTCTTTTACTTTGTTGTTTAGCCATGGTGGCTCTTTTTTGGTTCTCATACTATGTTTTTTAATTTGGGGGTATACATTTAAGTTGAGCCTCTATTATGGTGTCTTTAAAAAGTTTTCCTGCAGCTTGCACAGATTTTACTTTGGTGCTGTAACTTTTAATTTCTGTTTAACTAACCTCCTCATTTTTGTGTAGTTCCCCTTTCTGGAATTAAATGCTACAGTGTTGGGCTGCTGTGGTGTTTTCCCTGCCACAGGGATGTTAAATTTAATTATATTATGGTCACTATTACCAAGTGGTCCAGCTATATTCACCTCTTGGACCAGATCCTGTGCTGCACTTAGGACGAAATCAAGAATCACTTCTCCTCTTGTGGGTTCCAGGACTAGCTGCTCCAAGAAGCAGTCATTTAAGTCATTTAAAATCATTTAACATTTTTTGATTAGCTAGACTTCAGGGTTAAAAATAATATTCAATTATTTTAGCAGCTAAGGATCCAGTTTTGTGAGGTGCTGAGGCTTAACTTTTCAAATGTGGGTGCATACAATTGGGCCCCAAATCCATTTTTGGGCACATAGATAAGTGTGGCCTGATTTTGGGAGGTGCTGATTACCGACAACTCTCACTGAAGCCAATGAAATTTGAAAGTGCATAGCACCTCCCAGAACCAGTCCCTAAATGAACAACTAAAAGCTATAGTGTCAGAAGAGTTAACGGGTACTAAAAAAACTTTTTATTGAATGCAGAATCAGGTATGGCAGTTTTTGTTCTCCTTAGGATGATGTTAAAGCTGCATTATATAGTAGATTTATACACTGGAATAACTTTTCAGCTAAAAGAAATCAGAGATTTTTATTAGGAGTAGCTCATTAAGCCAACTTGTTAGAGCTTTGGTATCTCTTGGGAACCATCTTTTCCAGGATTAAAAAATAATTACTGCAGATGGACAGTTCTCTTTTTCAAAGCTGAACTACTTAAGTAGGTTAAAATTCTAATTAACACTTACTTTACTTAATTATTCAGGCACCAGTTGCAGCTCCATGGTAAAGACTGAATTGAGTTTTGCACTTAAAATAGGGATTCAGCCTGTTTGTTTTACACGGAAAAATCCAGTTTGTTCTCGCCAAAATTGCAGCATTGGCTTTTTGAGCACAGAATGACTTTTTCAAGAATTTGCAAGTAAATCTGTTAAAGTAGGAGTTCAAATTAATTTTAAAAGAAGATGTGATGGGCGCCGCCTCTTGTGAGTGCCTCTGTCAGCTGGGTGTGGTGCTGCAAGCTCTCCTGCCCCCAGCACAGCCCTGCAGGTTGTTGACCTCACTAGGTGGGTCGTCATTGGCTCAGCACTCTGGCCAACCCAGACAGTTTAAAATGGATGAACCCCTCCTGGGGTAGCAAAGGCTTCAACACACTGCCCTCCCCAAGGTCTTCAGCCCCATCTCTGGGCTCCTTTAAGTCTTGCCCTTCACTTGGGCTTCCCAACAGAGCCTTGTCCCCTTCTTGGCACTTAGGCCACTTCACTAGTAGGCCAGTGAGGAGGATCTTGGCCTGTTCACTACTCTGGGCCCCAGCCCAGAGACCCTACACACAACAGCCACACATTGCTTCCTTCAGTTTGCTGTTGCTATTCCCTGGGCCTTTTCCCACGTAGCCTCTTTCTCTTCACCCTGACCTAATGGCTGAAGTTCTTAAATTCTTCCTCCTTGATGAATGCAAGTATCACCAGAGCCTATCTTCTGGTTCTCTTCTTGAGCTCCTGTGACCAGCACTGAGCACCCTTCCTTGCTCCTCTGGTCCCTCCAGGAACTGACCTGCTAATGCCCTGAAGCTCCTTTTATCTGAGCCTGCTGAGCTCTGATTGGCTGCTTGTATGCAACATCTCTTGGCAGGCTCACCTCTACTGCTTCTTCCTAGCGTGGAATGTGGTAAGCCAGCAGGGCCTCTAGCAGGGGGCTTGAAAGGGCTAGGTACACCCAATCACAGAAGCCTTTTGAGAAATTTACAGTTGGTATCAAACCTTTTTTTTTTGTCCCTCATGATCTTAATAATGGAATATCACAGATTGTTCAAACTTCCCGTATAATTAAAACTCACTGAAATAATGTACAGTAGTCTACATTTGAAGAATTGTTTCTAGAACTAATAAATAATTTTTCCTGTTATTCTTCATAACTAAAAATTGCTCCTTCAGCAGAGTCTGAAGAATATTGTTCTATTACAGAGAACTCACAAAGAACCGTCACATTTCAAAATGGCTGTAACCTTCCATTTTTCCTCAATGTTATTGAGGGGACAGTTGCCCCCACATAAGGAAGAATTGAAAAGATCATCTATCTCCTTTTACTCTCAACTGGACTGAGGCCGCTGACTGCCTGAGCAAAGATGGCTACTTTCTCCATTTTCCTGGTCCTCAGTGTTCCTGACAACATAGTGGGCCACCATCTTCTCTAAAGGCAGCTTCGCTTCACCCTCTTGGAAAAAATGGAGTACTTGTACCACCTTAGAGCCTAACAAATTTATTTGTGCATAAGCTTTCATGAGCTACAGCTCACTTCATTGGATGCATTTAGTGAGCTGTAGCTCACGAAAGCTTATGCTCAAATAAATTTGTTAGTCTCTAAGGTGCCACAAGTACTCCTTTTCTTTTTGTGAATACAGACTAACACGGCTGCTACTCTGAAACCTTTGAAAAAATGGGAAACAGTGGCCATTTGAAAGAGGTCTTGCAACTGAGGGAAGCTATGCATTTCATCCATTAAAACAATGGGAGATGGTTACCATTTTGAAAGGTAGGGCAGGAGGAAATGAAAAACGTGTGTGTTTAAGTGTGCGTTGTATATGTATACAAAGGAATATATGGGGTGTAGAAGGGCAGGGGAAGGGGATATGTGTGTGTGTATATGTGTGTGTGTGTGTGTGTGTGTGTGTATGTGTGTGTATGTGTATACAGAGAAATTTGAAGTACAGGAGGGAGGAGCGACTGGGCTAGAGTGTATGTGCAGGGGGAATGTAAGGAGGTGCAAGAAGCAGAGATATTTGGAGGACAGAAGTGGCACTGAGATGTACACTCCTGGTTTCTTTGAACTCTCCAGCATGGCATAAAGAAGCCAGAGTGTACTGGTGAATCTGAAGTGAGCATTTAAAAAATGATTGATACCTCATATCTTCAAATCACTGGAAATATTACATAGTAACATTCCCTTTGAATTTCTTGTTTAGTGTTCATGAATGAAACTCTTAATGAAATGGAAATTCCCAGACAAAATTTATGTTAAAGTGGAGTTAAGGTTGAGAATATATATCAGTAATTTAGGGTAAAATATGTTACAGGGCTATTGTAATTATCCCAGAATCAAGTGTTATAAAGTCAGGAAATTCAGATTTAATGTTGAACTTAAAAAAATGCAAACATATTAAGGTGTTGTATTAAGGAAAGGCACAACTGGGTACCCAAACAAGCTTATCTCTGCCAAATAGTGACACCCTGATGGGGGTCAGGGGGAAAGAGAAAAATTATAATGCTTCTTTAAAATCAGTTTAATCTAATATAGAATCACAAGCACTGACATTTCTTAAATGTATTGGATGATGTCCATTCACTCTGAAATTCCAGGGATCATAATGTTTGGTTTTGTACTGAGAGGTACTCTCAACTTTAACTCCATTTTAATGTAGTTTTAATCTAATATTAATACAATCTACATTAGCTATATCTGCCAAATTATTCTGAAAAGTAGTAATGAAAGTAGCTGTTACCATAGTGCTTATGATTATTCTAGGAATACCTTTTTTTTTAGGATCCTTTCCTAAGTAAGGATGAAGCACCAGGTACTTATTGGCCCTATGAACTTGGACAAGAAATGGGAATCTGGGTGAACAATTCTGATGGAGTAACTCCAGCTGTTGGCAAGGTTGGTTTATTAAATTAGCCTATATGTAGGTAGCAGTGTTGTTTTTCAGTGTTAGCGACTCTTCAAAATCAGAAGTCATAATATGTTAATCAAATACTTACGGTCAATTCCAGGCATGGCCCCCAGGAGATTCGGTGTTTCCTGACTACACTAACCCCAGGACAGCTGATTGGTGGATCCAGATGTGTATTGAGTTCAAAACTGTCCTTGACTATGACGGACTCTGGATTGTATGTCTGAGTATATTTTCCTTCTCTTTTTTCCAAAATAAAGAAGACAACTTGTACATATGTAAAACTTTTTATTTAAGGATATGAATGAACCAGCCAATTTTGGAACTGGCCAGTACCCAGGCTGTGCTCTTAATGACCTCAACTACCCTCCTTATGTTCCTAGTAAGTGCCTTTTAAAAAACTCTTTATCTGGATTGGTTATTTCCTCAAACAGTGCAAAGTTTCTTGTTTTCCATCTTTACTTGCCTATTGTTCCATCAGTATAGATTCAGTTACATAATCATTTAGGGTTCAGTTGTCCCCAGCCCTTAAGGGGGAGACAGCATAAAAACATTCTTCAGTCAGTCTGGCGACTGTGCCAGAGGGCTAAGCAAATGGCATTCCTTGCACTTCTCCAAGTGAAAGACCTGCTTCAAGTTAGTGCTACTGCAGGTATTACCACCCCATGGTCTTTTGTATGGCCTCATCACGCACACTGGTTAGCAGAGCTGGCCTCAAATAGGAAAAAAGTGTACCCTGCAACCTGTGAAAGGATAGCTGTCACAGGGTGGCTGGCCCCTTTAAGCAGAGATGGACCCACCCCCATCTGTGACACAATTAGCTTGCTTCCCCAGATGAGGAGAAGCAGAAAGGTCATGTAACTTGCAGGTGAGGTGCTTTAATTAGGCCTCCTAGTGAAAGATAGGAGGCCTAGGGAAAGTTTGTTGCAGGGAAGGAAGAGCAGAAAGACTCCAAGAAGGAAAACATGGGAGATGCAGCAAAAGATCCAGTGGCCCCTTGAAGGAGTCTAGGTGGGTCTGAGGGGGACAGAGACTGAAAAAAGCTCAGGAAAGACTGAACACTGAGCTAGAGGGATTTCAGAAGTGTGTCTGAGAAGCAGACCCTCAGGATGCAGGAGCTGGGCCCAGCTTGAGACTGGGCTGTAGACTACTCTGTGGTGGATTTTTGTGTTTGTTGTTTTTGGACTGGTATACCCCAGAAGGGGGGGATTATTGTAAAATGACTCGGGCTAAGCCATTGGAGTAGCTAAACCAGGCTGTGGGGGGTTTATCTGAGAAGCCCTGAGGAGAGGAAACTGAGTCAGAGCTGCTGGAGAGCCACCCCAGGCCAAGAGAGGGCACTCAAGAAACAGTGATCCAGCCACAGTGGCACAGAAGCTGTGCTCCTCTGCTGCCCTCACACAAGTGAGCTCCGGGAATTCCTTCTGCAGATTGGCCCTCTGCCCTTTCCCCTACTGTGGGCTACAGCTTTCAACCGTAATTAAGCCCTTAGTGGCTCTCTAAATCACAAGCAGCAGGAAGAAAACTTAGGTATTTCAAGTCCATATTTTATATAGGAGGGAAAAATATTACAAAGATTTGAAAAGGTGTCAAATTCTCTATGTATATACAGCAATAGCAGCTGTGTGTGCTGCACAAGTCTCTGTGGAATTTCTGTGGAAGTGCTTAGATGCTTTGCAGAACCCTCTGTGAATTCCCTCAGGAAGTGTGTGAATTCTTTTCTCCCACGTTGTGTGAATACAGTGTTGCTTTAATGTGAGAACACTGTAAGTTTTATTACAAGTTTGACTTGTGACGTTGTATGGGACAAGGGTATATCACTCTCAAGTCAATGTCACCTCACAAGAGGTTCCTGAATTTAGCATCAAAATAACTTGCACAGATACACACACAATCTTACAATCAGCACAAAGTACTAGTTCTACTAGTATTTCAGTGAGGAGATATCCAATGGGTTATCTTATTAGTAATCTTAAAGGCTCCTTTATTCTCTTCACATTGGCTAAAACAATGCCTCACAGATGCAGTTTTACTGTCTCACTAAGCAGCCAGGACTTTATCATTAGGCAACGTGTAGATCAGCAGTTCTCAAACTGTGGGTCTGGACCCCAAAGTGGGTCATGACCCCATTTTAATGGGGTCACCAGGGCTGAAGTTAGACTTGCTGGAGCCTGGGGCCGAAGCCCAAGCCCCATTGACCAGCCCCGAAGCCCAAGCCCCACCTCCCAGGGCTGAAGCCGAAGCCTGAGGGCTTCAGTCCTTGGTGTTGGGGCTCAGGGTTATGAGCCCCCTGCTTGGGGTTCAAGCTGTTGGGCTTCAGCTTTGCCCCCACCCCACCCGGGGCAGTGGGGTTCAGGCAGGGTCAGGCTTTGGTTCCCCCCTCCTTGGGTCATCCTTTGTTGTCAGAAGGGGGTCGGGGGTGCAATGAAGTTTGAGAACCGCTGGTGTAGATCATGGAATATAGGCAGTAATGAAATTCTATTCTAGGAAGGGAATACACTGCCATCCCAGAATATTTTTTTCTTTGGGTTGTGGTATGCAAGGCTTGAAAACCACTTTTCTGCCAGGCAAGGGAGCAAATTTAGGGCAAATTGTCATGGGCATAGTTTGGGGGAGAGAGCAGGGGGCATTGTCCCCCCAAATTGCAAGCCTTAGGCAGGCGTGGAATTTGCCCTCCCCGCACGTGTGGCCCATTGGCCTGACTGGAGCCCTCCCCCAACTCCCCCAAATATTAAAGTCAAACTACGGCTAGGCAAATTTGTTGCTGTTTTGTACTGGTGCAATTTCATTAAAATAGCATGTAGTTCCCAATTGCCATTTCCCCCCTGAATTCTCTGATTTTGCAGTAAACGTGTGTGAACTGAATCATGAGTTTTGTGTAGTTCTAAGGCCTGATCCACACCTCACTGTAGTCAGTAGGAATCTTTCCTTGAATGGGGCTTTGGATCAGGCCCACTATGTTGTGCTGTAGGTGTCACTTGGATGTGAGAGGTTAAACTTCAGCCCATCTGTGATGAAAGGTCAAGATTCCTAGGCACTTTTCCAAAAAAGTAACTACTGTAGTTATCTCTGTATCCTTGGCAACACTTCTCTCGGGAAGATAGGTTCTAATAAAGTTGTAGGAGAGTGATGGGGTGGACAAACCTCTTCCAGTACCCAACATTAAAACTATGGTGTTAAAACTATGTCCCAGGAAACCAGAAGCCCTGCAGCTGGTGCCAGCAATCCAGCAATTAATCTAGTCAGCATTTCACCAACAGACCCCTGCTGTGCTAGCAAGCCTAATTGGCAGCAGGCAGCTGATACAGTTCATTGTTGGCAGTGAAATATTGGATATTTTTACTTTGTTTTTCTCTGTTGCACTCCAATATGGATGCTTTGTAACAGTAACATTTTTATTTTTAAATCTCCTGTTCCCTCACTGAGGTGCTCAGGACACTGAACAAACTCATGAATGAAACACAACAAAAGTACAATATTATTAAAGATTGTAAAATACTGAAAACAATAGAAATTTTTTAAACTGGAAATATCAAGAAGATTCTCACCCTGCTCCTCTATTTGTAGGAGTTTGTTGAACTTAACTATTACACACAGATCCTACCACTGCTACCCAGGCCAATCTCCCCACTGATTTCAAAGATCAAGCCCTTAAAGGCTTTCCATAGTCACCTTAAGTACACCTCTTTTGTTGTTGGCATTAATTGTACCCACAAATAAGGTCACTGAAATATTTAAGCTGCTTTGCATTCACATATAACAAACTTAGCCACTGTTATCTCAACTGTACCCACAATTATTTGCACCTGTAATCTGAACCCATAAAAATGGAGGCCGAAGATTGAAAAGCTGGCCCTTAAAAAGTAATTTTCTATAAAAACCCCCTTAAGTTGTGGATTAATATACAATTGTGAAAATAAGCTGTATGATCGAGGCAGAAATCAAGGAGGCTTTGCAGTATTTAAAATAAGAATGAATCATGATAATAGGATTCTGTCTTGGTAATTTTATTTTACATTTCCCTTTGTTTCTTATGCAGGACAGAACTGATACTTACTTATCACCAGAATATTACACTTAGCCATAACTAGTGAATTGTCTGTCAAATTACTTGGAAATTGACTGTAAATTAAATGATTCCACATGCAATTCAGCCACAATGGAGACTTTACAGCCTGTTGTGTCAAAGGATCCAATCATAAAGATTCTAGCTCTAGAAGGAGAGTAGAGAGGACATGCTAATATGGTTTTAGATACTGGAGATTACATTTTGTAGTAATTTCAAACATACAATAGCATGGGCTCCACTAGCTCCACTGTCTTTTAAGTCCGACATGCTGCAGGGAAAGAGAGGCAGGATTTGAGCCTAGTTATGAATTCTTACTCTGTCACAGAGGCCTTACAAGTCACACTGCTTAATTGCCATCTACAATGATAGTGATATGCAAATTGAGGACCCATGATTTCAAATAATTATGCAAGGTCTTTGTGCCTTTGCATTTTTATTTTTGTTTGACACTGGAATTTACTAAAGTTTGTCACTCAATAGGAAACAAGTGTCACCCTGTAGGATTATTATTGATTCAGTGATTTTTCCTTTTGTGTGTTAGTATTTGAATCTACATTACCTTTCTAAAAGATCTGATTTTCTAGGCATAGAACTGGACTACATTAACACAGCCTACTCAATAGAAACATCCCTTTGAACATAATATATCTAGGCATTTCCAGGTGCCTGGTTTTCGACTGGAAAGTCTAATCAAAATGGGAACCTGACAGTGTCCGGTCAGATGTCCTGGCTGGACACCCAAAGTCCGGTTATTGGAGGCGGGGGAGGCAGGGAGGTGCCGGGTCATCACCTGCGCCAGCCACTACTCAGCTTGGGTCAGGCGCCTGCAGCTCCCAGACCCGGCTTTGCAAGTGAGTCCCTCCTGACCTGGGTGGGCAGTGGGTGGGAGGGGAAAAGCAGCGAGCAACGGGGGGGGGGGGTAGGGGGAAGACGAGTGAATGGAGTGGGACATTGGGGGAAGAGGCAAAGCAGAGGAGGTTCTGGCACTCCTGCTGGAGTGTCTGGTTTTAAATATTACCAAGTTGTCAACCCTATGCTATGTCCATCTAGAAGAAGGTTTGTCACTATTGTCTTTAAACACACAGCAATCTAAAAAGAATAGATCCTGCAGTGCTTCAGCTTTTATTCCTTTTAAAATCTTCAGGATTTTGTTCTATATTGTAGTATTTCTTCATTGAATACAATTGTGAAGAGGTTTGAAATTTGATCTGAATAATTCTGTAACTTTACATGTCATTCTCAGGAATTATCGATTACTCTCTGGCTCAGAAGACATTATGTCCAGACTCAAAAACTTATCTGGGGGATCATTATAACACACATTCTCTCTTTGGCTGGTCACAGACACCACCAACTTTTGTGTAAGTCATCAAGTATCTCCTTCTAAACATGCAGTTTAAACAAGAATTTAAGGACAGCTGGTGTTACATGGGAAACTTTGAAATGGGCTCTACTTAGAAATATCTGTTTAGTTCTCTTTGCTTTTTATGTACTAAGGACAATTTCAAGGAATCAGAATCTTTGCTTCTGTCATGTTAATTTATTTCAGATAAAGTGAAAGGGCCTAATTCTGATAGGGCCTAATTCTTCAGCTGTTACTCATGTGAAACTAAACTGAGAAGTTCAGTGACTTCTGTGAAAGTTCTCCCACACAACAGCTACAGAATCAGATCTAGTGATTTCACAACCATTTCCCATAGCAGCTAATTATGATGTCATATGTAAAGGAGTATTTATTACTTTAGAGGAAGAATCAAAAATATAGACTCCCAAGATAACAAAAATCCTCTTTTCATGGACATGTCTTGACTTGCCTGGAGAGTATATTATTTTTTTGGCATAAGTCTGTGATGTGGCAAGGAAAACCCAAAGGGCATTCTGGTGGAGTTACATTGCACTGCAGTTATAGGTTAATGTAAAAATTATCATTTTTGCAGCTGGAAAATGCTGAGCTATTTCAGACTAACGGTATCTGTCACTATGAAACTAGAGTTAGTTCAAAGGCTGGATATGTTTTTTAGACTCTCAAAAAAGAAAAATCAAATGGGCACATCATGCTTGTTTTCAGTACAAATTGAGGTTAGACACAATTCTTTTTGTTGTATTAATAAAGAGCCAAAACCTGGCGTCCTTATGTTGTTTTTACTCAGTCTTAACATTAGTATTTACTAACGGTAGTGTGGGCCCCATCATTCTGCTACTTTCTGTACAACCACATAAGAATACACAGTCTCTGTGCCAGAGAGAGCTCGGTAGAGAATTCAGATGTGGCCCACAATCTCACACCCTGGTATTTAGGATATTAAAGGAGCCTATCCTTCAGTCCACCTCCACATCTGAAAAACTGCCCTGAGGCTTTATAACCAAGTATTCTGCCACCCACAAGGCAGTCCATCGCAAACAGTAAGGCTGTGTGCTCTGCATGCTGTGTCAGCTGTACAGACCTAACACAGAAAGTAAAGGTCAATTTTGGCCCTTTTCATATCTGTTTTATTTCAGCTTCATAAACATAGCACCACACAAAAGTGCCTTTCTCAGCCATCCTCCTGCTTCTGAAGAATAGCACTATTCATGAGAAATACAAACATTTTATTCAACCAAACACAAAGAATTCTTGAAGACAGAAAAATCATTTTCAAAATATAAAGTAGCTCCTAATGCATCTAAAAACAGAAGCAGGGTGTGCAGTAGAACTGGGCAAATACTGCAAACAATATTCCGAGAATATTCATTTGGATTTTTTAAAAACAAATGTCTTCCATGGCTGTGTTCATGCCCCTTTTGCATTCACTTTCCACAAATAATAATCTAGTAAATGATGTTACTGGCAGGAATGTTTATCAAAACTGCATATATTGCAGAATATTTGCAGAAATTGAATTACAAAGTAATAATCATGAGTATTTGTATCTAAAATCTGATTCTAAGAAATCCAATCAGGTAAGAGAAACCTGTCATGTGATCTGTTTCCAGTCAAATAGGATGGCTTTTGAATACTGAATACTTGCAACAATCAGCTCTCACACAATTTACAGCCCGAGAATTATCCACAGATGATGTTCTGAGAATAACTTCAAACAAATGTATTTGAGAAAATCAGATTTGGTTCTGTGATGACTCACAAAGTGGTAAAACTTGTTAAATTGTTTGTTACAAACTAGTCATCCAGCTCTAGTTTATTGTTTTCCACCCATTACTACTACTCAGCACTGTGTTGCAAGTGTGGGGCAGTAATTTGCCCCAAACATAAAGCTGGATTATCTGAGGAGACCTATACTAAGGTTTAGGGAAGGCAGATTTCTTTGCCAGTAATGCTCCAGGATGTTACTTCTAAAAGAGACCTGGAGTCTTGTTTTATGTGGCCATTCCATCAACTGGCCCCCTTGAACTACAGAACCATACCGATTCCATTGTGTTTCAGGCATTGCACGCCTTGCAGTGGTTAGCGCATAAGCTTAATGTTTATTTATTTGTTTATTTGTATGAAAACCAATCAGTTTGTTCTAGAAATGTCAACATAACACATTTTGAAAAATCTATGCCAGTTAAAGAGCCAGTACAGTAAAATACTTAGATCACTTATATAAATGTGTGTGACAGCACTTTTGTGCAAATCTCATTAATAAGGGAAACTGATGAGGATAATACACAAAAGTATTAATAATCTAGGCTGCAGTTTTCCAGGGAGCATAAGGAGTTAGGTGCCCAAATCTAAGTGAAATTGAATAGAATTTGGGTTCCTAACTTTCAGTGTTTTACCAGGACAGGAAATGGGGAGAAATCAGTGAAAGGAAGTATGCATTTTGTTTAGCGTAACTCAAGATTTCTTTCATAGTTTGATTTGGTGCTTGTTTGTTACTTCCATTTGGCTTTATACTTGCCATCAAAGCAATACTCAGGGGTTGAGGGGAGGGATAGCTCAGGGGTTTGAGTATTGGCCTGCTAAACCCAGGGTTGTAAGTTCAATCCTTGAGGGGGCCATTTAGGGATCTGGGGCAAAAATTGGGGATTGGTCCTGCTTTGAGCAGGGGGTTGGACTAGATGACCTCCTGTGGTCCCTTCCAACCCTGATATTCTAATACTTTATTATCTAATAGTACTACATAAACAAATTCCTATATTAAAAGCAAAGTAGTACAATTATTTTTATACTGTGAATGTTATGGGAAAAGACATGAGACTGGATAACCATGTAAATGTAGAGGGGTGTCAGACTTACTAATAGCAATATGAATATAGACATTAGAGTTTATTGTCAAGGCTACAGATTAGACATGGTAATTTTGGGAGGAGTCTTGATAACATCAGAAGTCATCATAAATATTATGAAAAGACAGGGGCATACTCTGCAGTAACAAACTATGGCAACATTTCTCCTCTGAGATTCGCATAATATTTCTCAGTTTCACTCTTCGCTCTTCCTATAATTGCAGATAAATTTTGATCTCAGTAGGAGTTCTGTACATGTAAGGACCGCAGATATTGGAGCTGAGTACTTCTGTGTGGAGCTGAGAAGAGAATTTTGCCCTACTTTTGAAATGACTTTGAAACTTTATGAAATATTTTGGGGACACCTCATATTTTGGGTACTTAACCACTGCTGTCCCTTCTTTCCCATTCTGTAAGTCTCCATGTTCATCCAGATTTTTAATTTCCCTCCTCTTTCCGTGTCCTCAAAAGAGTACTGTCTTAAAGTTTAGGTGTTGCTTTGCAGCCACTCTCTTTCCTTTATGTAGTGCCCTGTCAAGTCTTGATAGTCCGGAGTTTTCAGGGGGCCTTCATGGTGAGTTCACCAGCCTGGTTCTTTGTCTGACCATGTTCTTGCCAAGTACCTCACTCTATTAGCCTTCTGTGCAGTCCTATAGTTTGTTTTGGGTGTAAAATTTGGACAACTCGTCACCTGGACTTTCATCCAACACCTACGCACGCTCAAGGAGTGTGGACATGCTCAGGGTCTAACTGATCACCATATTTGGAGTTGGGAAGGAATTTTCCCCCATATCAGATTGGCAGAGACCCTGAAGGATTTCCAGCTTCCTCTGCAGCATGGAGAACGGTGCACTTCCATGTTTAAACTAGGTGAATTCTCTTTAACTTTAAGTCCTTAAACTCTGATTTGAGGATTTCAGTAACTCAGCCAGAGGTTAGGGGTCTATTACAGGAGTGGGTGTGTGAGGTTTCGTGGTTTGCAATGTGCAGGTCAGACTAGATGATCACAATGGTTCCTTCTGACCTTAAAGTCTATGAGTCTAACTCACTTTACCTGCTTATTTAAGCATTGTCCCATTTTCACTCAGTCTCTCACCCACAACTAACTTGCTAACTTATTTGCACAACATTTCCAAACAACACGGACATCTTAAACTAAAACAAAACATGAATATAAGTAGGGATGACACAAGTTCCAGTATTTGTACGTTTCCTTGTATTTGTGTGTATATGTTTCTCACTGGCCTTTTTTTTTAAATAATTTGGGGAGCTTTTGGAGTATCAAACTATTGAGAGATCTGGTCTTCTCATAGTATGTTTCAGTTTCTGGATGGTGGAAATTCCACAACAAGACCTGCTCTAGTTTTATTTCAACCTGATAAATGGCTCTCTAAGGGAAAACCAAGCCTCAGAAGAACATAAATACAAATCGTGAGAGATTCTTATGTTCTTAGTCACATACATTCAGATTCATGAGGAACCTGAATGAGTACACGACCCTAAACTTCATGGATTCCATGATCTGCATGACAATCATGACATACATTCTTACCAACTTATGGTTGTCATTTTTCTTTACAAGGATGCAGTACTGATTTCTGTATTTTACATGACTCAAGAATGTAACGGACCACAATAATAGTTATTATATGGATAAAACTCTCATTGACCTTAACAAAAATTTTGCCTATATGGGGACTTCAGAATTAAGCTTATAATGTGAAAACTGCTTTTGCTGGGTTTTCTTCACTGTATGTTTATGCATTTTTTCCCAGTGCTGTTCAGAAGGCCACTGGAAAGCGAGCATTCGTTCTGAGTCGTTCTACATTTGTCGGAAGTGGGAAATATTCCGGTCACTGGCTAGGTGACAACTTTTCACGCTGGAAAGATATGCACATGTCAATAATTGGAATGTTGGAATTTAATCTCTTTGGGATTCCATATGTAAGTCTGTCTAAAGGCTCTCACTGTTTCATACATAATACCGTTTGAAATTAATCCAAATGTTTGCTTAAATTAAATGCTTGATATGGCAAGCAGGTGCTGATTAAATTTAACTTTGTCAATTTTTTCTAGTTAAAGAAGAATCAAAGATTCTCATATGAAACAATTGTGTGATGTGCCAGTGTAACCCACACACCTTCTGGGTGTGGTGTTCTGTCCCATCTAGTGGCACCAAGACCACTTAAAGAGAGAGCGATTGAGTCTGCTCTACAGCCTTAGCTAACAGCCAGTTGGCTTTTAGGTCATGTGGTAGAAGCTCATGCACTAAGCTCCAGAGGTCCCAGCTTTGATCCTGCCTGCCCAAAACCAGGGTCTGCATTACACCAGCAAAAATAGATTTCCTTCCTGATATATGTTTCATCATTCATATTCCAAACTATATTTCTAATTTTGCAAGCTGAATTGAAGAAATAATACAATTATTAAAATATAGTCAAATCTATATTGACATTCTCAGTCCCTGCAAATTTTTTTCCATGTTCATTACACTGTATTGTGGGACCACCTGATAAAATCACCAGAAAAATGTCCTTTTGTTGACCTTTATTAACAGGATTCACTGTAACATTGATTTAGGGCCTGACTGTGCAACTCTTACACTCATGAGCACTTATTTAAGTATTATGTTTCTTCAGATTGGTGCTGATATCTGTGGGTTTCTCCTTGATACAACTTATGAACTCTGCTTACGATGGATGCAACTGGGTTCATTTTATCCTTTCTCCAGAAATCATAATGGAGAGGGCCAGATGGTAAGAAAGCAAAGCTACTAAATGCCGCAGCCCTTGATTTTCATATTCATCATTGTAATATTTAAATTGTACTCTCAGAAATCATTCTGCATTTTTGTGAGTAAATCCTTGTTGGGTGAAGAGGAATCTTTTATATGGTGCAGTGCTATCAGATGTCACGCACAGAAGGGATTGTTATGCATTCCCATAATTTAAAAATGGATGGAAACTTTAAAAAAAAAGTCTAATATCCCAAAGCTGCATAGAAATAAATTTGTTCACAGTTTACAATTACAAAAATGTAGATAAAAATCACTTCCTCCATGATTTACCTACCAACACCCTAGTTTTTGTTTCCTGTTCTCTTTTAGGTGTTAGTGATGTTATCAAGTATTGCAGGGAAACAATTATTTGAAGGCAAATGAAGGAGGAACAGATTTGCAATTATCTCCTGTCCATAAATTATCTCCTGTCCATAAATTATTGTTTGGTTGTAATTTTAAAATATGAACATATAAGATATCCTTTTATTTGCTTAGAATGTTTTTAAAATGCTTTTATGTTCACCTTTTAACATACATTACAGGAAGGGGTAGACAGGGTACAGCCTGCATTATCTTAAATTAAGCTTCAGACATATATCATAATTAGAAATTTTAGACAAATTATATTTCTTATACATTAGAAACTTCAAGGACAGTAGCAGTAGAAACAACAGTTACTCAGCCTAGAATAATTGAAATCTGAAAAAAAACAACTAAACTTAATTCATAACTGAAAAAGCGCATGATCAAATCTAACTCTGTATCCATATACTCATTCTAGCTCTTATCTCAGCTAGAAAGAAATGTCATGTTGTTTCTAGCTGCTGAAAGGTTGAAGGTCCTCTGGTCTTTGGATATACATTATATTTCTCCACTGTGCTGTAACAAGAAAGATTCTGCTATTACAAGAGGCTGTTTTTACTTTTGTAAGATGAAATGTGCAAAGATGGAGTTCATGTTGTGACCGTTCACTTTCATTTTGCTGCAAGGCCAGATTTTTAAAGGCAGATGTAACAGGGGCACCCACAAACATTCACATTTGCCTGCACAAGTGGGTATGTGCCTTTAAAAATTGGGCAATTGCACATGGAAACAGGCACAATGGTTGCTATTAAAAAGTCAAGACTTGCCCCCATATTTAACTTCCAGTGGCATAGGAAATATCAAAGTATTTCCCTATAATTAGAATAGGAAATGTCTGGTTTTTCAGATACTACTGTGGGTAAATATTCTGTGTGTAGGGTGTCCACTGTATTTAGATTTATAGTTATCTGATTTGCGCTCGTGCATGCACCCATTTGTGCATGAATATGTAAAATTGTGTTTGACCTACATGAGAGTATATTTGTAGTCTACATACAGGTTGGTAGTTAATTTGCATGTCAAACATGAGTGCATACAATGGAAACATAAACATATGCCTACATGAATGCTTTCTTCATGAAGGCTGTAGCTTATCAACTCATAAATAAGTAGGTCAAGGGCCCAATTCCGTCATCCTTATGTTGATGGATCCATTTGAGGAGTAAGGCATTAGTAAGGGCTGCAGAATAGGGCCCACATGATGTTCCCCCTACACCCTCAAATTACTACCTGCCAATTCAAGAAAAAGTGAATTGAGCAACTAGAATTAATTCTTTCTTATACTGTTAAAAATCATAAAACAGTTCTGTTCATTTTTTGTAAAAGTCTAATTTGCAGGGAGCTTTGAGTGACTCAGCGACTGACTATTTTTACTGTATTTAGGCAATATTTGTACACTAGGGCTGTCCAAGTGGTAAAAATATTCCACTTTTAAAAAGTAGCTGGCATTCCAGAGCTTAGAAACCAGTAGGAAACATGGTTATTGACTAATGCAGATGTATGTATAAAAGAGGGTAAAAATAACTAAAAAAAACCTTAAGTGTAATATTAAAATTTGATCTTAAGCATCTGGTTTGTCTGACTCACAGGGATGTTGCATGGCTTAATAATATGCTTGCCTGAAAAACACTAGATAATATAAAAGCAAAATTTTCTTATTTCTGTTCCTTTTATGTTTCATTATTCCAGGAATTCATAATGCAGTATTTTAAAGAGAAACTGACTCATTTAAGGAGAAATTTTTAAAACAGATATGGAGTCTTACAACTCCTTTTCATGATCTCAGTCCATAGTTTCTATGAACTTCAATAAATAGCAGAGTGAATCCACTGAATACAACAGGTCAACAATATCCAGTGAATTTTTGAATCTGCTCTTTCTCCTTCTGAGGAGGCCATACAGTTTCTAGTGAGGGTCTTTTTGACAAAACCTTAAAAATAGAAGTCCTGTCTTCTGTGTATAGATTTTAGGAATGAGGGTTGAGCTTTTTAAAGTAGGGCAGGGGACTGAACACATTTTCGATTAATTTTGCTGGAAAATGTGTAGCTAAATTTCCTGCACTGCTTTCAAATCACAACCTGGCTTTTAGTAATGGCCTATCCTATTGTGCCCTAAGAATTATATGCACAAATATTTGTAAGCATAATTGATGTCATTAAGACTAACTATCTAGTAGTATTTGAAATCAGGTAGGTAGATGTCTAGGTTCAATTAAGCGTGTCCCCAAAATATTTGGTCTGCATTTATTTGCATCCAAAAATTGTAGTGCAGAGTAACAAACCAAGTTGAGACCTCATAAAAATAAGTATGAAATCTTGGCCCATTGAATTCAATGGGAGTTTTGCTACTAACTTCAGGGGGGCCACAATTTCACCCAAAGGCCATAAAATCACAAAGTACTTTTCATACAGGTTTGTCTCTATGGTCTTGGCCAAAAGAATTTCCCTCTTCCCTCTGTTTGGCAGCATATTGAGTATCCATTTTCCATTTATCTTCCACATTCTACCCCAGAGGTAGCTGCATTTCAGTGGTGAAATGATTTCTAAATATACAGAGTCTGATCCTGAGAGGACCTAAAAATCTACAACTCTCAATGACTTTAGTGACCTTTAGGGCAATTGCGGGTGCTCAGCACCGCTAAGGATCAAGTCCATGGCTTATGACGTTCACAGATATATTTAGGAATAAAAGGTTTCTAAATCAGTTTAAGACTGGATTCTTCTTATTTTCTATACTATTAGTCTAGGGTTTTTTTTTTTTTTACTCTAAGCATTCAGCTGTAGACTGTTCATGTCAATAGAAGCTTTTCTTAAATTATGACAGGCTACTTTCTTTGTAATAATTGCATATTTGTAAACTTAAATACAAAACAAATAACTTTTTCTTTGGTAGGAGCAAGACCCTGCAGTGTTTGGAGCAGAATTTGCTGAGATAGCTCGGTCTACACTATTGATTAGATACACGCTGTTGCCTTATTTGTACACCTTATTCTTTGACTCTCATGTCCATGGAAACACAGTGGTGCGAGGATTAATGCATGAGTAAGCTATCAGTCTCTTTCCTATCTGTCATATTGTATTCATATTTATTGCAGATCCAGTGTAACAATTATTTTATATTTATTTTGATGATAATAATAATAATAATAATGATAAAATTGTATCCCTCTGCCTTAACAAGAGAAGTTTACAGTAAAACAGTACAAATATTTTGCATCGTTCATGTAACATTTAACTTAGATTTTACGTTAAAAGCAATATTCCCGCCTCCTTAAATAAATAACAATTGAGGAAAGTTCCCAGGTGTTTGTTTAATAGAATGGGTCTTATGATGTTTCAAATATTTATTTTTAATATTTCTGCTTAACAGTGTTTCTGTCCATACTTTTTACCATTAGGACTCTTTGGATATTCATATCAAGGGTAAATAGCAGTGATTTAATGCACATTAATAAAAGAATCCCTCATGTAGTCTTCAGTGATGTGAAGTTTGTAGTCCTATCTATTCTCCACTTCTGCTATCAATACTTCAAGGCCAGATCTTGCAGTCACTTATTACTGGGCATAGTGCTTGCATTTGAAAGCAGTCTCATTGCTTCAGTAGAATTAATCAAGTTTCTAAAGCTACTTAGATGTTTGTAGCACAAAAAAGTTCTATGCATTTGATCTGATATTTCTTGAGAAATTAAATGGAATCATTAAGGGTGATATTGTAGGATTTTACTTGATATTTTTCTTCTTTATAGAAGAGAAAACTGAAATCTGCGTGTTTTCTTTTGGTATCTTATTAGTTCACAAAGACTTACTGTGAAAGTTGTGTTTTTAAAGATGTCCTCCCAATAATAGTTTTAGAATCATGGAACTAGAAGGGAGCTCGAGAGGTCCTCTAGTCCAGTCCCCTGCACTCATGGCAGGACTACGTATTTTCTAGACTATCCCTGACAGGTGTTTGTCCAGCTTGCGCTGAAAAATCTCCAATGATGGAATCTGGCCATGTGGTCGTTGCAAATAACATACAACAACTGTGGCCTGTTGGATTCTGCTTTGTGTTTTAGTGCCTCACACTGAGGCAATGAAATAATAAAAGAATTCAATAGCTCCACAGCTAGAAAAGGACTTGAAGTGATGGTCTATGACAAACAGCTTTAAAGACTACACCATATGTGCATGTTAAGATTCAAGACTTGGTTAATATCTTTAAAAAAGGAAAAGTGGGACAACATCAAACAGTGGGAAATGTGTATAGGCTAACTAGCTTTCATAGACTATGAGAAACACAGTAGATTGGGGCATGAGTAGAAGGGCCTGCATTTTCGACATGAGTCAGTTCATTTGCATGCCTAATTTATGCTCATGATTGCAAGATCAGCTGTGGTGTTTGTATGTACAAACAGCCAATTAGACATATAACTGGTATTTGTATGTGCAAATTAAATACATAAACATAAACACTTTCATCTTCTCCTTTGGATACATTTGCTTCCCTATGATTTCCCACTTACTCTCACCCTTGCATAGGATATTTTTATCTTTGTATTAATATTATTACAGCTAAATCAAGAGTAAAGAAAACTTGTTGAATCAGTGAAAAGCTTTTGAGGTTAGAATTAAGAGAATTTAAAAGAAACAAACTTATTAGGGTAAGCCTTTAAAAACAACCAAAAATCTTAGCTATTTTAACAGCCAGACAATTCAGAAAACTCTGAACTTTTACAAAGGATGAAACTGGGATTGGTTATAATACATAAACTCAGATATCAAAAACAGATTTAAAAATCAAAAATCCTGGTGTATGATGATCTCCTGACATACACTCTGCAAAGCCCTAAACATATAACCTGTGTTGTTTGTTTTCAGTCTGTTGAAGCGATCACCTTTATAAACACCCTGTTAAAAAATCAAATTATAGCTTGTTATTTCATATATGTCTGAGGTAGTGGGACTGTTGCAGGAAGAAAAATAAATGGGTTCCCTTCTTAAATCCCTTCTTCTTGCAACACGTTCAAATTTTTATAAGAATATAAATATCTTTATCAAGCAAAGTTTCTTACTGAAAGTTTTCTGTCACACACCCAATTAGGTAGAGCCTGGAGCAAGTCCTCAGGCACATGAACCTTTGACTCAATATACTCTCCCAAACTCTCCACTATTTTAACAACTAGAACATTGGGTACATTTCCCTTTGTTTTTCAATTGCCACAGTTCTTTTGGAATTACTAAGATACTGAACTCCTTCAGGATCAGATACAATGTGCTATGCACATATAGAGGTATGATGACACAGACACCATTGAGAGAATCCTTTCCTAAGCAATAAAACCACATAAAGTCAGTGTATGGAAACTTTAGCAATGTCATATACATTTCAAAATAACTGAAGGACATTAAAGGTAATGATGACACCATTAGAGCTAGTCAGGAATTTTTTGATTAAACATTTTTCTGTTAGAAAATGCTGATCCATATTCAGACAAGGTCAAAATGAGAGCGAGACCCCAGAACACTCAATAGCCCAGTGATTACTGGGCATTCATGCTTTACTTTTGCTCTGTCTGATTCAGAGCAGGAACTTTAGAGTCTCCTGCATCCCATGTGAGCGTCACAACGACCGGGCTATGTGGTATTCTGAGGTCTCTCTGTCTCTCTCTCATTTTACCTTCCTGACTAAATATGAATCAGCTAGTCAGCTGGACCATTGCCTGTGATGTGTGCCCCTCCCCTTTCCCCCTTTTTTCTCTTTAACAAAAAATAATTCAAAAGGTCTAGGTCTTGTTCTGATCCAGATTGAAAACAAATGATGAAACCTGAATTATTTTGCAAAATGGAACTCTTGTTTTCCAGCCAGACCTAAATAAGACTGTGTCTTACAGGTAGCTAAGGCAATTACTTTTATTCTTTGTCTGATGACTGGTGTGTAAAATATTTACTGTAAAAGGACTGTGTTTAAAGTTAAGTAGTGTTACATCTTCAGCATGAAGAATCAATTATGTAATACCAGTTCTATGTCTGGCAGTCAGAGATTTGGTCAGTTTCTGCAGCCATTTGACAAATGTCAATTAATTTAGGCAATGTAGATTGAAAGGCTTGCAGAGAAGGCCATAAATACTTGAATGTACTCTCAGGGAAGCATCAGTTATTCTGCAATAGGACTTTGTGTGCTACATCATCTTCCAAGGAGAGGGCAGTTCTCTTTTCCACCTGGATATAGTGGCATCTCCTCTTGGCCAGAAGCTGGGAATGGGCAACAGGGGACGGATCACTTGGTGATTGCCTGTTCTGTTCATTCCCTCTGGGGCACCTGGCACTGGCCACTGTCAGTAGACAGGACACTGGGTGAGATGGACCTTTGGGCTGACCCAGTCTGGCCATTCTTATGGATTTGCCATGAAAAACACTGCACCCTTTGCTGGAAGGACATATATGAGCCTCCTCAGTGTATCAGCTCCTGATTTTCAATTAAGGAGACATTACTTTCCAACAATAATATGCTCCTTGTGTGTCTGTATTCAGACACCACAGTCATTACTGGAGACAGAACTTGGGACTGTAAACACTGAAAATACAGGCCTCTTCCACTTGAGCTAAGGAAGAGCTCCTTTAGCTATGGGGTCATGAGACTCTGGATTAACCACTAGAAAGTATCATGAACACATGCAAATGAATAGTTTAGGAGGGAAACTTTGTATTCACTGGAAAATATCAGATCCCCAAGACTCTCTCCATTGCTCTTTACTCTATCAGTTTCATGATCTATGTAACAGGGGTAATGCTATTCTGTTTACCTACACTGTCAGCTGGTGTTAAAACTTGCATAAACCTGCAGAAGTTCTACTGATTCTGTATGGCAGATGTACCTCATTAACTCCATCCATGATAAAAGAGAGATGTAAGTGGCTGGTCTGCAGAGAGAAAGGGCAGAAGAGGTCCCCAAGGGACAACTAGACAACCAGGCAGTGGTCCACATAGCGAATCATCAGTCAGCAAAGTTGGCATGGGTAATGAGACTAGTGAGGGCATTTTGTTTTACATATATGTGTATGTGTGTGTGGCCAGGGTAGAAAATGGCATTGTAGATGCTCTAACTTGTTTTCAGGACAATAGATTCCAAAAATGTGCACTGTGTGCCAGCACAAATCCACAGGTGATGTCTCACCCATTATGGAACTATGACTATGGTTAGCTACAGGATTAACTGAAAATACTTTTTGCCCCAATGATTTAAGGGCTTACTTGGCCAACCTCATTGAATTCACAGAATTCGGGAAGGTATCCAATGTCATTGGCCCATCCCCAAACATTAGGTGGGTTGATATGCTCTGTCTTTAGCGCGCTGTGGATTGGCTTCATCCACTACATTGGGTTGCCCAACTGGTTTATCCTTTTAGTGCAGACTAGTGGGAGTCCCTGACCCATGTAGAGGATTTGTGGTAAGGAAATTATTGGAGGGATGAGTGCAGAGGTGATGCATGCAGAGAAGGTGATAGACATCCCATAACCATATAGAGTCTATCAGGGTTAGTGGATGCTCTATGCTCTGCATTTGGTGTTGCCCTTTTTCAATGCCTTCACTGTTAGTGCACTGGTCCCACAAGCAGCCAGGAACAGATCCAGGTGTATATTAGAATTCACAGATGTTTATCTTGGATGAGGAGTAATGTCTTTATGCTTGAGGTATTCTAAAATGTATCAAACACGACAGATGGGTGAATAGTGCCCCTCTCCAATGTTACATTTTAATAAAGTTTCAGCCTGCCACTTAAAATCTACCCCTGTGTCTGTTCTCTTCCACTTGAATATCCAGATCAATGAATTCAGGAATGCTGAAGGTAGCATAGCTACAGGAGGAGTTCCCCAGCAGCTCTGTGCCTGCTGGAGGAATAGTGTTGTTCAGCAAAGGCTGATCAATATTTCTATGAGGTACAGTTTGGAGGGAGTTGGAGAGTCTGGATCTTGATGAGGAAGGAAGGTTTTAGAAATAATGTATCTCATACTTGCACCTTATGAGGGTTTAGGGATCTTTTCATGCATTTTCTCCAGGCTGCTCTTCTGCTCAGGTGACTGACAGATCTGAGTTCCATTGGCATTTGTAAGTGTTGAAGACCAAGTGGCTCTTTTGATCCCCCCCAAAGGCCTGTACTTCCCAGGAGGCCAGAATAGTCTGATATCCAAACATGTGGCCGCCAAAGTAGTGCTTTAGGCTCCCTGCTAGTACTTTACTGAGGGAGTAGGATGAACAGCTGGATGTTTCTTACCAATGGGGCAGTCTGAGCAGGCTAAGTCTTGTCTGGAGGTGGCATTTCAGGTATGGTGTGTATCCGTGAACTAAGCTGAGTAGCCTGCTTCTCCACAGGGCCATTGGTACGGGGTTAGCCCTCTAGATTCTAGAAATCAGGTTTGATAACTAAAGACTTTCTTCTGTTTACACACTAAGGCATTGTTTATAGTGGCAATGGAATTATTTTCGCTATACTGTTCTTAAAGATGGTTAGCATGAAATACGTTTAAATATGGTTTGCCTGGAGTATAAACTTGTCTCAAACCGTATTCTAGGCTAGTTAACAGCCTAGTACAAAGACAAATACATGATTACATGTATACTCTAATACATGTAAAATAGATGTGACTTGACTCTGTTGGCTAGGAAAACTGTGTTGAACTATGTTTTAAATCATGTTTCAGTCAACAATATATTATTGCCAGTATGGATGAGGTCTAAGTTATTGATCCTAAAGGCTGGGAAATGAGAAACCAAAACTTCTTGCTATCAATCATGAAAAAGGTATCTGGATATTGATGGAACACACTAATGTAGGAAACCAGAGACTGTTGGTGCAGTGAGCAAATCACAGGATCAAAATATTTCACAAGGTCTTTGAAAAAAAAATAAGATTTGAATTAACAATGGGTATCTTTCTTTCAAAACTAGATTTACTTCTGATCGGCAGACTCATGGAATAGATACAGCTTTCCTTTGGGGACCAGCTTTTATGATTGCTCCAGTTCTTCAAGAGGCAAGTATTCTAACTTTAAAATGTTATAATATAGGAACCAAAGAGATTAATACTGTTCAGGGCTTTAAAGCACAGGCTGGGTGATCGTATATTTATCTTCATCATCCACTTTTTTAATCCATTCTCAATCCCTGAGGAGTCAGTTTCACAAACAGACCTAGCTGTACAGAAAGTACAACTATACGTACACAGGCTGGATTCTCCTACTTGCCGAGTCTCATGTTGCAGATGTCCCTGAAGGGTGCCGTCTGTAGCCGTAAAGGGATTGTAGATTTTGGAAGCAGGAAGAAGAAAAGCCAAGACAGAGAAACATATAGAATGACTGCCAGCTTGTGGACAAAGCTGTTAAACTATAAATTAAAACTGCCCAAAAAATCTTGGAATTGGAACTTGTGAAAGAATATGCTAGGGGTTTCCCAACACCAAATCCAAATGAAACCAAAGTCCTTCTGTTAAGCTGATAATGACAATTTCATATACAGTTGTAGCCATTTTGATCCCAGGATATTAGAGAGACAAGGTGGGTGAGGTAATATCTTGTATTGGACCAACTGCTGTTGGTGAGAAAGACAAGCCTTTGAGCCACACAGAGCTCTTCAAGTCTATATAGCTCAAAAGCTTGTCTCTCTCACCAACAGCAGTTGGTCCAACACAAGATTTTATCTCACCCACCTCGTCTCTCTAATGACAACATTAGTTAGTTACTTTCTGATTGGTTTAAAAAAAACCCACTGTCCTGTGGATGCACAGGGCATTTCCCCATGTTGTGTGAGGCCATTAGGACCACTGATTCTTTTCTACCATTGAGTCTGAAGTACCAGGTGCACAGTGGGTTTGCTTGCAATCCTTAGTCTGCACCTGGACTCTGCTGCCAATGGGGCTTAATGGAGGGCACCTGGGCTTTAAAACAGGGGAGACTGCTGCAGGTTGTTGGCAGATGGCTGCAGACACTGCAGGGAATAAGAAGGCTCCTGCAGGGCTCTGAGTTAGCAGGCGGGAGATACCACTAGGGATGACCCATGAAGAAGGCCAAACAATAGTGGGGCAGAGGCAGGAAGATGGATCTCAGGGAGGAAGGGCTGTCCCTAGCTTGGAACTGGAACAGAAGGGTGGTTGAACCCTGAGGGGAAGACAGACCCTCAGAGAGAGGAGGGGCTGTGCCCAGCTTGGGACTGGGGTGAAAAAAATAAACCTTTAAATAGAGGATAGACCTTCAGGGAGGGGGAGCTGGGCCCATCTGAAATTGGGACAAACACTTAATAAGTTTGAGTTTTCTTTGGAAAGACTATGCATGACTTACTACATTGGAGCACAGAAGGGGGAATGTTTTGAACATCTGGACTTAAGGGGCCATAAGTTAAGGGGAAATTGAGGCAGGCCTCAGCAGAGCCATGCTGGCCAGTAGACCATGCAACAGGGCAGGCACACCCTTTGACACCCCCCATACTACCACTTCCTTGATACTCAGCAGCAAGGCTGGGTTAGCACTGGGAAGAGGGGTCGAGCCATTATGAATAGTTACATTTGTAGTAATGTAAATTTCTGTTTGGAATAAGTCTGTTACTAGAACCTGAGTGAACGATGTCATTTTTTACCAATACTGATGATCAGAGGCACAAAGGGATTTAGGTACTTACCTGCCACTTCAGGTAGCTAACTCAAAAATTTAGATCCTCAAAACCTTCACTAAGTGGCTGCCTAACTTTGCAGGTGCCAAAATTTCCACCAGGAAAGCCCCAGGGCACTTAAATGTCTGCCTGTGGGGATACACAAAGCCACCTAAATCCTGATCCTCTGGGATGTAGCTGCTGGGCATCTATGCCCCAGACAATTCTTGACCGAGGCATTCCCCTGCCTATCTTGCCTGTGTGGCCTGACCCAACTGGCGTTTTCAGAGGCTGCCCACTGAATTGGACCCCACACAAAGCACAGCTGGAGGAGGACAAAGAGGTGGTTATGGCAGCAGTGGCCCCTTTATATTGTTATAGTTCAGTGGTTAGAACGCTTTCCTGGGATGCCTTTCCTCGGCATTAGGCGGCTCCCCACTCAGCTTGCTGGCTTTTGTGAATCTTATTCTTAGGTACCTAACTCTCCCCATGCATTCTATAGGGACCCTGGGTGCTGTACTCAGGGCTGTGGAATCCCCTCAGCTTCAGGATGCCAATACATTAGGCCTTTCAAAACTGAATCTAAGTCCCCTTTGTAGGTCTAGCCCCAAACAGGCTGCTGTTTGTCACATATTTTTATCTTAAACTTGTGCCTCTGAAGTTCAAAGAGAAATTATTATTCCTGTTTCAGAGTAACAGCCGTGTTAGTCTGTATTCGCAAAAAGAAAAGGAGTACTTGTGGCACCTTAGAGACTAACCAATTTATTTGAGCATAAGCTTTATTATTCCTGTGTATCAAATCATTTTTACCACCGGGGGAGATTGCTTTCTGAACCTTCTTGGAGTCCTTCATTTTCAAATATCCCCTATATTCTTAACAGCTAACAACTAACTGGGGGAGTTCACAGAGAGTTCAGAGAAGGGTGACAAGCATGATCAGGGGCCTGGGAAAAACTCTCAGATGAAGAGACAGCGAAAAAACTAGGATTGTTTATCTTGGAGAGAAGATCGATATGATAAAAGTACATAAAATGGTGAATGGTCTAGAGAAGGCAGATCAGGGACTTCTGTTCTCCCTATCTCATAACACACAAACAAAGGGACCTTTAATAACATTCATATTAATTTAATCACTGATAAAGGAAATATGTTTTCATACAATGCATGATTAGATTCAGAAAGTTATTGAGGTCAAGAACTTAACAAGAATCAAAAAGGTATTTTGGAAGGGGTATTGAATCTCATGGTTCAGGATTTAAGGCAATCTCTAATTATGAGATCAGGATGAAACCTGGGGAGGGTCAGATTGCCATGTAGCTGCTTACTGTGGGATTATTGCATTTTTTTTTTTTGGTAAAGGATCTGGTCACCGCCACTGTCAGACAGAAGACTAGAGTAGCGGGATTTTAGTTCTGATCCAGTATATTAATTCTTATGTCTAACTGAAGACTTTCGTGCTTTAATAAAGCAATATATTCTTAGATATTCCTTCAATTTGTTTACATTTGCCCAGGCATGATGGCAACTTCAAGAGTTTTCCATTAAACATTTCAGATGGGTGACTTTGTCATAGTCCCATTCTATCGACAGATTTCCAGTCACCACTACACTATTTATTTTGTACTCAGTTAAATAGGCCAGGCACTTCAAATTATACGTTCATCTATCTGTGCAATATGTGCTTATTCCCATATGTGATGTAAAATTTTCAAGATACACTCACATGTCTTCATGGTAATTGCATGTTTCTGCAGATTACTTTGTAAGTAATGGGCCAGATCATCTCCTCCTGCTTTAAAAACCCATGAAAAGAGACTCTAGGAACAAAAAATCTTCCCATGGGAGGAAAAACCATAGATTCCTACCCCAAATTAATGGATCTGTGGTTGGCTAGGACCATCCATGCCGCCTCTTGCTCCCATTGTCCACCTGTTCCCTGGCAGCTGAGCCCTGCTTCTGCATGGAAAGGGGAGATGTGCACGTGGAGAATCTAGGGGATTTTATACACAAGAATAACAATCTATTTTGATCCAAGAACGTATGGAACGTACTTCTTTTGATTCAAACTTTTTCCAGAGTAATCCTATACTAAGCACTTTTAGAATTAACATGACTTTTTCTCTGAAACTCAATAATAAATGTGTCACCAAATATAAACTAGTAATTGTGCAGTTAGCAATAAATTACCTATTATAATGACACTGTAAAATATTGTAAAGAAGAGTCCTAGGCAGAGAGATGTATGTAACCTTGCCTCCTGTCACTTCCCCCTGGGAGGAGTCAAGCATTCCAAACTGTGTGTCTCATACCTACCCCTTATAAGGAGGCCTTTCCCCTCAAGTAGTGCCATCAACATCTGTGTAACCTCACTCCATTATCCAATCTAAGGCCCTGATCCTGAAGGCATTGACACATGTGTGAAACTTCTAAGCATGGGATTAGTCCCATTGAAGTCATATACATTGGTGTTTGCTGTATTGGGGCCTGCAGCATGGATACTGGGCTAAAATAATTAATCTGACAGTGCCATGGACTCATCCAATATACCTGCAATGAGCCAAATTCAGCATGATGCAGGCAGCTGTCAAGCACTGTTAGATTAGTCAAATCTAGTATATTGCCACAGTAGTAACATTTATTAATATCCAAGATTTTACCTTAAAGGGATATTGAATATACAGATACTTAAGCACAAAAAAAAAAAAAAAAAAATTTAGCAATATACTGTCAAAAATGTGGAAAAATAGTTTAACTACTTTTACAATTACAGGGAGCAAGATCGGTGGATGTATATTTCCCGGAAGCATCCTGGTTTGACTACTATACAGTATGTATTTTAAAAGCTTACAATTTCTTACAGTTTGAACATAATTTAAAACGTTACAGTCTAAGTAAAATAAATTTTTAGCATTGCTCAGGAGTATCTTTTTCCAAAGCATCTGTGGTGAAGAAATCCAGAAGAAAAAAAAAACCTTCTGCACCAGATTGGCTACTTGAGCAAGAAAATTACCCAGCTTTCAGGAGCATTTTATTTTCTACTTTTGGTTTATACAGCACTAAGACACAGAGGGCTGAATTTTCAAGAGCAGCCTATAAAATCATGCCTACAATTGTCAGGGTTTCTATTTTTATTTGCATTCATAAGTTTCATTTGCATGCTATACTGCTTTCATGCATACAAATCAGGTGGATATATATTTATCTGATTTGCACACCTGACTGCAGATTGTACACAGTAATACAAAACTTTGCACACCACAACAATTTTGGTATAAAAAACTGTGGAGGGCAATCTGACCTATGAGGCTGAGGCCTCTTTGAAAAATTATCCCAGAGAAGTGTGGAACAATCCAAGTTACAAAACACAAACAAGCAATCAAATCCATTCCAGCCAACCACCTATCTTGGGTCTTGAAAATGTTTAGTGTTTGCTCGAGAGCTTCTATTACTGTATAAATAGTTCCATTGCCTAAGGGTTGAATTTTCAAAAGTGCTTTGAACTAGCCTACCTCCAGTGATGAGCTGCCAAAAGCTGAAGAACCAGTTCCTTCAGTCACTCTGGTTCTTCGGCGGCACTGAAGGACCCGCCACCGAAGACCCGGAGCGCTGCCGGATGAGTAAAAATTAAAAAGGGATTCTCAGGGGAGCCTCCCCAGCCGAGAGCTCGGGCAGGACGGTCCCGCCGGCCGGAGTTTGCCCACCCCTTTAACAACCGGTTCTAAACCGGCTTCAAAATTTAACAACCGGTTCCCACGAACCGGTGTGAAGCGGCTCCAATTCACCAATGCCTACCTCTGCTCTTACTACAGTCAATGGTGAAACGCATTTTGACTTCAATAAGAGAAGACTTAGGCCAATGCTGAACACCTTTGAAAATTCCACCCCAGAAGTTTAAGGTTAATGTTAACTATCCTGAGCAGTTACGAATATGGGAAGGGAAAGAAGAAAAATGTTAGTAGCCTGGAACCATAAACATTTTTATTCTTATAGAATCATCACTTGGCGCCTTTTTTTGTAGGTGAATTTTTCCACATTCAGCCAGTGGCTCCAGGATGAGGGTCTAAGTTATTTCTCCCCTTTCTCCTTCAGTAAGGACTCAGTCCTTCAGGAGTCAGCCTTCAGGTCACATTGGTAACTTCACCTCTTAATAGAACTGGGTGAAATTTTTTAGCCCAACCGCCCTTTTTTTTTTGTGAAAAACATTTCAGTGTCACTGAATCTGCATTTAAAAACATGTCATTTTCACCAAACTGCATGGTTTTTTAAGCAAATCCTAAAAAATCCTGTTTCATTTTGACATTTTCAATTTGATTTTAAATGTTTGGGGTTTTTTTGTTTAGAAATTTCCTTCAATTTTATTTAACTTTATAAAAAAAAAAGTTAAAGCTCAAAATCAAACTGTTTAATTTCAGGTCCAACAAAACATTTACATTAACCCCAAATGAAATTTTGTTTTCATTTTTTGGTTTGGAGTTTTCTTAATAATTTGTTTCTGATTGACTTTTTTTTCTTTTTACTTTCTGTGTGTGTATTTGTTTTCAAACTATCAGCAAACCAAACAAAAGTATTCAAACAATTCTATTTCTCAACTCCCAGCACCTCACACCAGGGGGCTCCACATCTCAGCTGACTGTTATGGCAGCACTTAAAGTTTTAAGGAGAGTGTTGGAGGAAAATAAATTGGTTTTGCTGATATTTTCAGGGAACTATGCCAAAGCATGGGAGAAAGCAAAAAGGCAATGGAGGCTGGCATCATGGGACAATCAGTGGCAGGAGACAACTTTCCAGTATTGAATGAAAGATAAGAAGGGTGGGGGGTAGGTCATCAAGATACTTGAAAGTGAAGATAAATATCTTATATTTGATACGGTAGAGAAGAGGAAGCCCATGAATAGATAGAAAGAGAGGGGTGATGTGGTCAAAGTGATGGGCTAGGACAATGATCTTTGCACCAGCATTCCAAATGGACTTTTTCTAGACAAAGAGCCATGGTGTTCTTGAATTACTATGGTACCGTTTTGCCTCAAAGACTGAAGAAAATTTAACAAAGTTTTCATTCCAAATGACTATAAATTTCTTACCACAAAACTGAAATGTAACAGCTTCCATATACCTAGAAAGGTTAACAAGACTCTCTCGCTTTCTGCTTAGAGACTATTCACAAGTTTTTCACAAGATACTGAACAATGACACAATTTTTAAGATGATTCACTGTATCTTATTCATGATTTTTCTGTCCTTGGTGTACCACTTATGCATAACTTCAAAGTCCAGATTCTGTTAGATACTGATGTAAATCTGAAGAAATGCCACTGAATTCCAAGGTTTTATTCTGGGGGAGGTTCTTATCTTACTTACATCAGTGTAAATCCAGATCTGTTTCATATGGTAATTAATGATGATATCTGGATTTAAAATAAAGAGCTTTGAACTGTATTTGTTTCTGTGGTAGGGTGATGAAGTGCCAGCTTCCTGGCACAGAAAATATGTTAGTGTTGATGCCCCATTGGGCAAGATCCCACTCTTTCTCCGTGGAGGTTACATTCTGCCAACCCAAGCGCCAGCCACAACGACTACTCTGAGGTAACTACCATAGAATAATATATTTATTTCAAAAGGATATACCACATTTTCCTGTTCAGGGATTCTGCAGGGGAAAGGAGTAGATATCTTTATTCTTGTCATGCTGAAATCCTTCAAATAAACAAAATATTAATTAGTAATAAGAGAGAAACCCCTCCTATGTAAAGTTTACATTTTAGTTTAAGTATTTGACCATATCTTTTGGAATCTCCAGCTGAAATCATTTATTTTCAAACCAAGTTTATATGCTTGGACACCAATGGGGATAAAAACAGACACACATGATGAGCGTGGTGAGCAATGGGTACAACTTTTCTTAAGTTGGCGTACACTGGTGACATATAAGGCTAGCAAGCAATCAACCTGGCAATCAAATAGTCCAGTGTGGCATGGCTAGATGGCAATCAAAGTATATTGCAAATAAGGGAAACTACACTTGGCCAACTCCTGGTACAACAGGGGATTAAGTCTTTATCCCACCAGTTGTTCTTGTGTTGTATGAGGGCCCACACAAGGGGTTCCCCAGTCTGTAAATCATCTAGAACTGTATTTCCCAAATGGTGGATCCCAACCTAGTAGTGGGTCATGGGAAGTTTCTAGATGAGTCACCATATCAAGGGCTGGATGTCATGACATAGAGGTGGCCAAGCTAAACCTAGAATAGGGAGCCAGCTCTATGAGACAGAGCCACCACTGTGGGGTGAGTGCAGGGTGAGCTTACTTTCTACCCACCTTGCTGTGGGCAATCCTCCACACCAGGTGGGGATTAGGGTTGCAGTGCCAGGGCAGAAGGTGCTTATATGTAATTGTGCATTGCAAAAATAAAAAAGACAAAATGCAGTTGGTGAGTGGCTTTAATAAAAAGTTTGAGAACCACTGACCTAGAAGCTTTCCACCATCTTGACCTACCAGTGCAGGATCCAGCCAAAACCTACTCCCAGTCTGGTAGTTGGGACTAGAAAGTCAAATGCCTCTGCTGCATTGGCCGGCCAGTTACTTCATATTTTCAATAAATATGTGGCAAAAGGGTAAACTTTAGATCTCCACTCCACTGTTACCTGGAACTACCAAATACTCTGGGGAAAGTAGAAAGGCCCTAACTGCTCAGCCAGTCAGTTGTAGGGGAAAATTTCTACCTAATACCAAGAGGTGGCTTGCATATAACCAAAGCAAAATGGTAGTTCCAGACAAACACAGACCAAGAAATATTTGACCATGCCTGAAACACTCAAAAGCCAATATAAAGACCAGGTGGGACAGGAAACTGGTACACACCACAACACACGATGCAGCAGCCAAACTGAGCCTTGGGGAGCAAAGTCATCCCTCAGGCTACCTGATAACTGGCACATCAAAGCAGCCAAAGTAGGGAGGGTTTTGTCCTCAGCAGTGTTTCTGAGAGAGGTCCCCTCCATCACAGAAGGATACCTGGTGTCGTCTTCATCCTCAGCTCCAGCAAAGGATCCATCTCTGTGAGCATGTGGACATTCTGGTCTCTTTTTATTGTTGTAAAATCTGATTTAATAATTTGTAGAAATTACAACATTTCTAGTTTTACTGTGAACTTTGAGAAGGAGAAAAAGTACCTCCATATTGATTGATCCTTCTCATTGAATTTCTCATCAGCCGTCTGAATCCATTTGGACTTATAATTGCTCTGGATGAACAAGGAGAAGCCTCTGGGTCCCTCTTCTGGGATGATGGTGATTCTATTGGTATGTTTGTCACGCTACTGCAAAACAGTCAGGGGGCCTGACTGTCCTCATATCAATTTTTCACCAGTGTGACTCCATTGATTTAGCTGGAGTTACTCCTGATTTATATTGGTGTAAGTGACAGGAAAATTGATCCTGATCTTACACTGGTGCAAATCATGAGTGATGCTACTGAAGTCAATGGCACTACACTCATATAACACAGGTGTGAGATCAGAACAAGCACATCAGGAATAAAAAGATAGTAATTAGGTTTCAACTTCCTATGAAATTACCTTAGATTATTGCAGAAGAACTGAAGATGTATAGGTAGCATTTGAACAGTCAGTCCAAAAGTCTGTCTGTTCTTATTTGCTGGCTACTACAAAATTCAACTCTGTATATCTTAATATCATGAATCCTGTGTTTTGACAGATTCTATCGAAAAGGAAGTCTATTTCTTGGCCAAATATACATTCAGTGAAGTAAGTAGCAACAAGTATTTTGTTACTTATCTTTGAATAACTTTGATATTCCACATCTGAAGTTGGTGAGCCACTTTGTCAAACAAAATTAGAGACAGCTACAAAATAATCACATTGTTATAGTGCATTGCCATATTTGTGTCATGTCGTGCCACCAGGATATATAGTGTATTGATTGGACATCATGAGATGACCCTGACAATACATTTTTCACCTCTCCTCCTTTTCCCCCAGCACCTTTTTCCCCAGCCACAGCTGCTGGGAGGGAGGCAGGCAATCTCCTTCCCCACATCCACCTGCTTACTTCTGGCTGCTGGGTGAAAGGAGGTGTTACTCTGACCTGCAGGAGATGCCTGCATCTTTTTAACCTTCTTTCCCATGCGGGTGCAGTCGGAAACTCAGCGAGTTCCATGCTGTCATCTATTCAGTACTCCCTGCACTGTGATTGTTCTTGTGAATGGTTTTCCACTAAATCTTTCTGAGAACCACTTAGTGTCTGAAATGCTGATACATGCAGCTCTAGAAGCAAAGGCTCAGTCTCACTGTGTTTAAAAATGGAGCCTATGAGCATTTCAAGTCCAGGGCTTGCAATCTCTTCCTGTCTCCTGGTTGCTTTCTCAGAGGCAGCCTGGCACAGGGCTGTTGCCCCTTTGCTATGTCAGTCCTTTCTGCCTCCTTCTCCTTCTTTGGTCTCTCACCTTTATAGCAGGTCTTATTTTCTCTATTCGTCCCAGCTCTGGTTGCCTGTCTCCATGATTGGCAGTTCTGGCACCTATTGAGTTTCTGGGGGGTGGGCGTGATCAACCTGTTTGATTATAAGGAGGAAAGATTCTCCTTTCCCTTCTGCCCATGCTCAATACGTAGTTTGTAAACCCCATTACATATCTATAATTCAGTCTCTAGGAGGAAATATTTAAGACAAACCACATATATTGGTGAAGACTTAAATAATTCAGAAAATGGGGAAAATAACCTAGCCTCTACTTGAATCTACATTGTGAATGGTTTTCAGATCATACATTCCCCAAAGTTTGCCATCAGTAGAAGTTACTTGGAGGAATTAAATTATATTTAATTTGCAAGGGTGATACTGTTCTTAGAATTATTCCTTCTAATAGTAATAGCAGATTATAATAAATTGATGGGTATTTTTGTAAATAGAGTGGGATCAGCTCTTTCCTTGTGTATTACAGCAAATGCTGCCCAGCGTTTAAGGTTCATTATCTAATTCTTTTTTCTCTGAATGCACTGAGAACAATTCCACTTCTTTTATCTTGTTGTCTTAAGAAAAATGGCATTTTCACTGGGTGTAAAAGACGAAAAAAATTACTTCAGTTTTCTGTATTCTGTATTTAGCAATTTACTGTAGGCAGACTACAGAAAAAGAGCAAACAGTTTTATATTAAATTGGGATTTGTGCAAATATGATTGTTGACTTAGTGATGCTTCCATTTCTCATTGCTCATATTTGATTTTGTCTGAAATCCCTCTCTGTATTCTGGTAACCTCCAATGTCAAGTTTTTATTACCAGTATATTGAAGTAAAAAAAAAAAGTCATTCTACATTACAAATGTATGACTGATGTGTGACATTAAAACATATGAGAGCCCTCAGTGTATGCTTTATATTCCTATATATATAAGACACTACTGATGCATAATTCCATCTCATCTAATTCTAATGGAACATTTATAAAAATAAAAACAAACTTTCTCTCTACTTTCAATTGTCAAAATATTTACTTACAAATAAAGGTCTTGATCCTGCAGCACTTCCTCGGGACTCATTAAGGAGTTTTGCCCAAGTAAGGACTTCAGAGTTAGTCCGCAAAATTTATATTTTCATTTAAGTAGTTTAAAGCCTTCTTGGTTACAAGTATACAATATTACAAGTCTAGGAAACACAGCTCCCTAGAAACTATAGGGTTCCTCAATGTCTTCAAAGTTGTGAAATATGATGACTAAAAGGTTTGTAGCAGAAGTTGCACTATTATGATAATAAAAATATCAGATTAAATATATGCTACCAAATGTACACAGAAAACTTTCACTGGAAAACAGTTCATGTATATTGTAAATAACTGCTACACTTGCCTTAAACTACTTGTCTAGATTCTGGTACTGCACCTGCCAATGTAATATCTGAGTGGGGTATTAGAATCAGTGCTACAAAAATAACACAACGAGGTGCAAGAAGATTACATATATGTACTGTAAATATTTATTTTGTTTCTTATTTTGCTGGTTTTTAATTATATGCAAAATCTTATTCTATATGAAACCGAATGTGTCCACTATTACAATTCTTCACCTTTCTATTTTTAAAATTTGTATACTTTATGTATGGAGTAAAACAATGAGATACAACAATAGAACAAGTATTCAAATAATTTCCAACAAGTTACTATTAATCTAAAATTCCTTCTTCTGAATTATTATAGGGCCAAATGAGGACAAAGATTGTTAAAAATGGCTACCGTGGAGTTGATTCTCTGATATACAACACAGTTCAGGTTCTTGGTGTGACTTCAAGACCTAATGCTTTTGTTTTGAACGGAAATGTCATCCGTGGCGAGGACTTACAGTATCAGGAAAATGGGGTAAGAGTTGTGCTGACAAATTATGAAAATGATTTTTCATATGCTTTTTCCCAAACCCGATCAACAATTCTAATAGTTTCCTATTCATGTCCTGTTTCTTTAAAAAAATTACTGGAGATCAGATTTTTGTACAGCAGAGTATGAGGTTAACTAAAGAATGGAAGACTTTTTTGGGTTATGTTGCCTAGGAGGAATGTAGGAAAATTTGTAGGAAAATGTATCTCTCGTCATTACTCACACATCTGTCTAGTTTTCTGTCTGCTGTGTTTTTAGCTGTGTTGTAAATGGTCAGGATATGAGAAAGACAAGGTAGGTGAGGTAATATCTTTTATTGGACCAACTTCTGTTGGAAGAAGGTACAAGCTTTCAAGCTACACAGAGCTCTTCTTCAGGTCAGGGAAAAGTCTGCTTCCTTCCCCAGACCTGAAGAAGAGCCTTATGCAGCTTGAAAGCTTGTACCTTCTTCCAACAGAAGTTGGTCCAATAAAATATTACCTACCTTGTCTCTCTAATTTTGTGTCTATCACTTACACAAGCCTACATTTCCAGGTTTATAAAACGGTGATAAAATGACAAATCCCCACAAGTTATTACAGTATTATGATAGTCACACCATACTTAGAGCTATGGAGAAATGTTAGTTGCTACTGTTGTGTTATATTATTCCAACAGCATGGGAAAATCTGCCACAATGTTATTTAGCAGCTATTTATGTTTCAGATATTTTATCAAAAATGAGTGCCCAGAATGTCCAAGAAAAATGGATATAGTTAATTTCCTATTTTCACATGCAAACCTGGGGCTGGTTCTATTC